>NC_133383.1:27949999-27979792 GCF_049309525.1 Garra rufa
TAGACAGACATGTAGATGATAGATGGATGGATGGATGGACTTACGGATGGATGGATAGACAGGCAGGCAGACAGACAGACAGATAGACAGACAGGTAGATGATGGATGGATGGATGGATGGATGGACGGACGGACAGATGGACGGACAGACAGACAGACAGACAGACAGACAGACAGACAGACAGACAGACAGACAGACAGACAGACAGACAGAAAGATAGATGTGTAGGTAGATAGATAGACAGACAGACAGGTAGATGATGGATGGATGGATGGATGGATGGATGGATGGATGGACGGACTTATGGCCGGACAGACGGATGGATGGATAGACAGAGATACAGACAGACAGACAGGTAGATGATGGATGGATGGACTCACTGACTAAAAAGACAGACATAAATGGAATAGATTAATAGACAAAGAAACAGATAGACAGACAGAAAGGTAGATGATAGATGGATGGATGGACTTAAGGATGGATGGATAGACAGGCAGGCAGGTAGATGATGGATGGATGGATGGATGGATGGACGGACGGACGGACCGACAGACAGACAGACAGACAGACTGGCAGAAAGATAGATGTGTAGATAGATAGACAGACAGACAGGTAGATGATGGATGGATGGATGGACTTATGGCCGGACAGACAGATGGATGGATAGACAGAGATACAGACAGACAGACAGACAGGTAGATGATGGATGGATGGACTTACGGCCGAACAGATGGATGGATAGACAGAGAGACAGACAGATAGACCAACAGACAGACAGACAGACAGACTGACTGACTGACTGACTCACTGACTGAAAAGACAGACAGACTTTTCTTTGTGAAATTTAAATGTATAAAAAAAAATCACTGGGTCATGTTATAAATATGAATATATAAATATTAACCCTGAATGTACAGCTGAAAAGTTGTGAAAACTGGAATATGTAGTCATCAGTTTGAATATAATAGACTGCATATATATTCTCATCATGCCACACACGCTCACTGTCAAAGCGACGCTCAGGTGAAGCAGCGCTGCACGCCTGTAGAAGCAATGATAGCAGAATGATTGACACCTTATGCTGTGCTGTAGACCCTGGACGCCCTTCTCTGTACGCCGGCCGAGGGTCTGCCACGGGACGTGGCACAGAGCCCGATTTCATCTTCAATCTTGTTATGGCCTCAGCCGACCGACCGCTGCACACTCAGATGATTCTCATAGCCTGTCAATGGCAGCTTTAGTGTCAGGCCACAAATCTGACACCTGTCGCCACAAAACCTGCGAATCTCTGACCTATCGCAATGCACAGCATTGAGCCTTTCCCCGCATTTCAGCCATCACTGGTTTCCATGGAATGGCCTAATGAAACAAATTCTCCGCCATCCTCCATAGATGGTAACGTACACTTAATGCACACAGTGTTCATTATTTGATGATGATATAATCACCGGCGCTCTGCTGGATTGATTACATCACTGACGTGCCCGGCTGTTGTTTTACCCAGCGTGCATCAGCAGCGAGAGCATCCATCATGTAAATGATTCATTCGCTTCATTCGCCTCGCATTTGCCAGGCAGCCGAGCGTTCGCAAGCTTCCACCGCGCTGTTACAGTTAGCAATGTGTGAATTTAAAAGGGAAGAGAGATAACGAGATGCTTCTGCCATCAGTGAATATGTAAAGGACTTTGTTAACACGGTCTGAGACCTCACTGTTTAATGTGCAGTTTGACAACCTTTTGCTGTGCTGGAAATATGAAGTGCAGTAGTGTTGGATAGTATAAATTTAGGCTTTTAATTAAAAGAGTTCTGCAAAAATGCTGCGCTGTAGCAGGAAAATAGTGCGAGTAGAAGGAAAAGCTCAGGTATTGACTTCTTGGGTTTATCCTGATTAACACCTCGGCACTGAACTAACATTTTTATGTTTAATGTCATACCAAAAAATATTATTTCTGCCTCTGGATGCATTTTTTTCTTCCTCACTACTTTTTTTTTTTTTACCATGGCTTCTTTTATTTTTGCTCCATTTTAAAGGGATAGTTCACCTAAAAATTGTTTATTTACCCTCATGTTCCAAACCTTTATGAATTGCATTCTTCTTTGGAACAGTTTTATTTATTTTTTTACTTTGTCCCAGTCTTAAAACATGAAAATTTATTATAAAAATATGAATTGCTATATTAATAATAATAATAATGTAAACAAAAGTGAAACAAACATTAACTATTTAATAATGTACTGCGTTAAAGTGATTATATACAGTACACTTTTACACAAATTGCGTCCTTCATTTATGATATTATTTCCAATATGTTTATTCAATATGAAAGCAAAATAATGTATCACTTTTTACTTTTAATTTTTTTTTTAACTTTTAAATTACATTTTAAATTACATTTTTAGAATCATTAAATGCAGAAAAATTATATACTATACATTACTGTTTAAAAGTTTAGGGTGAGTAATGTTTTTCAAAATGTCTTCTGCTCACCAAGGCTGCATTTATTTGATCAAAAATACAGTAAAAACGTCTAGGTTACGAAGGTAACCCTCGTTCCCCGAAGGAGGGAACGGAGACGTTACATTGGGATCTCGCTTGAGAGACCGATCACCTCTGAGCCTTATTAAAAAGGCCAATTGAAAATTGGCGAGTGGACGTGCGCGCCGGCCACGCCCCCGTACATACGGGTATATAAGATGGCTGCGCGCACCACTCAGTCAGGCTTTTGCTGAAGAGCCGGGAGAGCCCAGCGTCAGCGCGACGCCAGGGGCGTGGCAGGGGAATGTAACGTCTCCGTTCCCTCCTTCGGGGAACGAGGGTTACCTTCGTAACCTAGACGTTACCCCTTCAGTCGAATCACTTCGACGTTACATTGGGAACTAGACCCATGGAAAAGGCCACGACCCTGACGCCGCGTTACGCACAACGCCACGTGCCGGCAGGTCTTCCCAGACGTGTCCGCAGGCGGTCATTGAACGTAACCTTCCCAACGCCCCGAGGCCCCCTTTTTATAAGGGGCCTGCAGGGATGCCAGATGTACTGAAGCATGGGTTGGGGGGGCGGAGCACATGCAATTTGTGCATGTGGAAATGAGAATAATTCAATATATCCATAAGATTTCTTAGGGATACACGAGGGAAACAGCGGTCTCCTCCGCTGGAAAATATTGAAAAGTATAGCCACAACCTGCGGGGCGAAGGAGACCCAGGCAGGATCACAGCCAAGGACTACTCCGCATCTAGCCCTGACTGCGGGGCATGGAGGACCCAGGTTCGCCGGAGGGAACATTCTGGGAGATAGCGCACGGATCCACGTGGGAATGGCGCAGCAAGCCGACACCAGCCGTCCCCCCGCTCGCCTGAAGTCTTATGTTTAAGACACGGGAGGAACGGCCTCTGCGCGAAGGTTGAAGAACCTAGCGAAGGTATTAGGTGTCGCCCAGCCCGCAGCTCTATAGATATCTGCTAGTGAGGCGCCATGAGCCAACGCATAGGATGAAGCAGCACTCTTAATGGAGTGGGCATGAACACCTAAGGGGCATGGCTCTCCCAGATATAGATAAGAGAGGGAGAGGCATCTACCACCCAATGAGCCACCTCAGTTTGGGGACAGCATTCCCTTTCTGCTGAACCCCAAGCAGATAAGCTGCTAGGTGCGTCTGAAGTGCCGAGCGAATTCATTTTCACATAGACACAACATCGCAAGGCTGGGTCTGCCTCCTCCAGGGCAGAGCTTGCAGGTTCACCACCTGACCGCGGAAAAGCGTGGTGGGGAACCTTGGGCACAATAGCCGGGCCGGGGTCTCAGGTAGTAACGTGAGAGTCGCCGGGCCCGAACTTCTTGACACACTTTGCTGGCAAGGAAAGCTTGTAGGTCTCCAACCCTCTTAATAGGAGCCGGGGCAGTCAGGAGCGCTGTCTTAATGACAGGACTCGACTGAGGCCCACTGAGCACCTCTGGGGAACCTTTGCTCGTTCAATGGGAGCCAGGGCAGTCAGGAGCGTTTTTCTCGCTCGACTGAGGCCCGAGGCTCCAAGGGAGCGCCCCGCGGCCTGAGAAGGCGACGGGGAAGCTTCCCTACAGAGAAGTTTGTAGGTCTCCTTACCCTCTTGATGGAGGCCAGGGCAATCAGGAGCGCTGTCTAAATGACAGGAATTCTAGCTCGACTGAGGCCAGGGGCTCAAATGAAGCGCCCCGCGGGCCCGAAGGGCGACGGGGGGGTCCCAAGAGGGTATGAGGCGCGGTCTGGCACCTCTGAGGGACCTCACGACCAGTGGGTGCTTACCTATTTTGCTTCATCTACTGCATGTGATATGCGGCTAAGCGGCGGCATATATTCCGAGAGTCGAGGGGACAGCCTGCGCTCCAACTCTCCTGCAGGAAAGGAAGCACTACTGCAATCGTGTATCTCTGTGCCTCTCAGCGAGAGGAATGCCAGCGATAGACCTCATCTCAGTGTGTGAGCCAGCCTTTGCCAAGGGAGCCCAGTACCGAGTGATAGTTTGTATCACGGCCTGTGGAAGGCCGGAGAGATCTATGGTGTCAAGCCGTGCCCTTACAGGGAGGGACTGCCGCGAGGGGAAGGTTACTAAGACCTAAGTCCGGGTGGGCCGTCCTTGCAGCGCAACCTCCAGACTTACTCCTCGTCCTCCCTGGACTCGCACAGAGTCTGCGCAAGGAGGCTCACTGGGGAAGGGCGTACTTGGGCCCCGGAGGTCAGCTATGTGCCAGAGTTACTCTGGCAATGGGAGGAATCGGGAGGGCGAGCGGATGTGGCTGGGCCTGCCGATATAACTCCAACTAGCTGTGTCACGGGGTGGAGTCGCCATTCTGCAGGTGGGTGGACTGCCGTGGGAACCGGGGGGCTGCACGGTTGAGTTTCCCTGCTTCAAATGAATGGCAAGTAGCAAAATCTGCCACGTTGGACTCCATGGGAGCAGATGGGAGGAGCTGTAAGCCTCTGTTGTACATGGCAACCCAACCCGTGGTAAGCCACGGGCTGACTTGTCGGCAATACTGCGGGAAAACGCCAGTCCGGAGAGAGCCGAGATGCCATGCCCATCATAGGACTCGATCGTGCTGCAGCGGTCTCACATGAAACAGCTTAACGGCAAGCGGCTAGAGCTGACATGTGCCCCAGGAGCCTCTGATTTGAGGGGACCGCTGAATAGTTCCTGATTAGCTCAGAGACTACAGCACCAACTGCGCGCTCTTGGTAGCAAGGCGGGCCGTCTTGTGGACCGAGTCGGGCTCCCGACCGAGGAAAGGGATTCCCTCGGTTGGCCTGAAGGACCAGATGGCGGGGGTGCCGAGGCACCAGGTCCCTGTATTCGCACAACGGAACTCACGAGTGGGCTGGTAAGCACCAGTCGAAGAGACGGTTGAAGACGCGAGTACCTGTCTGCCGAAGAGGGGACAGGGGAGCTCCTATGGCCTAAAGAAGGCCAGGCAGGAAGGAGAGGGACTAGCCAAGTGGAAGCACCTCGCGCTGAGCGCTCGACCCCCGGGGCAGACCGCCGGAGGGGTGTGCACCGGGGAAAGATCGAGACGCGACAGCGGGTGCCCTTCAGGCAGATGGCTGCAACCCAGCCCTGGAGACGGAAACATACTTGTATGTGCGTCGTCGTGAGCATGTGCGCCGACAGCCTAAAAAGGGATCGGAACAGAGCTCCATCCAGGGCGGATGTTAACCCACCACTCTAACTGGACACGTGAAGTCAGGACTCTTATCAAACCCCGACCTCATCCCGGCCGGAGAGACAGGCTGGATCGCGTCCTTCGCCAGTAGGAACGCGACCTCCGCAGGCAGAACAGAGGCACGCCTGTTTCCGAATAAAGAATGTAAGGGGTACCTGTGAGTCTGGGCGGACGCCTGGAGCCGGGCCGTACCGTCCGTATCAACCAGTGTAGTGGTATCAAGGGAACGTTGACCGGCGTGACCGTGGTGGGGCAGCCTGGGGAAAGACAGGGAAGGAGACAAAACCCAGAAGGATAAACGTCCTGGAGAAGTGTCTAACTGCGCTAAGCAGTGCTTACCTACTTCCCTGGTTCCTGCGCTGGCGACATCCGGTCCCGAGTCTGGTTCCGAGGAGTGGAAGTGCTGCTCAGGAAGGAAACTCGGGGCCGGGGCCCCAGAGGTGAGAAAGCTGGGTCTTTCTGTGATTTCAAATGACCGGCTAAGTCCCGCTTCCAGCGGGAGTGCCGACAGAGTAGCTCTCTCCACCTCCGGGGGTGCTCGCATCAGGGACGCTTCGAAGCTCGCCTGCGAGGGTCTTCCGTCGCAGGACCCTGAGAGGCGAGCGGCGTCCCTCTCCCACGGGCGGCTCGACGTCGGCTGCGAGCCTGGATCGTGTGGCTCAGCAGGGGACGGAGCTGCGGGGGGACGCCCTCGGCGACAGGCAGGCGGAGGCGGGGGCCCAGGCGGCGGAATGGTAACTTCGCGGCGGGGCAGGATATGTTGGACGGCCTCCGTCTGCCTCTGGACCGTTGGAGCGCCAGAGGAGACGCCCAGCCCGAACGACGGGGAGGCGTACTGCTCTGGCAACTCGACGGGGTATGCTGATGGGCGGAGGATCGCAGGCTTTTGGGGGCCGGCGATACGTTCGACGCCGCTGAGCAAAAACCCTTCACGGTGTCGCCGAATAGGCCGCTCTGGGGAATGGGAGAGTCGAGAAAGCGAACTTTGTCGGCCTCTGCCATCCGGGCCAGAGTCAGCCATAGGTGGCGTTCCTGGACCACGCAGGTGGACATCACCTGACCAAGGGGACACGCCGCAACCTAGTGGCCCGAAGGGCGAAGTCAGTGGCGGCGCGGAGTTCTTCAAGTACCCCCTGGTCAGGACCACTCTCGTGCAGGCCTTAAGGTGCCTGCACCTGGCACTTTTGCAGTGTTGCAATGGCCTGCAGGGCGGGGCAGCGTGTCGGGGGGCGCAGAAAAGGCCCAGCCGATGAGGGCGGAAGAAATTTCACATGCCCTAAAAGGGAGACGCGGAGGGCCCCACCAGGCGGCCGCGCCCGCGGGCAAAGGTGCACCGCGATGGCGCGCCCGACCTGGGGGACCGCCACGTACCCCTTGGCTGCCCCGCCATGGAGAGTGGCGAGGGGAGAGGAGCTGGAGTGCGCTTCAAATTAATAGGGCGCCATCGATTTTGTCAGCTCCTCATGCACATCCGGTCAGAACGGGACCGGGGGGGAGCGCGGCGCTGCCGCCGGTGCCCCCCCCAGGAACCAGTCGTCCAGCCTAGAAGGATCGGCCGGAGGCCCCTGAGGAACCCTCAAACCGATCCCCCCCGGCTGCCCGGAAAAGCATAGCCGACAGTTCGACATCAACCTCCGGGGGGGCAGCGACCACGGGTGGGCGCCGCGCCGCGGGAAGAGATGTGTCACCGTCTGACTCTCCCTCTGATGCTGTGACAGACATCTCATCCTCTGCAGGAGCACCGAAGGAGACGCTCAGCCCGCCAGGCGGGGAAGCGTCTGCTGCGGAAACTCAACGGGACCGCGCTGAGATAGAGAGGTCCGCAGGGCTTTTTGAGCCGGCGGAACGCTGTCTATCGTAAATTGAATGTCCCCCCCCGCGCCCCACCGCGGTGGCCGAAGAGCATAGGCGGCTCAACGGCTGACCACGGGAGGGAGGCGGGGGGAGCCAGCTCGCGAACGAGCGGCAGGACTTCAGCGTGGTCATGGTCATGCTTTCACCGCATGGACCATTCATGAGCACCACCCCAGCGTGCTCAAAGCCTAAACACGTGAGGCAGCGCTCATGTCCGTTCGCTGAGGAGAGGAAACTACCACATCCAGAAACGCACGGCCGAAAAGACATCCTGAAAAGGACGTCTAAAACGGCCGCTAGAAATTGCTCTTTTGTGATCCCGGTTTGCCCAGGGAGGGGCCGCGGGGCAATGCACTCGCCGGGGCTGCTCGCTGGAATGCAAAAAGGCTTTATATGGCCGTGAAAACGGCCGCCCGCGGGACCGCGCTGACGGCTGCCAAACAATGCTCTTTCTGTGAAACACTCTTTTAGTTATGGCAGCGCAGCAGCAGGAGGGAGCATGAACTCTGAAGAACTCTTCTCGGCTGTTTAGAGGCTCGACACATCGGCTCTGAAAGCAAAAGTCTGACTGAGTGGTGCGCGCAGCCATCTTATATACCCGTATGTACGGGGGCGTGGCCGGCGCGCACGTCCACTCGCCAATTTTCAATTGGCCTTTTTAATAAGGCTCAGAGGTGATCGGTCTCTCAAGCGAGATCCCAATGTAACGTCGAAGTGATTCGACTGAAGGGGTAACAGTAATATTATGAAATATCATTACCATTTAAAATAATAACAGTATTTTATTTGAATATATTTTAAAACGTAATTCATTTCTGTGATCAAGACTGAATTTTCAGCATCAGTACTCCAGTCTTTAGTGTCAAGCAATCCTTTAGAAATCATTCTAATATGCTGATTTGCTGCCAAAGATAGATTTATGATCATTATTGTTAATTGAAAATAGCTTTGCTGCTTAATTAAGTGTGGAAGTTTGAAGAACAGCATTAAAAAAGAACATTGTAAAATTATAAATGTATGTACTGTGATTTTTTTTTTTTTTCAGTTAAATGCATCCTTCCTGAATAAAAGTACTTTCTTTTAAAAATAAAATCAAATGAAGTAAAATAAAACATTTCTAAAACCTTTTTTTAACTAGATGTTTTTACCTTTTAACTTTATTTAACAGTTGTAATTGACCCATATTCATTGGATAATTTTTGCTGGACAAATAAACTACAGTGAGAGTGAAATTATGTTTTACATACATTAAGGAAATGTATTTTCCAAAAGTCCACCGGGCTAAGAGTGGTTTATAGTTAAAGAAACACTTTTGTACAGAGAACTAATGACTAAATGTAGACTCCACTGAGATCTTCCTCTCGGCCACAGCTGCTGAACTCCCTGAAGAACAGTTATCCTCAGCTATTCATTATATCGTTTTTATATGAGTCTGGAATACAATCCACCATATCCACATCCACATTATAGCCTTATCTGCTCAAACCTCTATATAAAATGACCAAATTATACAATGACAGACAGTGAATGAAGCTTCAGATAGTGAGCAGTTTCACTCCTGAATCCGTTCACTGGGGGAGAACTTTTATGAGAAGCTTTTACACTTTCAAAGAGGAAAAAAGCATCTCTTTGCTTTTTAATATATGTGTGCACAGGTTTTTGTTCGCCCAGGCGTCTTTGTGAATTGTTTGAAAAGCATCTGGACGTGGTTTATCCGAATGGATAAACCAAGTCCAGATGCTTTTGACTGCTTTTGACTGAATTTGCCCAGACGTTCCCTAATGCGGGTGTTGTGTCCAGAAAAGACCCTTCTTGTCCCACTCTTTCCATTTATGTTTCATTGACCCATATCATTTGTTATGAATAATGAATGTTAGCCTTTTCAGTTGAAAAAAAAAAAGTACAGAAAAGGGTTCAAATTAAGTCACAGTAACAGACTAAAAAATGCACTTAGAAAGCACTTGAGTTGATAAATTAGTGTTTACTAAGATAAACTTCACTAGTTTTATTGCTCAGACTAAAGCAAAAAAAAAAAAATCTTATTTAATGCATCTAATATTAATGTAACACAATTAAATGACTTTACACTTAAAACAAGAAAAATGTCTTCCAGTGGGGTTAGATTAGGTTAAATTATTTTTATTTTCTTTGTACTTTGTACATTTTTTAGAAAACAAGACATAATATCTTAGGTATTTAACTTCTCAAGTAAATGTATCTGGTGTCATTAGTTAAAATTAGATAGTTTACTAACTAACATGAATGAACACAAACAATACATTTATTACACTATTTATTAATCTTTGTTTATTCACAGTGCATTAATTAAATGCTGAAGTATTGTTCATTCTTATGTTAACTAATGAACCTTATTGTAAAGTGCTATGTATCTTGATTTAAATATTTTTTTAATATATATATATTATATATTATATATATTTGCTACCTTAAATTTATTTTGTTTAATTTTATTAGTTAATTATTAATAATAATATACAAAATGATTAACAATTTAAGTATTACAAAATTAAATGTTCAATATTAATTAAATATGAATAGATTGTTACATTTTAAAATAATTAAAAAATAATGCTATATATTAAAAATAAATATTAAATAGATTTTATTCAACTGTTGTTGTTTTTTTTGTTTTTTTGTTTTTTTTGATCAACTATGATTTTTGCCTGGATTGTAAAAAAAAAAAAAAAAAAAAAAAAAAGCATTAACTAACATTAGTAAATAGTGTAATAAATATATTGTTAATTGTTTGTTCATGTTAGTTAATACATTAGCTAATGTTAACAAATGACACTTTATTGTAAAGTGTTACCGGAAATTAAAAATAAATTGTTTTCAGTGTGCTGGGTTAACAAATAATCATTAAAAAATGTGCAAAAAATTCTGTTAGCCTTCTACACGGTAGTGCGGTTTCCATGGGCCACACCAGTCATATTTAAAAAAGTATAAAAGTCTAGTTTTATTAAAATATTTCAAACCCACCAGTCTCAACTCTTTATGACTTTTTAATAAGACCTAGTGGGAGTTCTTTCAGAACTTTTGACGGGTTGTCAGAGGATATATGAGTGGAAAAATGTGCTAACGATGGCAGTGATGCTGGACTTGAGCTCTTGGCCCATTTTTCCTGCTGGCCAGACGTGTGCTGCACGGGGCAGAGCTCTGTATGACCGTCCCGTCCAATATCAACACGTGAAAACTGCCCTCGCTCACAGCCAATAAGTCTCCCTGTAAAAGCCTTACTCAGCACTGGCCGTGGCCTAGAGAGCATTATAAAACCTGATTTATAACTCAACCAATAAACCCAGCCAGCTTTCAATTATTCACTCATGTATCTTACAGTAGTCGCCTTTGGTTTTTATATATGTTGGCTGAATAATGCAGACAAGATTATTAATTTCTCTGTGAATTGGATTAGTTTTGTTTCTTTGTAAAGCTCCTGTGTGTTTTAATCTCCTAAATTGGACTTTTGCTTGATGGATTTTGTATAAATAATAATCAAAATGCCAAAGTGCAAAGTGTATAAAGTGGCACAGTTATTTGAGAAATGCGAACTGAGATTCATAAACTGCGATTAGTCATTAAATATAAATGAATATAGTTTGTTCAGCGATATTTATGAACATTTACAGGACGCGTGTGCGGAACAATTCATCACGTGTATAACTACTTAAACATGATTAATTGAACATTAATGTTTTGCAAATGATTTCTAACGGTGGTTTAGCATGGGTTTCCCACTGCACATCCTCTACATTCACAGATGCAGAACAATTTTAGATCTACTTTACACTGTCATATATTAATAATGCATACTGTTTTGAGACTTTTGTTTGTAACTCAAGAATTATTGCATTATGCAAATCAAATTGTACACAGTTCTTTGTATTTGTGAAGTATTTTATTGACTATGCTAACCGAAATTGACAGAGTCAAACCAAAATTTATTCAGACACATTCAACATTTCTCACATTATCACAGTTTATTTGCTATAGTTTAGACTTCATCAGGAGATAAACTGTGTCAGAACAAATTTATCTTGGTAATGTCAGATAACTTTAACAGAAAGCTATGTAACGAAACACGGCCAGGTCAAAGTCTCAAATCAAATTTTTGGTTAATTTTACCGGTAGTTCACTGTATGAAGAATTTCTGGGTATAATATGTCACAGTTTACTTTATTTTGCTATCCTCACTTATATAAATGAACTATAGTGCCCTGCACCCACTAGTGAAAAATAAATAAATACATAAATGTGACCCTGGACCACAAAACCAGTCACTGAGATTTATACATCATATGAAAGCTCAATAAATAAGCTTTCTATTGATGTATGGTTTGTTAGGATAGGACAATATTTGGCCGAGATACATCTATTTGAAATCTGAAATCTGAGGATGCAAAAAAATCAAAAAGACTGAGAAAATCACCTTTAAAGTTGTCCAAATTAGGTTCTTAACAATGCATATTACAAATCATAAATTACATTTTGATATGTTTACAGTAGGAATTTTACAAAAAATCTTCATGGAACATGAACTTTACTTAATTTCTTAATGATTTTTGGCATAAAAGAAAAATCAAAAATTTTGACCGATGCAATGTATTTTTGGCTATTGCTACAAACATACCCCAGCGACTTAAGACTGGTTTTGTGGTCCAGGGTCACAAATGATATCTGGTGTCTAAATAATTTTTACGTTTGACTGCAAAAATGTCAAATATTTCAAATACTTGCAGTGATTGGATTCTTAGAAATGAGAAAGCTTAGAAACGTATCCCTCCTAAAGCTTCAATGTGGATATCTGGTATCATTTTTTTAAATAAAAATTGAATAAAAAATAAAGGGATCAGTTCAGAATTTTATAGGATTTGGAATTATAATTGTTTTTATTATTATTCATATTTCTGCGTATACTTTATTTATCCATTTTGACAAAGTGTCTATTGTCAATGCCTTTGAAAAGCTTTAAAATAAATATATATTACAATCATCTAATCAAAACAATATATTCTATTTTAATTAGAATTATTAATTATTAAACTTTGCAATAAGTTAAAACTATTCAAATAATAGTTTCATAATTTTAGGGAAAGTTTAAATAAAAACGTAAGTAAATAAGTAAGTATGTTTTACTGTTTTAAGTCTTTTGTTTTAAAATTTTGGGTGTTAAATTAATGTTATTACAATATTTAATACAATATCCATATTAATTCATTTAACTTTTGGCTTTCGGTCTGTCAGCTTTCTAAAGAAGTTAATAAAAAATGTTGAATGAAGTAGAAGTACCTTCCATTACAACTTGGTTTATAAAAGTACATAAATAAAAAATCACTTTACTTGACACCTTTGATGTATTATAAAGTGTATTCATAGCGTACATTGTAATTAATATTTTCATAAATAATTGCACTTGCATACCACTTATGTGCACCCCTTAATATGCAAAAAGGGTTTAAGTATTAGGCTACCAATATTTTGTTGAATTTGCAATAATTGCATCAAGTTATACTATATAACATTGCACATATCAAATACACATTTTGTGAAAGAAGATTTTACACCACCCACCCCTATAGATTTTATACTATTGTCGTTTATTCACATCGGATTTGGAGCCACCTGTTAATTGTCCTGTAAAGCAAGCAGTGATGAGATAATAGCTTACAGATCTGATAATGCATTCATTCTCTTAAACACTCCAAGATATAAGACTAAATTAGATTTTGGTCTGGTACTTGCAACCTTAATTGAAGTCAGATGCGAGGTGCGATAACACGCTGAAGGGCCACATGAGAGCGGCCAATAGTGAGGCCGTACATCATCTCGCCTCCCGTCCCTTCATCTTTAAGAACCTAATTTAATGAAATCGTCATGCTTTCTGATTTTATTCTCCAGCTCAGTGATTTCTCACACTCCCCCTTAAACCTCCTCCTCATTCTCACTCCCAACAGAAGAAAACGAAAAAAAAAAAAAAAACGAAATAAAGAAAATATAAAATAACCGAAACAACATAACATGAAGAGCCAGGTTCAGTCCTACAGAACGTTTCCGTGATTGTCCCTGCGATATCAGCGACGCGGGTTTTAATCTCCAGCTGATAATTGCGAGAAGCAGTCGTCTGTCAAATCCCTCTCCTGCTCCTTAACAAAAGGAGTGAGTGTAGTCGAGCTTTGCAATTATTTTAATGGCAGTAATGGAGCCCGTGAAATCAGCAGAGACAGTCCATTAAACAATTGCAGAGCAAAGCAATAGAAGTTTTGAAAGGTGGACTTTTACAGTGGGAAGAACAAAGAGATCTGAAGACGAGCAGATATAATGGCCACGGCTGGTGTACGCAGACGCTTGTGAGTGATCTTTGCTAAAAAGGTGTTGGGTTTCTAGGCTGAATTGATTTTTTTTTCTGAATCTACCGCGTACGGTGTTGTTAAGTAACAAGCATTCAGCATTTATAGATTTACTTTAAAAGTTTTTCAAAAGTGAAACAGACATTTGAGATGTACAGAAGATTGGCAGCTTGAAAGAGATGTCTTATTTTTTTGTGGATTTGGCTCTGAATGCCGTAAGCGATTCGATCTGTGGAGGTCATACATGGAAAATAAATTAAACCATCTGAAGTCAAGGACAAATGCTCTGATGATAGATAAAAGAACATCCCGTGACATCAGATAACCTTTAGAGCGCTGGAGAAAGATGGAGAGACCTTTCTCATGTGTCTGCTAACCAGACAGATAGTCAAGCTCTGCCGGATCAGTGATTCTCAACTGGTTTGGCTTCAGATTTTAAGTCAGGTGAAAACTCAACATGGCGCCTAAGTAGTTTGTTGTTTAAAAGTAAAGAAATATGTTCTTACCAGTGTTGGGGAAAGCTACTTTTGCAAGTAATGCATTATAATACTGCATTACTCCCTAAAAAGTAACTGAGTTACTTACAGTATCTCACAAAAGTACACCCCTCACATATCAGCAACCATTTTTGTATATCTTCTCAAGGGACAATACTATAGAAATGAAACTTGGATATCTTTTAGAGTAGTCAATGTGCAGCTTGTATAGTAGTATAGATTTACTGTCCTCTGAAAATAACTCAACATACAGCCATTATTGTCAAAATAGCTAGCAACAAAAGTGAGCACACCCTAAGTGATAACAGCAGTATGTTGTTTAACCATGCAAAGCCACATGTCCTATTCATCATGTTTATGTTTTTGTCTGCTTGACAGGATCATAAAAAGTTGTGTATCTTGTATTAGAGCAGTTAAAATTAGGTGATTTAAGTACAATTCTCTCATACTGACCACTGGATGTTCAACATGGCATCTCATGGCAAAGAACTCTCTGAGGATTTGAGAATTAGAATTGTTGCTCTCACAAAGATGGCCAAGGCTATTAGAGGTTAAGTAACACCCTGAAACCGAGTTGCAATACAGTGATCAGGGTCATACAGAGGTTTTTCAAGATGGGTCTTATTCGGAACAGGCCTTGCAAGGGTCGATCAATAAAGTTGAGCACTCGTTCTGTGCGTCAGGTGCAGAACCTGGCTTTAAAAGAAAGGATGCACGAGTGTTGCCAGCATTGCTTTAAAGGTTGCAGAAGTAGAGGGTCAGCTTGTCAGTGCTCAGACCATACACCGCACACTGGACAAGTCGGTTTGCATAGGCGTCAATCCAGATGGAAGCCTCATCTGAAGCTGGCTCACAAGAAAGCCCACAAACAGTTTGCTGAAGACAATCTGTCCAAGATGATGAATTACTGGAACCATGTCCTGTGGTCTAATGAGACTATAAGATAAACTTGTTTGACTCAGATGGTGTCCAGCACGTGTGGCGATGCCCTGGGGAGGAGTACCAAGGAAATTGTGTCTTGTCTACAGTCAAGCATGGTGGTGGTAGCATCATGGTCTGGGGCTGCATGAGTGCTGCTGGTTCTGGGGAGCTGCAGTTCATTGAGGAAAACATGGATTCCATTATGTACTGTACATTCTGAAGCAGAACATGATGCCTGCCCTCCAGAAACTAGGCCAAACAGCAGTTTTTCAACATGATAACGATCCCAAACACACCACCAAGATGACAACTGCCTTGCTGAGTAAGCTGAAGCTGAAGGTGATGGGGTGGCCAAGTATGTCTCCAGACCTGAACCCTATTAAGCACCTGTGGGGCATCCTCAAGCGTAAGGTGGAGAAGCACCATGTGTCTAACGTCCAGCAGCTCAGTGAGGAGTGGAAGAGGATCTCAGCAACAACCTGTGCAAATTGATGATTAAGGCAGTGCCAGATAACAATGGTGCTAACAAAAAAGTTCGCTTAAGGTATACTCACTTTTGTTAGGGTATACACCAGCTATTTTGACAATAATGGCTTTATGTTGAGTAATTTTCAGGGGACAGTAAATCTATACTGCTTTACAAGCAGCATACTGGCTACTCTACAATAAATTCAAGTTTAATTTCTATAGCATTGTCCCTTGAGAAGATATACTAAAATGGTTGCTAAAATGTTAGGGGTGTACTCACTTTTGTGAGATACTGTAGTTACCTTTTATGGAAAGTAATGCGTTAAGTTATTTTTGAATTACATTTTCTCATCTTGCCTGGGCTTGCTTGTTTTTAATATAAAAATGTTCGATTTTTGGCAAATGTTAAAGTCCTTTCACACCAAAAGGGAAACGAATAACCCTCAGGCTGAAGGAAATGTAAATTCACGTCTGTACAGTAAAGGGCGCAGCTCAAATAAACCTTTCAGCTGTGCTGCCATTCTGGATTGCATGAAGAATAGGATTCTCGGTTGTGCTTATTAGTATGGTTGAATTGGATCATTGAAGGTCAGCAGCAAAGGCACTGGTAAATAAAATGGGATTAAATACATAAAGGATATTTGTATTATTTAACTTTAAATTTTTGCAGTTTTGCATCATAAATTGAATGTAACATTTGCATCATGAGTTTTCATTTCACTGTTTTTATTCATTTTGTAGAATACCGAATACTAAAGGCTTCTGTACTTACGATTTCTCTCAACATGGCAAAACGAGAGCTGTCAGTCAATAAATGAGAAAACTGAGTTTTACTTATTTGAAAAAGTAACTCAGACATTTCCTTGTAAATTAAAAAGTAACTAGTTACTTTATACTAGTTACTTGAAAAAGTAATCTGATTACCTAGCTTGCATTACTTGTAATTTGTTACTCTTGACACTGCTATTTTGTAGTATTCCTAACAATATTTTTAGGGCATAATATTTAAGTTATTTTGGGGTTGGATGTTAGAATTAACAGAATTTGTTTAAAAGTTTATGGTTTTTGTTTAAGTTTCTAAAAGCCCTTATGACGAATTCAGAACCGTATTGTATTATTGATATTACACTTAAATAAACAAGCACAGTCATTGCCAAAAAATAGACAAGCTGTTTATTGATTGTGCTGTGAACAAAACGTAGAGGAATTGTAGCTATTGATTTAAGTTCCAAGAAAAAAAAAAGTATTTGTTTTATTATATTTCAGTCAAGGTCTGGGTTTAAGCCTTTAGCCAGCATTTAAACTATAAACTGATCTTGTTACATTTGTGACAACAGCAAACTTTTGAGTTTCAAATTGGGACACTTTCAAATGTGGTTTAAATTCAGTAAGTACTTTGATTTGAGTCATGATTCCTGTCTTATGTCACTTGGCTTTTATTTGGACTTTTAGTTTGTAGTTTTGCTTGGTTTCTGTTCCTGTTTCCCCTTGTCATTGGTTAGATTGTTCCCAGCTGTGTCTTGTTTGTTAATTACTCTCTGTGTATATACAATTTTTTTTCTCACGTTTTGTTATGTTGCAGCCTTATGTTAAACTGCTTTAAATTAGTTTTTGTTTCCCCCACATCAATCTACAGTCCATACACCATTATGTCAAAGCAAAAACAGAGTTGTCACCACTTTGTAAATATGTCACAAAAAAAAAAAAACTGAAATAAGTACATTGCATAAGTATTCATACCCTTAACTCAGTACATTTACAGCCTCAAGTCTTTTTGGTTATGATGCGACAAGCTTTGGTCATCAGCATTTGGCAATTATCTGCCATTCTTCTCCTCACCTCTTCACCTCTCATGGTTTCTCCAGAAATTTTTGATTGGGTTCAAGCTCAGGCTTTGATTGGGCCACTTAAGGAGCATGGTTTTCTCCATACACGATGCTTGGAATTGACGTTCATCAGACCCGAAAATCTTTTTTCACAGTCTGTGGGTCCTTTAGATGCTTTTTTGCAAATTCCAAGTGTGTTTTCATGTGTCTTTACTGAGGAGAGGATTGAGTCTTGCCACACTGCCATAAAGCCCAGATAGGTGGAGTGTTGCAGTGACCTTCTGTAAGTTTCTCCTATCTCCACATATGATCAAGACTCAACTAGAGTGACCATCAGGATCTTGTTCACCACTCTGACCAAGGCCCTTTTCCATCAATTGCTTAGTTTAGACAGAAAGCCAGCTCCACTCTTTCATTTAATGCAGCAGATTTATTTCTGAACTCTTCCCCAGAAGGGTTTTTTTTTTTTTACCTCCGGGCTTGGTTTTTGATCTGATATGCATTTTCAGCTGCTAGACCTTTTTATTAAGATGTTTGTCTTTCCAATTCATACCCATTCAACTGAATTTGTCACAAATTTACTTCACTCAAAGTGTAGTAACATCTGCAAGCAATATGAATGCTCCTGAGCTAAATTTCAACTGTCCCAGAAATACTTATGCAATAGAATTTTTTATTTTTAATAAATTTCCAAAGACGTTAAAAACCTGTTTTTTGCTTTGCCATTATAATGTATGGAGTGTAGAATGATGTGGGAAAAAGTCATTTAAAGCAGTTTAACATGGCAGCAACATACCAAAATGTGAAAAAAATGAAGGGGTATGAATACTTTTGCAAGACACTGTAAGCCCTTATGTTCTCATTTCTGTTGAGATTTCACACTTTTGTTGTTATTTAAATAAACTTTTACTTGCACATGGATCCATAATGGTGGAGCCACTCAACTGCAATGTCAGATCAATATAAAATTTCTGAACCCACAATTGTGGAATGACTTGATTGACAATCTTAGCTCAATCATAACACATAAATAAATTCTATTCAGTAAATTCGACTGAATCCTGGTGATTAAAGGGTTAGTTCACCAAAAAATGGAACTTGTGTCATTAATTACTCACCCTCATGTCGTTCCAAACCTGTAAGACCTTCATTCATCTTCAGAATACAAACTAATTGATAAAAAGATTTTTTGATAAAAATCTAAGAGCTCTCTGACCCTGCATAGACAGCAATGTAATTAAAATGTTTCCAGACCCAGTTCCCAGTCGTGGTACTCTCGATAATGGTGGATGGCGGTGACACGGAAGAGCTCAATTGTTGAATAAAATCATTATTTTTGTTTTCTTTCGGCAAAAAAGTATTCTCGTAGCTTCAATTACAGTTGAACCACTGATGTCTCATGGACTATTTAACAATGTTCTTATTACGTTTCTGAGTCTGGGAACATTACAGTTACATTGCTGTCTATGCAGGGTCAGAAAACTCTGAATTTCATCAAAAATATATTAATTTGTGTTCTAAAGATGAACAAAGGTTTTACAGGTTTGGAACAACATACCCTTATTGAGATTAATGCCAGAAATTAAATTTTTGGCTGAACTATCCCTTCAAGTAGTTTATGCAACCTCATGAGAATCTTATCTCATTATGCAATCGCAAGAGAAAACACAATTTAGTAGTAGGCAATTTGTATGTCTTCATTTGTACAAAGCAGACAGTTTTTAGAAAAAAAAAAAAAAAAAAGCAAGTCAACCCTTATAGTATATTTAACCCTTAGCAGGGCATAAGCAGATTGAACAAAAACCTATAAACCTATGGATTTACAAATGCATGTATGCATTCACCACTAATTCAACAAACGTAAAATACTAAAATAGTTATGTGTTGGTTACATTCATCATATTTGGTGCAGTTGTGTACATTAATTTATTAATACACACAATCAGTGATATCCATTTGGAAGTAAATTTGACATTTCTCCTTATATAAATTATATTTAAATATTGATTGTTAATTCTGGTAAGCATTTTTGAATTTCTAACAGTTGCTTTGGTGGTTACACTGCTGCTTTGCTTACATATGCTTGTAGTGTGAAACAAGATTTTTTTCTTTAAACTTTTCTAATAATATATTTAAAGTAGCGCACAGTCATGCTTTGTTTATTTTGTGAGGTTGTATTTGTTGCACATGCTCGTAGAATCTGTGGATTATTGCATGGAATGAAATGAATTTTATGCCAGTATGAAGATACAGGACAACAACCACTGAAGAGACATTTACTCTAGGAGCCAGTGAGAATATGGGATCGGGCAGACGAGAGACCGAAGTGATGGCACAGACACATGCTTATATCTCTCTCTCTATATATCTCTCTGCTCTCTTTATTGGTTTACATATCAGCAGTGTAGAACCACCTACACAAGTTGTCAACGCCTCTCCTTCAATATGCAGTGAGTAACTTGATGTGTCACTAGTCGCATTTGAAAATGAATCTCACTGGGAGGTTGGGAAATTGCTAGATGTAGCGACACTGTTTTCAGTGACATTATAGACTGATGGGATTTTGTTGTTGTTGTCATCTTTTCAAAGAAACACTTTGAGAATATGTTAAAGAGTGTAGAAGTTATTTAGATTTCGCAAATGACTTGTCTTGGTCAACAAAATATGTGGCCAGGTCAAAGCAGGGCTCCAGACTGTGACTAATTTGGTTATAAATGTGGCAAAAATAAGAATGCTAGTTACATAAAAGTTGAGTTTCTTTAGGGAGAACTTTGTGTTCTTATGTGGTTTTGCCACATATTATCTTACCGCACGCAACAACCAAACCCAGCACGAGCCACAATGTCCAATTAGTGAACAAATGACTTATGAACCAGCTCTTTTTATCGAGTCATCACTAAAAATCATCATTTTTTGAATATGTGTTACCTATTTGTCAGCTCCATTTTTCTTTATTTTTTCACTTGAACTCTGTGGGATGGTTTCCTGATCTTTGCTGCAGTTGGTGACCTTGTATTTGATGCACATTTGAGGTTGGTTGTGTAAAGTGTGCGCCATAAGGTTGTCAACATGACAGAGAACAAGAAACTGAGTGTATAAATGCATGCAGGGCTCCGACCTTCTCTCCTGTAGTGTGTGCTTGGCCTCAACGGTTGATCTTTCAAAAATGTAGACCCCATCTGCCGAAGCTGTCAGAGCCTTTCCTTCAATATAAAAACTCGATGTGTCACTAGTCACCTTCTGAGAATGAATCTCATCAGAGATTGAAAAATTGTCAGATCTGCAGCCACTTTTTCAGTCACATAGACCATTTCACTTTTTTTCTGTTGGGGGAACGTCTAGTTTGAAACTTTTAAAGAAATATTTGTCTCGAAGGCCTAGTGTTTAGTATGCACTTTGTGGTGCAGACTTGTGGTTTAAGTGTTCAGTTCTATTCTGTCATAAAGTTGCTTCTTTGAATCTCTGGTGAAGTAAATCTTCAGAAGAGGGTCGCTTTAGTTACCCGCAATAACCTCCTGCCTCTTATCCTCTGTCGTTAGGATCCACAGGCCATTTCATACCCGACAAATGAATTATCCTCATAAAAGTGATGGCATCGTCCCTAATATGCCGTGGTCAGGCTTGTCTGAATAAGCAGCCAGGCATATTAAATCATTCTCACACAGATATTAGGCCTATTCTATCAGAGAAACACTTGCTGCAAGTTTCTCTATGTGTGTTTGAGCTCTGAAACTTTGAAGTATTTCTGTTTCATCCAAGCCTGTTGTTTTGTCTTGTTTTGATATGTAAGTCATCCAGATATTAAATCCTGATGAGTCACTGAGCCCAATGACTCATGTATCTTTTACAAATGCATCTGTGCAATCTCCAACATAACACTTGGATCGGTGTTCAATCATTTCACTGCTGAGTCTAGTAACATCCTTCACTACTTGAAGTTTTTTAAAGTTCCTCAAACTATGGTTCATCTATTAAAACATTTATCACATTTCCTGGACTAAATATTCAAACATGGCCTTGATCAAACTTTAAGTAGAATTTTTATTTAAATTTCTGAGATCACAGCGTGCCGATATACAGCCATATCGCACATCTATGAGTGTGATATTGCATTTGTACAACAGTTCAATGGCACGAGTGTGTAAATACATCAGAAACAACATCTCCGAAAACGTGTCAAATAGATGTTATCTTTATTGACAAATGGCATTTTTTAATTCTAAAACAGTACATTCTAGCCTAAAACTCTTAAAACGACATCCTGTGCTTTCACTGGGTGTCCGCCATAAGACTGGCTGTAAGAAATACCACAAACGGAGTGATACAAACGGTGAAACAGTTGGAGTTGGATCACTAGAATATCGCACTTCTCTCAGCCAATCAGATTCGAGGACTAGAAAGAACTGTTATATAAATAAATAAACAAATAAATATAGTATTATATTTTACCATTTGTATTATTTTAATACCATGTTTTATGTTTTTTAAAGAAATATTATACATAAAATAATACTATGTTTGTATTTTATTATTTTATTTGTATATTTTTTGTGTATTTTGTTATCAGATATTATATATGTGACCTGTGCTCTCAAAATGAGTCAGAATGAGCAAAATGAGTTATTTTTATTTTAACTTTCTCCATTAAAATACCTTCAAACCATGAAATATGCCTTCATGTAATCGGACAAAAAACTACAGCCTTTTAGTGTCAGCAGAGTTGATTTTGAGGAAAATCGAGTTAAAGCAAGTTTTCTGAAGATTCCAAAGCAAACTCACATTGCAAATTTTCCTGCAATTCTATTCTTAATAATAATAATTACTATATTATTATTCACAATACAGTTTCTTTTAACCTTTGTTATTAAAAATAAAAACAAAGATGCAATGATTCCATCTTTTCTTTTAATGTTTGATTAACACTGAGACAGATCTATATTAGAACCTACTGTAATGCCTGGATCTAATATAATCTATTACACACCAGATTTTTCCCCATGCACTGTAAAAAGTTGTCCCCAGTTTCAACTTAAAAACTTAAGTTTAGCAGCTGCCTTAAAATTTTAAGTTAAATCAACTTAAAAAGTCATTTTAACTTACCACAATAAAATTAGTTAAAATGACTTGTACTTTTAAGTTGATTTAAATTAAAAAATTTTAGGCAGCTTCTTAACTTAAGTGTTTAAGTTGAAACTGGGGAAAACTTTTTACAGTGCAACCATAACAGATGACGTTTGTGTGAATCTCGGCAAGACATATTTCGCAATAATGTACTTTATAGGGAGATTCGCACACTCTCAGAGAGGCGTGTTTCATGCATGCACTTGTCAGTTAGTTATTTTGTTTTCATCAGCATGGGTTTGAAAATCATATTTCACTGGTTTGGACTCACGTCATCGAGAATTCGATATGAATATTCACAAAGCTGGAATGCTGCGCTTTGCATCAATAGACCTTCAACTTGTGGTGAGAAGTCAGCAGCAGTCGTACAGAAATGAGCAGAAAAAAAGAACATAAAAGAACAAATAAAGAACATTTTAGATGTTTAATTACTATTTGGAGTATTGGGATTGCTAAAAGAGTGCTTAATGAACTCATTTTTATATTAAAAAAAAAATCGATATTTTTCACTTCTTTTGCCCGTAGCTCAAAATTAAACAGTGCACATTCCGACTCACTTTACCAGCATGGGTAAGATATATTTCTAGAAATTGTATAGGAAATTATAAAAACAAAACAAAAACAATTAAAAGATCAATTAAAAATATTAAACTAAAATATTCATAAATCTAATATTCTAATAAATATGAAAATTAATATACATATATTTTTGATGTAAAAATGCAAATACAATATTCTGTTTTTAACACTTTTCTAAATATAATATTGAAGTTAAAAGGTCTGGGTAGGGGAAAAGCTCAATATAGAAAAATGCTGGCAAGAAAAAAAAAAAGAAACTTTTACAATATACAATTTAAAACTTTTCTTTTTAAAATGATCCTAGGGGGCAGAGATGTTCTCCTAACTGAAGTTTTACCCACATATGGCTCATATCTCTATTTATAATATGTGCTTATTGTATTAGAACGCTTAGATTTGCTCAATGATGTGTCATACGCCCAACTAAAGATGGCGTCTCTCCAAGATACATTTCAGTGAAGATATTGAGTTGGAGCTGAGAGCAGGTTACAGTAGTGAGTGTTAGAGGAGGATATGGCTGAACAGAAGTCTGGCTCTCAATGAAAGAACATGGGAAACCAATGCTTGAAGAATCACACTTGACCCTGAAGGCTTCATTAACAATATGTTTCATGTGTGAAAATGAAAAATATTTGTAATGTCTACTTTTCACAATAATTACAGCCTTCACAAACTAACAGAAACAGTTTAGACAAGTTACATAAATGTATGTTGATTGGGAACAGTTGGAGTCAGTGTTGAAGAGAGTTACTGCGTTATTTTATTGTATGAGGTACTAATTAATGTAACTGGGAATAATAGCATTAATATAAAATAGTATAATGCAATGCAATTATAATATAGGATTAAATGGTGCATTTATTTAGTTAGTTGGTCAAATACTAATAATCATGCAAGTCATGTAAAAAGAAAATGCAAGGCAACTTGTGTAAAAAAAAGTATATCGAAAGCAGCATCTAAGTATATACTCAAAATATCTATTTATTTAATCTCTAGCATTTTGAAAGAACTACACAGTGTCCATAAATGAATCATCTTTGTAATAACTTCTTTCAAATGCTTTTGTCCCTGATATATTCCAAATAGCTTTCTTTCCCCTGAAAAAAAAATGTGGTCTGATTGCATTTAAAATTCAATGTTTTGATAAAACCATGTCACGCAGAGTAAAAAAAAATAAAATATAATAGAAAGAACTACAGAGTAAAAGCCCTAGAGAATGAGGACTGGCATTTCTCCTAAGCTTTGCATTATGGGTATGAAGCCTCAGATTAAGTTGGGAACAAACTATTTTCATTAGGTCTGTTTACAAGCCACAGTCAGAACAGTTAAGGCTAGAAAAGTTGTTTTCTCAGTACGTCTGGATAAAAATCAGGCTGCGGCAGATTTGAGGCACAGACAGTGCGTATATTTGTATTCATTATTGGTGCTTGCTAAGGTTGCAGGGTAGACTATAAAACAGCCAAAACAATCCCATGGCTTGCATTGAATGAGGGACCAGAAGATCATAGAATTGGGGTGGGGTGTTTATTATTATTGGGGGAGACTTAACAACCACTACCCTGATGGGGGGGGAAAAAATCTAGTTGTTAATTATGTAACTTAATGCATCTGTAGAAGTATCAGTCAAAATGTATCAGTCTTGTTCGCATGAGCACAGAAGTCCAGCTGTCCTGACCTCCTAATGCTAGCAGTGTGTAAGGAACATCTAGTATCTGATGGACAGGAGGTTCAATGGGCCTAGATGGACTTGAGGATTGTTCAGTACCTCCTACAGTGAGTTAGAGTCTCCTTAGATACAGATGCCTCATGAGAGTATAATATGTTTCTCTCTTCTCCGTAATAGAAAACCCAGTCAGAAAATGACTGAGAGTCATGTGTGCAACCTGTCCAGGTCATATTTCACTCCAAAAGCCTGTTCTGCAGGCGTAATAGTCCAGCTCTACTTTCAAGTGTTTTAGTTTTAGAAGGCCTCGACTTTCATTTCGTGTTCGGAAGAGGGGAAAGTCACATTTAATAAAGGACGCCATTACACATGGCGTCCCGTGGAAGGCTTGTTATTCCGTTTCCAATGGAGCTCATTAGTTTGGAGAAAGAAAATATATATATTTTTTTTTGTCACTGAAGGCACAAAGGCATTCTGATGAGCCTGGGAGGTAGCGTTAGCGGGCTAATTAGCACACAGCTCTGTTGTGCGTTAGCAGCATGGTGACTTTCAGCGTTAATGAGCCGCTCTAGCTGATGTCACCTTCTAATTCTGACTTTCTTAGGTTTGTAAGTTTTACTTTTATAAATATAGATAAAATCGGCTTAATAAAACAAGTATGGTGGCTAGATAAGATGTTCATACCAACAAAAATGTTTTCAAATGCAATTTGTATTTTTACTGTCTCTTTTAAAAACATCTTGTGAGTACCTCTAGCATGTAAAATACTAGGAATTAGATTACAATGAATTTTTATTGATTACATGATTACTTATTATTCACACAATATCAGTAAATTTTAATTTGGAATCAGTCATTTGCAAGTAATCTACCCAGTGTTGTTTCTAATAGCTGCGGCTCTAGACATGTGACCAAAATCATGAATATTATTGGTTGCTCAACTTTAGGTAAAGAGATTAGAACATCTCTCCATTGTCTCATTGATAGTATGCGAAGGCTTATGTGTAATAAACACTAAGTTATATATACAGTCAAGCCCGAAATTATTCATACCCCTGGCAAATTCTGACTTAAAGTTACTTTTATTCAACCAGCAAGTTTTTTTTTTTTGACCGGAAATGACACAGGCTTCTCCCAAAAGATAATAAGATGATGTACAAGAGGCATTATTGTGGAAAAAATATTTCTCAGCTTTTATTTACATTTGAACAAAAAGTGACATGTCCAAAATTATTCATACCCTTTGCAAACTGCCACAGTCTATGGGAAAATCCAAAGTTCTATACCATTCCAAATAGTCCAAGCTGTTCTAAAGCATCCTAATTACCCTGATTCATTGGGAACAGCTGTTTTAATCAACTCAACAGGTGAAAAACAGAAGCTCTCTGCTGTTGGTTTGTGGACAGTCATGGCTAAGACAAAGGAGCTCACTGAGGACCTGCGGCTGCGCATTGTGGCTGCTCACAAGTCAGGAAAGGGCTATAAGACAAAAATACCAGTGGAGACATGCAAAAAGCTGGTCAGCAATTATAGGAAGCGTTTGATTGCTGAAATAGGCAATAAAGGCTTTTCTATTTCTATTGAATATTGGATGAATAATATTTTTTTCCACAATGATGCCTCTTGTACATTGTCTCATTATCTTCTGGGAGACGTCTGTGTCATTTCTAATAAAAAAAAAAAAAACTTGCTGGTTGAATAAAAGTAACTTTAAGTCAGAATTTGCCTGGGGTATGAATAATTTCGGGCTTGACTCTCTCTATATATATATACACACACGGTCAAACCAAATATTATTCAGACACCAGATATAATTTTTGATATTTTTTTACTAATGGGTGCAAGACACTATGTTCATTTATGTAAGTGAGGATAGCAAATTAAACTGTGACATATTATACCTACAAATTCGTTATACTCTTTATTCAGTGGACTACCAGTAAAATTGATTAAATATGGGACCAAAAATTAGATTTCACCTGACCATGTTTTGTTACATACCTTTCTGTCAAAGTTACCTGACATTATCAAGACAAATTTGTACTGAAACAGTTTAACTCTTGTTCTTGTCATATTTTATTACCATTTTCTAAAATATGGCGAAAAAACTGTGATAATGTAAGAAGGTGTCTGAATAAATTTTGGTTTTACACCATATATATTTATTTGGTTTTGAACCCTAGGTATTAAGGCTTGTTTAGCTTTATATAATGCAAATTATATCTCTTACTGAAATATGTAGTAGAAAACCCATCAAAGATTTACATTATTTAAAAAAATTCACATTGTTTTATACATATTGTGGACTATGGGGGCGCCATTACTTCGATGATGTAAAATGGTTGAACTGAACTCAGCTACGGCCCTATATGTTTTGTGGAAAGAACAAAAAATGTGTCCTAGCGATTGTAAAAAACTGTACTACTGTGTTCTTACTTGAATGATCCACAGCTGTTTTTTTGTTTAGTGCTAGTAGTTTGTGAGTCCCTTGTCCTGAACATTTAAACTGCCTGCTGTTCTTCAGAAAAATCCATCAGATCCCACAAATTCTTTGGTTTTTCAGAATTGTTGTGTATTTGAACCCTTTCCAACAATGACTGTGTGATTTTGAGATCCATCTTTTTACACTGAGGACAACTGAGGGACTCATATGCAACTATTACAGAAGGTTCAAATGCTCACTGATGCTCCAGATGGAAAAAAACATGCATTAAGAGCCGAGGGGTGAAAACTTTTTGAATTTTTGAAGTTTAACTTATTTTGTCTTCTGGGAAACATGTAACTATCTTCTGTAGTATCTGAAAAGCAGTACTAAATAAAAGAAAATATGATATTTAGGCAAAATTAATTAAAAAAGTACACATATCCATTCTGTTCAAAAGTTTTCACCCCCGGCTCTAAATGCATGTTTTTTCCTTTTGAGGCATCAGTGAGTGTTTGAACCTTCTGTAATAGTTGCATATGAGTCCCCCAGTTGTCCTCAGCATGAAAAGATGAATCTCAAAATCATGCAGTCATGCAGGAAAGTATTTAAAGCATGTGTTGTCTAATTTTCAGAACAGACTTCATTTCAATGTTTCCTTAAAATTCTGTCTACATAGGCAGTTTTCTAGGTTTTGTAACATGGCTTATAAGAGGGCTTGGTGGAAAAGAAAATTGTTTTAGAGCTAGAGCAATTTATTTGTTTGTGGAGGTATTTTATTTTATTTTTACATATCCACATGTTTTCAGTAGGGATAATTTCTAAAAGAATGTAGACCTCCAACAGTAATATCAGTATTCATTTCATAATCATCTTCTGTAACAGCAGATGAACATATATATCGATTGAAGGCATGTTAATTGAAGGCTGTAAGAAGAACAAAGTCTGCGAGATCAGCAAGAGCATCTAACCAGGTGGCATTCAGTCTGTTTAGGCACGTCGAGCATGTTGAACAGGTTTTATATTCATCACTCAAGGCTGTTGGAGCTCAAGTATGAGCTGTACTGCAGACCACAGCTATCTGCAATTTATTCATCATTCACACTTGATATAATAAACAACTCCTCTTTTTCAGCAAGAAATGAAATGCGTTTCACATTGAATAATTTAATCAGGATGTTGAAGGCCTCTTATATACTGTATTTAGTTGGAGAAACAGGATAAACAGTCATGGCACATTATTTAGACTGCAAAGGGAAAATTACCAGCCAGTCTCCCTAACTAGTGCAACTTCTCAGCTCTGAAATCCTGCTTTTACTCTCATTGAAGTTGTTTGTTTTATGGACATTTCTGCACGGGGGTGCAAATTGGGAATTATTAGATAGCTTCAGCCTTTCCAAGCAAGTAAACATAGCGTACCTTTGCGGATAAGAAATGTGAAGACTTTAATTGAATAAAAGCTCTAAAAGCATACCTTGAATTCAGCTTGCCTTATTATTTAGCTAATCCTATTCATCACAGAAAGGACGTATTTCAGTTAAAGCAAAAATAGTAAATTGAAGATGCACTAAATCCAAGATCTGCAGGCACAATAATCATTTACTTACCCTCAAAACTTGATTTTTCCCCTGTGAGGCATGGAATAAGTTATTTAGCTTATTAAATGGGTATTGGAACTGTCACACTCCAAAAAGTAGTGAATATATTTACTGTACACTCTTAAAAATGAAGTTGTTTTCAAAGGGTTCTTTACAGCGATGCCACAATACCACAAAGAACCATTCAGTCAAAGGTTCTTTAAAGAACCATCTCTTTCTTACCATTTTATAATCTGAAGAACCTTCTTTGGCTACAAAGAACCTTTTGTAAAACCGAAAAGTTCTTCAGATGTTAAAGGTTCTTTATAGAGCCATTTAGACAAAAAGCTTCTTCTATGGCATCCTGAAGCACCTTTATTTTTAAGAGTGTATGCGACTTATGAAGTTCTCTGAACCACCTAGAATTTTAAGTTGTTATTTGCTTAAAATCTTTCAGCAAAAAAAGTTGAGATTCACTGTATATACTGTTCTTATTTTTATTTTATTTTTTTATTAAGGGCAAACTTCTGATGTTCTTTGCTTTTAATATTAGCAAGAAGATAGCAGAGTCTGCTCTGTTTTGATGCACTATTGTCACCGCTAATGAGGCAACCCAAATTAGCAGTGCTTCAGCCTTGATTTTAATTGGTGGTTATGAGAAGGAAGTGTTTTTGTGTGAGTGTGTGCATGTGTGCATGTGTGTTTTTCTTCCAAATTGTAGAAAAAAAAAAAAAAAAACAGGGCTAGTTTTCACATGGGGAAGTTGGATCTACAAGTCAGTAACTATTTAAAAAAAAATTACAA
>NC_133383.1:27980292-28097976 GCF_049309525.1 Garra rufa
CAGAAAAGTTTGAAATGATGAACTGTAATGCTTGATTATGTGCTTTAAAAAAATGTTTAATAAAGTTCTTCCTTTTTTGGCCAAATGCAACTGGCAAAGGAAAGTTGCCTAGCAACTTTTCAGAAACAACCCTAACAATACATCCTAGCCACCCAGGGGCGCCGCTCGCAATTTTGGGCCCTATGACAAAATATGAGTTTGGGCCCCCCCTACCACACCAAAGCAGATCTCTGGGGGCCCCTAAAGGGCATGGGCCCTTAGAATCGTCCTAACGTACCCCCCCTTTGCGGCGCCCCTGTAGCCACCACTTATAAACACCCTATCAACCACAACTATCACAACCTAGACACAGCCTGGCATCAACCTGCAACTTACTTCAGCAACCATCTAATAACTCCCAGGCAACACTGCCTAGAAACACACTTAAAAACCACTGAACACCCTAGCATAGCTTAAAATGTCTTACAACACATTAGCAACCACAGTGTAGACCACACAGCGTATAACAACCTAGAAATGACCTAACAACCACATACAACTTATCTACTGTCTAACTCCCAGACAACCAGGCACTAAACACTCTTGCAAATACCTAGATACACTCTTACAACAGCCCAGAACACCCTAGCAACTACTGTAATAGAATATACTAGTAAGTAAGAACATTAACAACCATCCAGTACATTCTAGCAATGCCACTGCAGCCACATAGAACACTGCCTTGATGTCGCTTCACTTGATATCACCTTAACAACTACTGAACACCCTAGCAACTGCCTAACAACCCCTTACAACATCTTGACCACTACTTAAAATTACCAGAACACTAGCAAACATCCAGTACATCACAGCATTTGCCTAGCAATGCCCTAGCTACCACCTGAAACAACTGCTTAAGCAACAACCTGGAAACCACCCTAACATCCACAGAACACCCTAGCAACCATCTACTGTAACAACACCTTAAAACATCTTAGCCACCACTTAAAGCCGCAGTATAAACCAACTTGCCTATAACAGACTGCAAATGACCTAGCCACCACTTTCAACCCCCAAGCAACTGTTCAAAATACTGTAGATACCATATATTAACATGACTTAGCAACCATGTACAACTTAGCAACTGTTCAACAACTCTCATGCAACTACACAAAACAACCTAGAAACCATATCAACACCTTAGCAACCATTCAGAACACTAGAAAATACCTAGAAACACTCCAACAACAGCTCAGAACACCCTAGCAACTACAGTACCAAAATATCCTGGCAACCTTCAAAGGAACTATCCAGTACATCACAGCAACCACTTAGCAATGCACTAGCAACCACCTAAAACACTGTAACAACTACCTAGCAACACCCTAGAAACTACCCTATCAATCACCTACTGTAAAACCTATAGATCTTATCCACCAATTCAGTATAAATCACCTTGTCTACAAATAAATGACCTAGCAATCCGATTCAACTTAGCAACTCCAAACAACTCCCAGGTAACTACCAAAACACCCTAGAAGCCATACATACACATCTTAGCAACCGTCTTAGAACACTAGCAGCCATCCAGTACAACCACATAGAACACTGTATCAACTGCCTACAAACACCCTAGAAACCACCCTAACAACCACAGAGCACCCTAGCAACCATCTAATACCACCTAAAAACACTCTGTAAAATACATGCTGTTCCTAATGATTTAGAAATGACCTAGCTACCACCTACATCTTAGCAATTGTCTAACAACTCTCAGGCGACTACGCAAAACACCCTATAAACCATATATCAACACCTTAGCAACCACTCAGAACAACTACAGTACCAGAATATCCTAGCAACTGTCTAAGCAACCATCTAGTACATCACAGCAACCACCTAGGACTCTGTAATAACTGCATAGCAACACCCTAGAAACTACCCTAGCAATCACCTACTGTAAAACCTTAGAACATCTTATCCACCACTGCAGTATAAACCTCCTTGCTTATAACAACCTATAAATGATCTAGCAATCCTCTACAACTTAGCAAACAACTCCCAGGCAACTACAAAAAACACCATATAAACCGTATATAAACACCTTAGCAACAACCTAGGACATCCAAACAACTACAGTGCAAAAATGTCCTACCAACCGTCTAAGAACACTAGCAGCCAGCAAGTACAACCACATAGAAAACTGTATCAGCTGCCTCCAAACACCCTAGAAACCACCCTAACAACTACAGAACTCCCTAGCAACTATCTAATACCACCTAAACACAGTCTGTAAAATGCATGCTGTGCCTAACAACCTAGAAATGACCTAGCTACCACCTACAATTTAAAACTGTCTATCAACCTTCAGACAACTACATAAAACACTACATAGAAACCATATAACTACACCTTAGCAACCACTTAGAACAAGTTTTGCACTGACAAGCATTTCTTCTGAAAATGTAAAATCCAGTTAAATGTTCTTTTATTCATTACTAGCAGGAACTTTCTCCAGTACATACTGGCAATTTCCAGCTTGGCTTTCTGTAGCCGTTAAAACGGAAAGTGTAATTGACGGCCTCGGGGCAGTTGCCTAATGAGGGAAATGTGTTCAGCGGATCAGTTTTCCTTTTCCTGCACCGCACCTGCCGGGCTGCAGTTCCGTTTATGCCGGCGTGCAAATGGCTGACATTGAGAGGCGAAACGTTTTTCTTGTCAAGCCAATTTACAGTGGCATAACAGAAGGTCTCTCTCCCACGCCAGGTGCTCCATCATTCTCTCTGTCAGTGATTCTCAGTGTACTTAAGAACGCGAGCGGGCCCAGTCTGTCTGCGGCGCCATCCATCTGTTCAGGTGTCTGTTGTCATAGAGAACGAGGGGTTAGGATCGTTCGGAGCAGACGCCTGGGACGGATGAGCTCTTCAATGTGCTGCGGTGAAATCATGAATCATAAAGGAAACTAAATTTGGGTTCACTGTGCTTTTGTTGTCGTAACACTGGAAAGGAAGTTCACAGAAAATTGGCCCCTTCATGTTTGGCTGCATTTACACTGCAAGGTCTAATGCATAGATCCCACATTCTGACATTATTTTCCCCCCATCTGTTTACGTTCACTTACATAGCCGTAACAGACTGTGTTTACATTAATACCCAGTCAGACCGTGCAACGCTACGCTGCCCAAATTGATCTGTGCTGTGCTTTCACTGTTTGCAAAATCAATTCTTTCAGTGCTGTCCATTGGGCTCATGTAAAAACTGATGTGGGCTGTTTGGTTTAGACAAGTACTGCAGTTTGGTCGTTCCTTTGGAGCATAGATCAATGACATGGTTTTTATTTATTTTTATTTTTTAATCCAGATCAAATGGAACATACATTCAATGACTTTAGTAAACACTGATATATTATTTGAAGACAAAGAAAAAAAAGAAAATATTTGAAAATTTTGAAACATGCAAAAAAAAAAAAAAAATTGGTTCAGTTGGTTCAATTGGTTTAAAACCCCACTCCACATATATATTATGTATTAAACATCAAATAAGTTGGCTCTGATTTTGTCACATCACAGCATGAAGCATTTTCCTTTCAGTGAGGACAGAAAATGACTGGATGCCAGAAACATCTGGCGAAGACTCTAAATCAGACAGTCTTTCACTTGTATAGTATTCTTATGCTACAGTTTTATCTTTTACCTTTTTTTTAGTTCTTTGAGTGCTCAAATGTTTTCAAAGGCTGTACTTTGAAGAAAAAAGTTCATACGGGCGCTTCTGGAAGAACAACTTTTGTCATCTGTCATTTTCGCTCCCTTGCAATTTCAATCTCTTCACATTTAATAAAACTTGTGAACAAGCTGCAACTTCTGTACATGAAAAATCCGTGCAGAATAAGCGACAACAGCTTGCTTGCTGTCCCGCGAAGGTCATTTTTCCTCGACTTTAAGATTGGGTCTTTGTGCTGTCATCCGTTAACTGAGCATTCCCTCCCTTGAGCTACATCACTCCTACCTTACTGTCTTTTCTAGGCTCACAATACTGAGCTTCTTCAAACGTTTTATACATTAAAAAGCACTCCTGGCTGGCTGCTCGCCCGAGTTTGCCAATTGATACTGTTCGATCACTCTGATTGTCATAAGAGCCCGCTTGTTGCCAGCCACCCACTCTGAAGTTTGCCACGAACACCTTGCACACATCACGACAACAACCCCTTGAGGCTATTCATTTATCTTCGGCACAGTTTATAGGTCGTGGATGCTATTACCAGCCGGGCCTGTCTAAAATCCATAAGGAGATACGTGTTTATTAAAAAGATGTCTTGTAATCAATAGCGATTTTTCCCCTTCGATGGAGAGCTGCTGTACGTTATTTCGCCAGTGAGTGACATTGATAATAGTAAATCAATTTTGTTTTTAGGAGGCTATTTAAACAATCTATAATATTGCAGGAGGGCTAATGCATCTTAATCAGGCTGCTCGACTTTGACGTTAAGTCAGCTACTTTTTCTGAGGGGTTTGAAATAACGTTGAAAATGGCTGTCAAAGTTTTATAGAAGATAAATTGATGTCAGAATAATGGAGAATATTTGTGATATCAGATATGGATGCTGTTGCATCTCAACTTTATGCAAGCACTTTCTTTCGAGTCAACATGAAATCAACAATAAGTCTGTTTACTCTCTCATTATTTGTACCTGCAGGGGCGTCATGCATTAAATATGAAACTTTGATTATGTCTTTACTGTAAGCTAATAAATACCTTGGCTTATAGGATTGATTATATACTTCTAAATAATTAATGTAAATTAGATCATATGTTAATTATATTGCCTTACACTATTGCTTTTCCATAAAATTCCATAAAATAAAAAAGTCTTGCATGGATTCTGTGGTGCGCATTCTGTGGTCGGCCACCTCCACAAATCACATACACTATATGTTATATTCAAGATGAATTTCTTCAGAATGCGACATGTTTGCAGCACTCATAATATTTGACCTATACATTGCTTCTAAGGGCACATAGTGATAGAAATTTTTGCAATTGCTCTCAAAGCATTTGCCTTCTCACAAGAAACACTGCGTTGACTCGCAAAACATTAGCCTTTTTACCCATATGTACTGTTCACTTTCAAAAGTATTGCATTCCCGTAGAACCTTTGCGTTTTCTCACAGAACATTTGTGTTCTCTGGTAAAAATATTGCATTCCCCCAAGAAATGTAGCATTTGCTTGCACAACTTTTGCCTGTTTTTACAAGTGTTGTGTTCCTTATAAACATTGCATTCGCTTGCAAAAGTATTGCGGTCCCCTGAGAAACTTTGCATTTGCTCGCAAAAGTATTGTGATTCCTTCAAGAAACTTTGCATTTGATCACAGAACATTTGCCTTTTCTAGCAAAAGTATTGCGTTCCCCAAAGAAACTTTGCGTTTGCTTACCGAACATTTGCATTCTCTCACAAATGTACTGTTTCCCCAAGAATCTTTGCATTTACTCACAGAACATTTGGGTTCTCTCACAAAGGTATTGCATTCCCCAGAGAAACTTTGCATTTGCTCACAGAACATTTGCGTTCTCTCACTAAAGTATTGCGTTCCTCGAGAAACTTCGCATTCGCTCGCATTAGTATTGCATTCCCCCCCAAAAATTTGTGTTTGCTTACAGAAGTTTTGCGTTTGTATATAGAACATTTGCATTTTCTCACAAATGTACTGCGTTGCACCAAAAATCTTTGCATTTACTCACAGAACATTTGTTCACTTACAAAAGTATTGTGTTCCCCCAAGACACTTTGCATTGCCGGTTCAGAGTTGGTTTGACTGACGAGCCTTCTAAGAACCAGTTTGCTTTCCAGAGAGCCACCACAGAGCCAGGTCTTACGCCACTAAATATGTCTCATCTTTTCAAGCAAAGCTATGTGGCAGCACCAAACACAAACACCAGGCTTGCTCGACATGCAGACTGACCAGCGCACAACACCAAAGGACCACAAGAGTGAATGGAGAGCAGATGGCTCTTTAAGCTTTTAAATAGCTGTCATGGTACTTTGATGCCATACGCCAACACATCCTGAACAAATCTAATATCAATAATGACTTTGCGAGCCTACATTAGCATCCAAACACACCAAATCCAATGTGTTCATGCTTAGCTGTTATTTAAAAAAATGCCCTGTCAAGTTTCTGTTTGTCTTGTTGGTCACGGTAACCCTGCCCCCAGCCCCTGACACAAGCGGTTCTTACTTCTAGACCAGAAATGTTTTGGTGATATTTGCAAACCACTTTTCTTGGTTCCGAGCTGGTGCTTTGGGTGTCGAAAAACAAAGAATTGATGTGAAACTAGGCTCTGGCTTCGAACCAGCACTAGAACTGCCTTGGTGGAAAAGGGGTATGTGTTCTCTTGCAAAAATATTGCATTACCCCAAGAAACTTTGCATTTGCTCGTAAAAGTATTGCGTTCACCCAAGAAATTTGCATTTGTTTGCAAAAGTATTTTGTTCACAGAGAAACTTTGCATTTGCTTGCAAAAGTATTGCACTCCCCTGAGAAACTTTGCATTAGCTCGTAAAAGTAGTGCATTCCCCCAAGAATCTTAGCATTTACACAGAACATTTCCGTTCTCTTACAAAACTATTGTGTTCCTGAGAAACTGCATTTGTTTTGCAAAAGAGAAACTTTTCGTTTGCTCATAAAACATTTCCCTTTTCTTACAAAAATATTACATTTGCATTCACTCTCAAAACATTTGCTTTTTTCACGCAAAAGTGTTGTGTTCTCCAAGAAACACTGCATTTACTCAGTGTTGAGTTTTCTTGCATTATTGCGTTCCTCCTGGGAACCTTTGCATACAAGTTGTGCAGAGTTTCTTGTGGTAATGCAAACACTTTGCAGATGAACGCAAATACATTCAAATATAATTTTTTACCTCCCATCATCATGTGCCTTCAGACCTACAATAATCATGACTTCAAACTTAATTTTAAAAATAGTTTGCATCATCATAGTATATCTTTTACAATCCAGTTAAGTCAAAATAGAAGTAAAGTGGTCTGCAGATGCTGCTTCAGGCTGACTTTTAACCCTTGTGCATTCAAAAAAAAAAAAAAAAAGTTACACATAGGTGCAAAATGGACAAAAGTTTCCATGTCCAAAAACTGCCATAAAAAATATCATTTATTAATATTTTTTTTCCACTTTCACTGATGTTGATTTTTTTAACCAGCATCTGTTCTATCCATAGATACCAAACATTCATTAATTTTCAGAATTGTAACCCTTTAAATGCTGGTTTGTTACAGGTAATGCCACAGGTGTTTTTTAATGAAAAAAAAAATGAAAAATAGTAGTTAATTTCCATATACTAAATGATAAGCTGATTTTTTTTCTTTGCTTATTAGCTTCTTGGGTGTGTCAATGAAGAACAACAACATTAATTTTGAGGCATTTATATTTTTATGTAGTGTCACTTAGGCCCATAATGGACAAAAATGTCCATGTCAAAAAACTGTCATAGAAATGTTATATATTAATATTTTTTTCTACTTTCACTGACTGTTGTTTTTTTATCAGCATCTCTTCTATTCATAATTACCAAAAATTCATTCATTTTCAAAATTGTAATGCTTTAAAAGCTGGTTTCATTACATAATGCTCACTGTCAGTGGGCAACACTAGCTCCAGAGCTTCTTCTGCTGAGTAACGTTTCTTCATCTTGCAAGCAATGAAATGACCAAGCCCTCAAGCACCAAATATGTATAGGTTTTGCTTTGCTAACACCTGTTTAGCTGTGCGAACACTCAAACTTTGTTTGAATCTACCAGACTATCAGCATTTTCTTGTGGTGAAAACAAAAACAATGTGTTTAGGGGCTTCTGAACTTCTACATCAAATTCAAGCTCACCTGTTATCTCTTATACAAAAACAATAACAAATAAAAAAAGTGCAATCAAGGATTAAATGTGTGTTTGGGTGAAAAAGAAAAATCCTCAAAGCTCATTAACCTTCTTTGACCTTATTCATAGTTTTCACATGGCCCTATGACTAGGGTGACCAGACGTCCCGAAAAATTCGGGACAGTCCCGAAATCTAAGCTGCTGTCCCGAATCCCGAATCCCGCTCTAATTGTCCCGAAAATTATACTGAAGCAAAATCTTAAATAGTTATTGTCTGATAAAACATAAAAAACTGTCCGTGGAGCGAGGTTGAGTCATCCTGCAGCCTGGCAACCAGCCCCCGCCGGCTGCTCATTGGCTGCAGCATCTTGTTTTTTTTTTTTTTTTAGATATACCGTAGGCGCGCATTAAGATATGCACTGATAAGCAAATTTTCATTCATGAAATTGACATGGCTGGTGTACCGGAACCCCAACATGCTGCAAAAAAGCTAAAACTTTAGTTTGAAATTCATTATCTTTATTATTCATTATTCATTACCCCCATCCCGAATTTCAACCAATCTCATCTGGTCACCCTACCTATGACCCTGCCAAGGGTGTGACTCATATACATGGAGTGGGATTTTTGATTGCCAGTACAATATAATTTATTTCAAACTAATTACACCCATAAAATGTTCAGTAAACACATGCAAACCACACTCTGACATCCTTACCAACATACCCACACAATTATAGCTGCATTATTTTTCCAATTGACTCTATAATAGACTATAATATGCATATACGACCAAGATGGCGGCGCGTACACATCACGAGGCTCAGTGTCTCTCCAGTTTCTGCAAATTTGCAGTATTTTACTTGCTCATCTCGGGTCTGTTCATACAGAACAGTCGTTCCTTTACATCGTACACCCGACAGGAGCTTTTGGATATTGGTTTGTACATTCCCGACAGTTTTATCAGTAATCTTCGACTCGTCCCTGAGATCACCAAAACTACTACGGCTGCGCACTCTACCCGGCCGAGCGGAAGTGCTCGAAGGCAGCGACGTGACCGTAAACAAAGACGGGGGAAGTGTGGAGGGCTTAGAGCTAAGCTAAAGCTAACACCACACCGGCTCTCTTTACCCAGCATTTTCCTCGCTATAATGTACGGTCGCTGGTGAACAAAATGGACGAGATTCGACTCCGCATCAAACACAGCAAGAGACTTTTGAACTGCAATGTCATGATCTTCACTGAAACATGGCTAAACAGCAATGTATCGGACAGTGCTATTGCTCTAGCTGAGCTTCACACATTCCGGGCAGACAGAACGGCGGATGACTCCGGTAAGACCAGAGGCGGAGGATTGTGCATTTATGTTAACAAAGCTTGGTGCACGAACTCTGTTACTATTGGGAGACACTGCTCAGCTAACCAAGAGTTTCTCATGGTTAAGTGTAGACTGTTTTATGTGCCGCGGGAGTTCACCTCCACCATAATAACAGCTGCTTACATTCCTCCCGATGCTGATGCCAAGCATGCTATGAATGAACTTCATGCGGCCATCAGCAAACAACAAACTGCTCACCCGGAGGCTGCATTTATTGTTGCGGGGGATTTTAATCACTCAAACTTAAAGACAGTACTCCCCAAATTTCATCAAAACGTTTTCTGTCACACCAGAGGAAATAACACTTTAGACCATGTATACACAAACATGGCTGAAGCTTATACTGTGACCCCCATCCCCCACTTGGGACAATCAGACCACCTTTCTTTGTTCCTCACCCCCAAATACTCACCCCTCATCAACCGTGTGAAGCCATCAGTGAAGACCATCAAAGTGTGGCCAGCGGGGGTAGACTTCACACTCCAGGACAGGTTTCTACACACAGACTGGAGTATGTTTGCTTCTCAGGCCACCTGTGGCCCTCACACGGACATTGACAGCTACACTTCCTCTGTTCTGGATTACATTAATACTACCATAGACAGTGTTACAACCCAGAAACAGATCACCACATAACCAAATCAGAAACCATGGATGAACAAGGAAGTGCGTCTCCTGCTGAAAGCACGCAACACTGCCTTTAGATCAGGTGATGCACAGGCCTACAGCACTTCCAGGGCAAATCTGAAGAGGGGCATCAAAAAGGCCAAGCCCTGCTACAAACTTAAGCTAGAGGAGCACTTTTCTAATTCTGTCCCTCGACGCATGTGGCAGGGCATTCAGGCCATCAGTGACTACAAACCCAGCCACTCCACCCCCACAGCCACCGATGTCTTCTTCCTGAACGAGCTTAATCACTTTTATGCTCGCTTTGAGAGAGACGATATAGACACTGCCACCAAAATCACTCCCTCAACCGACCACTCACCCATCACACTTGCCTCTTCAGACGTCTACACTGCACTGACTCGGATCAACACGTGCAAGGCTGCTGGACCAGACGGTATCCCTGGCCGCGTACTGAGGGCATGTGCAGAGCAACTCGCTGGGGTATTCACAGACATTTTTAACATGTCCCTTGCCCAAGCAGCTGTACCAGCATGTTTTAAATCCACCTTCATTGTGCCAGTGCCGAAACAATCCAACCCAACATGCCTGAACGACTACCGCCCTGTAGCACTCACACCCATCATTATGAAGTGCTTCAAGCGGCTGGTCCTCTCACACCTCAAGGGCTCCCTCAAATCCACACTGGACCCACACCAGTTTGCCTACCGTGGCAATAGGAGCACAGCTGATGCAGTCTCCATAGCGCTGCACTCTGTACTCACTCACCTGGACAATACAAACACTTATGCATGAATGCTGTTTGTTGATTTCAGCTCAGCATTCAATACTGTCAGACCATCTAAGTTAATCACTAAACTTAGAGACCTGGACGTTAACACCTCACTTTGCAACTGGGTTATGGATTTTCTGTCTGACAGACCTCAGCATGTTAGATCAGGTCACATCTGTTCCACTACCGTCACACTGAACACTGGTGTACCACAGGGCTGTGTGCTGAGCCCCTTTCTCTACTCCCTCTTCACCCACGACTGCAGGCCTGTGTATGGATCTAACACCATCATCAAGTTTGCAGACGACACTACGGTGATCGGTCTCATCAGCAACAACGATGAGACTGCCTACAGGGAGGAGATTCAGCACCTGGCCACGTGGTGCACAGACAATAATCTGCTCCTTAACACCACCAAAACCAAGGAGCTCATTGTGGACTTCAGGAAGGGAAAAAGAGGCTCACATGATCCCATCCACATCAATGGGATGACTGTTGAGTCTGTTTCATCCTTTAAGTTCCTGGGGACCCACATTTCAGAGGACCTGTCCTGGACTACCAACACCTCCAGCCTGGTCAAGAAGGCTCACCAGCGCCTCTTCTTCTTGAGAACACTTAAGAAGAACTAGCTGTCCTCAGCCATCCTGGTGAACTTCTATCGCTGCACGATAGAAAGCATCCTTACGAACTGTGTCACAGTCTGGTACGGAAGCTGCTCTGTTGTGGAGCGTAAGGCACTGCAGCGGGTGGTGAAAACTGCCCAACACATCATAGGGACTCCACTCCCATCCATTGAGGACATTCAGAAGAAACACTGTTTGCGTCGAGCACGCAGTATTCTTAAGGATTCCTCTCACCCCGCCCACAAACTCTCTCCTGCCTTCCGGCAGGCGCTTCAGATGCCCAAAGACTAGAACCAGCAGACTGAGGAACAGCTTCTTTCCCAGAGCTGTCTCCTTATTGAACTCTGCCCCCCACTGACACCTTTGCCCCCCCACCCCACACACCCCTACAATCTCCCCATTACCATTGCACTACTTAATCTGTTGCACTACACTGTACATATCCATTTGTAAATGCACATTTCCATTGCACATATACATTTTGTAAATTTTTGATATGTATCTATACATTTGTAAATTATTATTTGTTAATTCCTGCTTTAGTAATCAGCTACCTGTATATTATGTTCGTATCAATCTGCAATTCCTGATTATAGTTAACAACAACCTGCATACTATGCTCCTTTACTTGTACATTCTACTTGTTAATAGCGCCTGTAAATTATGTCCACAATACTTTCATCTGTAAATAATTTCCATAGTTTCTCCCTGTACATATCTCCCATTAGTGCACTTATAACTTATAAATTATACCTATATCCTGCACTTGCTGCTTATTGCACTCCTGGTTAGACCTAAACTGCATTCCGTTGCCTTGTACTTGTACATGTGTAATGACAATAAAGTTGAATCTAATCTATTATAATCTAATAAGCAGAAAACATGAAAAAGCGAGTATTTCTTTTATATGCCAAATTTGGAAAAAAAAGGCACAATCTAGTAAAAATTGGTAAAAAAATAAAATTTGAAGCCTTGCCGATAGAATGAATGCCTATTAGCAAATATTGCATCATTTTATAGTCAAATGGCCCTGGGTTAAAAAAATTGCACTTAATGGGTTTCAATGTGGACATTTTTGTCCTTAAGGTCCTGAGTGTGAGTATTTTTTGTACGGAGGGTAAAATAATTTTTTTGAAGGAAATGAGCTCACACCTGAGCCAAGATTTATGCAGTTGGCATTAACACAGCCACACTTATAACAAAAAACAAAACTGAAATAGACAAAAATGTCCATAAGGTCGCACAAGGGTTAATGGTTGGTCAGCAAAAATTAATCAAATAAAAAATGGCTTTTCCTCATGGGTCTAAAAATGATATTAACATTTCTGTTATTAGATGCATTTTCTGGCCATGTATTCAGTACGTTTTGTAGACAAACATTTGAACCCATTCTATTTAAACAGTTATTCTACAACTCAACAAATGTAAATACACACAATGCCAAATGCACTTTCACGCTTATCAGCTGGATACAATCTGGTATTCATGCAAGCACTGTCATGATTTTTGGTTCCTGGCATTTGGACTTTGCTAGACTCATACAACATTCTCATTACATGGAGTGTGTGCTCAATTTCAAGTATAAAATTACAGCGTCTTTCTCCTTGGGCATGTGTCACGAATGTATCATGTCAATCGAACAACTTGTCTCATAGCACGTCCACTTGACCATAATCAGCCATTCTAGGAACATCTGTCTAAAGTTGATGGAATGTTGGCAAGCAATTTCAAGTGGCATTTCAGGATTGCAGAACAAGGAGATCACCAACATGCGTGACCCTCATCCCAACGAGATTCCCTGGAAGACGATCGTTTCTCAGTGAAATGAGTGAAGCATCAAATCTGCACCAGGTCTCCTATTTGGTTGGACGGGCAATGAGCAGCATACCATGCGAGAACACGACTTGTCATGCTGTTCTTCTCATCACAAAATGCAATTAAAATCACAGAGTCATTCCACAATAATGGATTACGGAGTGAAACTGCGAGCTAGTTAACAAGAGGATTCGGGTGCTGTTTATTACTCCCACAGATTAAAGGTTGGGAATCTTCTGAAATGCCTCCTGTTTTTCAGATCTCGTTGTCCTTGAAAGACTGTAGTTTGGTGAACAGATGCTTGAGTATTTGTTGACTCCTACTGTGTGTGTGTGTGTGTGTGCCTCTACCTGTACACACCTGCTGTAAATGAGGCAAGAAATTGAACGCTTCCCTTGGCAGAACAGTGTTGCCATCCTCCCCCTCTACACCTCCTCCTCCTCTTCCTCATCTCTTCACTTCAGTGCCCCAGCCTGTATTGGTTACACTGTAAATGTTGCCCATATTCATCACAAAGTGAAGGAAAGCCAAGAGGACATGCTGTGGAGCATCTAATTGAGAACGAAAGGCTCAAAAGCCGCATCCCTGAAAGGAAATGGAGAAAAATTCCATCCTAGATGCTGCTGAATCTATATATGAATCATAAAAGTTTGAGAATATCTTTTAACTTATGTTACTGTTCCCATTGCGTTAAGCTGACTGCACAAGTATGATTTTACCATCTGATATGCTGAGTATGACATTTTCAGTTGTGTTTTCAATGAATCTTTGCCTCCAACGAAGTTCTGACAATGTCAGAAGAAAGATACAAATGCACAGCTTTAGAAACGTAAAAAATATTTTCCTATATGGCCTATATTTTACTATTATACAGATATTTTTGTATCAAACTTGTGATGCTTTAATCTTGAAGCATCAATTTAGTGTAATACAGAGTGAATTTAATTTTTTCTCACACAAGGATATCTGAGGTCTTGGAATGGAACACACACAAACTTATGTTTATAATCATTTTATGCTGCTTTTCCATTTTTTTAAACATCATCTTATAATAACAGTTTATAAACAAAATAAATATTAAATGATTTTGTAATTATTAAACTATGACAGAATGTGATTTTAACATTTTGAAGTTCAGGCTTGGGTAAAGTGATCTTAATTAAAGTGACCTTTTCTTTGAACTGAGGTGAATACAGCAGCAGAATAATGTATGAACATGAAAATATAATATAATAGAATATGAGAATAAACAGAATTCTTCATCAGTAGTACTTTTCATAATCAGTCAACCTTTTAATTTCAGTTATTTAATATTTTATAAAATATTATATTCCAAAAATAAAATACAAGTATAATCTGATTTTTTCTTTGGACTTTTCATGATCAATCAACCTCCATGTTCTATGAAAATAATATTACAAGATTATAATATAATATATGAGCAATACCACACTCGTAGATGTGAGATATGGTTGTATATCGACACACTGTGATTCAGTTGTAGGTAATCACAGCGTGCCTATATACAGCCATATCTCACATCTATAAGTGTGATATTGTGTTTATACAACAGTTTGACGGCACAAGTATGTAAATACATAAAAACAGAGTAACAGAGTGCTTTCTTTTGTACAGAACTACTTCCTGCTACGGATTCAAATCTAAAGTTGACCGTTTAACAGCTGAGTCTAAGCCTCTGTTACTAATTCCAAAACGTCACTTTAGAACTTGTAACGAAGGAACGATTACTGTAGTAAAAGCAGTGAATTATGTGTTGTAGAGTATTATGAGAGAGATTGACTGGGTGAGTGTGATTACCTGCATCTGATAGAGCATTCATTCTTCAGCTCAATCTCATATCAATAAAATGTTAGTTTGAATATCCACTGAGGAAAGCGTTAGTAACGTTAGTATCCTTTCATTTGTTAAGGGGGATTTCTGATGACAGTGCTGCTCATTGCATTTGTTAGCTGCTACTTTTCACAATCAATTTAAATGTAAGTTATTTAATGTTCTATTAAAATAATATTCCAAGATTATAATATAATATCATATAATATAAAAACCTTAAAGACTGCATTAAAGACTTGCATTGTTACAGAAGTTTTCTATTTCTAATAAATGATATGGGTAGATTAAATTACAATAATATTTCACAAGATTTTCTTTTAACAAATAAAGATTTTTCAACCAGTCCTTTGGAGGAATTATATTTTATTTGATTTTTTATTTTATGCAACCCTATAATTATAAAATACAAAAAGACATTTGTGAGAAGTTCTTCACAGATCTCATAGTGGATTGATTTTCACATTCCTAATGCATGTGATAGTCAAAAGCCTGCATGTGTGTGACTACCATTGCCTTTTCCTAGCAAATTTGAGGACAGTGATTTGATGAGGGTTGGGACATGTTCTGTTGAAGGACTATGAAAAGCAGCTCTGGCTCAGTGCCGTTTTTCAAAGATTAGAGCTTGTTTTTTCATCTTTTTTTACTTGCACACTATGCAGTTTTCCCATCTGTTGTCTGTTCTTTGTCTTATTCAAGCACTCAATCCTGTTTATCTAAAGTAAGGTGATATCACCCGCTTAAGCGGAGTGGGAACGTTCCAAAAGCTTTTACCATAAAATTCACCTGTCACGAGTGTTGTGTGCTGCTTTATTGACTCTACGTTTTACAAGCCCAGAGACTTCATATAGCAAATTAATTATGTCTTCCACAAGACAAATAGCGCCAAAGGTTTCTCTTCGTCCTTTATTAGCCTCACTGCGCCATACGAAAGGCCTTTTATGCAAAATGAAGGCTCCACCAAGCCCATTATGCCCTTGTTTGTAGCATTGAAATACATTCTGTGCAAGTACAACTAAGGTTGTGCTCGCACTTCATGCAAATGAAAGCTAATCATTCCCCTTTTTGTGTTGGTCAGTACAATTATGTCACAAACAAAAATAGCTCTATTCACCAAACACCACACACATCGATTTGGTATGGATCAACCGTCTGTTGATGGTGGAAACGCTGAGACGGCAGTATGGGTTGGTGTCCTTCACGAGCCGGATTCGTAACGTAACTATGGATTATCGCAGAGCGCTGCACTTTTCCCCTCATTGTCGGATAAATAGCTCGTTAAGATTGAACTCTTTTGCCTATATTAATTAAACACAGATTTTTCTTGTGTTGACCTTGTGTTGACTGTGCAAATGCTCCGTGTGATACATTATGCTGGCATCTAGCCTGTATAACCCTCGGGACTGGGTTGGATCTTTTGCGCTATTAAAAATAATAGTTTGATTTTTCTGACATCATATTTCAGGAAGTGACTCCATAGATGCTATTTGACCGCATAGTTCTCTTAGAGTCAGTGTGGTTAAACTTTAAATCAGTGGAAAATAAATTAAAACCTTTTTTTCCACTGAAATGAAATTCATGTTGAAATACTTAGCTGCTAAGATTGTTCAAGAAGTTTAAACTGGAAAGTGCAAGTTAGTGGATTTATAGAAGGCACTCAACAACAACATGATCCTGAGGGACTTCCTGATCCAGACAGAGGAATAAGTAGTGGCCATTCAGCTTGACATCAACAAGAGTAGGACAGCAGTGATAGCGTCAGTCCCAAATGACAGGAACATAAAGGGAGTCAGAGGAACAAAGAAATGCGTGGGACTGAAGGAGATGCTACAGGAAGTATGTGGCAACTCAAAGCCAAGTTACTTCCTTAATTCAGACAAGTGCAATCCTTTGCTCCAGCAATCCCCGAAGCCCAAAAGTCTCTGACAAAGAAACACAGACATTCAGGAATTAATACAGAGAAGAGCAGGCCTGGTGGCACACATGGAAGCTGTCACAGTGACTACTGGCTGGTTGCATAAACTGCTTAGTCTAGTCTTAAAAGTTAGTCATCTCATTATTTCTGCAGGACTATTTGGTCAATTTTGAATCAGAAAAGTAAGACTGATTACCCCTGGGTACCTACTGGTTAATCAAACTAATTCTTCACCAGAGTTGGGTAGTAACCAATTACATGTAGTTTGGATTATGTAGTACTTGTAATTAGATTAAATGTGACTCTGGACCACAAAACCAGTCATAACGGTCAATTGTTTTTAAATTGAGATTCATACATCATCTAAAAAGTGTAATAAATAAGCTTTCCATTAATGCATGGTTTGGAAACAAAATCTAAATATTGAGGAAAATGCCTTTAAAGTTGTCCAAATTAATTTCTTAGCAATGCATATTACTACTCAACAATTAAGCTTTGGTATATTTGTGGTAGGAAATTTACAAAATATCTTTATGAAACATGATCTTTATTTAATTTTCTAATCATTTTTGGCATAAAAGAAAAATGGATAATGTTGACCCATACAATGAGTTTTTGTCTATTGCTACAAATATACCTGTGCTACTTAATACTAGTTTTGTGGTTCAGGGTCACAAATTACACTTTAAAATACTTGTAATCAGACTATAGTTAGTTTTTTTTTTGTGAATTGCATGATTACATATTATTTACACAATAGCAATAAATGAAGCAACCACTGAAGATCATTGCACACTGAGTCTGAAATCTTCATTTGCGTTTTTTAGTTTTTCTCACATTCATCATCCTTTCCTATCAAATTGTTTGTTACGAATGCGAAAATGCAGAAAATTGAACCTGATCCGATTTTTTTTATGATGGACGAAAGTTTCAGAAGCAGTTTGTAAACTCGATTGAAATAACATGAGGTCATATTTATTTTTTAAGGTGCATATCAGTGTGCAATGGCCTTGAGGCTACATTTACACTGCAGGCAGATGTGGCCCAAATCTGATTTATCCGATTATGTCCTCCGTGTTTAATTCCGTATACATCGGTGTTGCCAAGTGCACCATTTTCCTGCAAAATTTGGCTACTTTTTCAATGTTTCTCCGGTTTGTTTTTTTAACTCCGTGGGTTGAAGCAACCCCACTAACATGATGTTGAATCCTGCTATGTTTCAAACTGAATTTCCCACTCCCATCTTTACCAGCTTTTCATTATACTATACACGTTTTGTCCTTGTTAAGCTCAATAGTTCAATTTGGTTCTGTTTTTACAGAACTTTTGCATGGAACAAAATCTAAAAACACTATGAATAATGTGATTTTGTGTATATTTATATATTTGAGCTCTTATTAGTCATATTTGCACTGACCTACACCCATAATGATTTTATTATTCTTTTTACAAGGCATGCATGATTCTTCTAGAGCTCATAAGGGCTTAAACTAAATAATGTGAAGACCTGAGAAACTGTCACTATTTCTTTATTAAAGTGATTTACCATCGTTTGCCTTTATTACAGCTTCTAAACTTCTTGGACTATGTTCATACAACTTTTAAACAGTCTCTAGTTGAATGTGGTCTATCAGAACATCTTGTTCTATTGTCTTGTTCTATTGAGTTGATGGAGGAGGGAATTGTCCTGGTTTTATAACTGTCCAGGTTTTATAATCATCACACCATCTTTTTCACATTTTAGCATTGGTGTCTGTGAATAAAGTTTTAGCAGTTGCAGTTCTTTCCTGAATGTTGGCTTTGTGAAGTTCTCTGTGGTCGGTTTTTGAGGTTTGCCTCACTTTGCTGAAGTACTTCTGTGTTATTTGGACAAAATTCTTTAGTGATTGACTATCCCAGTACTTCACTTTCAGTTTTTGCCCACTATTCTTCTCTGCTGCTTTGTGAACACAATCATAAGCATAAAAGCTGATGTTCCTAAAACACTAAACAGTCGGGCTCTTCCATGATTTGGTGTTCATATTTTTTGTGCCGCTGTATTTACAGTATCTCACAAAAGTGAGTACACCCCTCATATTTCAGCAACCATTTTAGTATATCTTCTTAAGGGACAAATACTGTAGAAATCAAACTTGGATATATTTTAGAGTAGTCAATCTGCAGCTTGTGTAGCAGTATAGATTTACTGTCCTCTGAAAATAACTCAACATACAGCCATTATTGTCAAAATAGCTGGCAACAAAATTGAGTACATGCCAAGCGATAACAGCAGTATGTTGTTTACCCATGCAAAGCCACATGTCCTATTCATCATGTTTATGTTTTTGTCTGCTTGACACGACCATACAAAGTTGTGTATCTTCTATTAGAGTAGTTAAAATTAGGTGCTTAAAGTACAATTCTCTCATTCAACATGGCATCTCATGGCAAAGAACTCTCTGAGGATTTGAGAATTAGAATTGTTGTTCTCCACAAAGATGACCAAGGCTATTAGAGGTTCAGTAACACCCTCAAACCGAGTTACACTACAGTGGTCAGGGTCATACAGAGGTTTTCCAAGATGGGTTCCATTCGAAACAGGCCTTGCAAGGGTCGATTAACGAAGTTGAGCACTCGTTCTGTGCGTCAGGTGCAGAACCTGGCTTCAAAAAACAGATGCACGAGTGTTGCCAGCATTGCTTTAAAGGTTGCAGAAGTAGAAGGTCAGCTTGTCAGTGCTCAGACGATACGCCGCACACTGCAACAAGTTGGTTTGCATAGGCGTCATCCCAGAAGGAAGCCTCATCTGAAGCTGGCTCACAAGAAAGCCCACAAACAGTTTGCTGAAGACAACCTGTTTAAGAGCATGAATTACTGGAACCATGTCCTGTGGTCTGACGAGACTATAAGATAAACTTGTTTGGCTTAGATGGTGTCCTCCCCTGGTGAGGAGTACCAAGAAAATTGTGTCTTGCCTACAGTCAAGCATGGTGGTGGTAGCATCATGGTCTGGGGCTGCATGAGTGCTGCTGGTACTGGGGAGCTGCAGTTCATTGAGGGAAACATGGATTCCATTATGTACTGTACTTTGTAAAGCAGAACATGCTGCCTTCCCTCCATAACTAGGCCAAACTGCAATATTCCAACATGATAACGATCCCAAATGCACCACCAAGATGACAACTGCCTTGCTGAGTAAGCTGAAGCTGAAGGTGATGGGGTGGCCAAGTATGTCTACAGACCTGAACCCTATTAAGCACCTGTGGGTCATCCTCAAGCGTAAGATGGAGAAGCACCATGTGTCTAACGTCCAGCAGCTCAGTGAGGAGTGGAAGAGGATCCCAGCAACAACCTGTGCAGCTCTGGTCAATTCCATGCCCAGGATGATTAAGGCAGTGCCAGATAGCAATGGTACTAACACAATATTTTGACACTTTGGAAAAGTTTACCTAGGGTGTACTCACTTTTGTTGCCAGCTGTTTTGACAATATTGGCTGTATGTTGAGTAATTTTTTTTAGGGGACAATAAATCTATACTGCTATACAAGCAGCACATTGACTACTCTAAAATATATCAAAGTTTCATTTCTATAGTATTGACCCTTAAGAAGATATATTAAAATGGTTGCTAAAATGTGAGGGGTGTACTCACTTTTGTGACATTGTATCTGTTATTCATATATGTAGAATGTGAGTTTCAAATCAGCTGTGATGGGCTTGAAATAATTCCTGCTTTAAGAATATACATACTTTTTGATTGAAAAAAAAAATGCAGTGCTAGTTAAACATTCAGACCAAGATACAAACAGAGCACATCCTCTGCTCTGAGTCATTATGTTGGAGTCCATCCATTTCACATTTTTACCCTTTGGTTGCCTTCCGTCAGTAAGTGTGCTTTAATGATCGCCTATAATCAGGCTTGGAACATCCACTTTCCTCCCATTAACACTGCATTCATTTCTCCTGGAGCATGAAATCAAGGTATTGTAATTTTGCTCGAATCTGCAATTTATGCAAAAGGAATGGGATTGAAATTATATAAATGCAAGCAAAACACCATTTCAACTCCCACCAAAACATTAGATCTGGTGTGGTTATCGTGCGGCGTGTTGATGAGAACTTGGCTTCCCCGTGCAAACGCTTCAGCCCACAGTAAAGGAGCTGGTTCGGAGTTGGGCGTTGAGGGTAACTTGTTTGTTCACATCTGTCTGTGTGATTGAAGTAAGCTTAACGCATCCCTGCAAAACACATGCAACCAAGGGCAAACATTTTCCCAGGGGAAAGAGATTAGTTTCGCCCTCACTGACATATGTGTAACAACTAGCAATTCTGTCCATCACCCACTCACCATCGCAAAGGGTGTAATTGTGGAACTGACGTATAATTAGGGGGCCTGTCTGTGAAGTAAGACCACATGAAATTAATTGAGTGTCAGGATGTTTTTGGATCAAATTCAGCCCAGTGGAACTGCTCTGACAACAGTGTAGGATGTGTGTGTGTGTGTGGGCCTGGTTGAAGGCAGGGAGGGGTTTGTGTGAGCCCCTATGAGATCGTTTGGGAATTGCTACTCTAGAAAAAAAAAAAAGGAAATTTTGTGGTTTGGGTTTAATGTGGGATTATGTTAGTCACTAAGATGCTAAGACCTCATGCAGCGTTCAAAACTTTGCAGAAAGGGTGTGGAGAGGGTGTTTCAAACAACATAACATCTCCACATACGTACTCTACACATACTTTTCTAACCAACTCCACAAGGCCCATCACAGGATGCTTCTCAGCAGAATTGGGGATGTTTCATCATTAATTCATTCAAACAACCAAACAAACACTTTCACAACTGACCTACAGTTTGATCTTCCAGGTGAACAAAACCCTGAGGTAGAGTATAAAACATAAGAATTAGGCCTATTAATATAAGGATTTTTTGTAGCAGTTATCCTTAAAATTTGTCCTAAACTATCATTAATTCTAAATTTTAGTTGTAAAAAGTAGCGTAACTTTTGATTAATGATGTAGTACCATTAAAGTATTTGGCATGTAAGTGAAATTTCTTGAAATGTGGTAAGCCAAAATCCACCACAAAAAGCATATGCTTACTTAAAAAAATGCATAAAAAAGTAACAAATTGCATTACTTAGTTACTTTTTATGGAAAGTAATGTGTTATGTTACTTTTGGATTACTTTTTGTTGGGGGACAGAAAAGCTTTCAGTAAACAAAAGAAATTTAGTAAACTAAACTAAATAACTTACTTAAAAAAAAGAATGGCATCGTTCTTAAAATTAAAGTCGTAATATTCAGAAAATAAAGTCAAAATATTATAAGAATAAAGTCAAAATTATGAGAATAAAGTTGAAGTGTTTCGAGAATAAAGTCAGAAGTATTTTGAGAATAAAGTCAAAATATTTTGAGAATAAAGTCAAAATCATACAAATTAATTTGTAGCAATTACAAGATTAAATTTAGAATATTTTGACAGTATATTCTAGCCTGGTCCCAATCTGGGCCATTTCCATGTGCAGGCTACAGTATATTCTCAAAATATGTATTATTGTTATTATTATTAACTTTAATTGCTATGATTTAAATCTCGAAATTTCGACTCTATTCTTGAAATATTTTGACTTTTTTTCTGGAAACATTTTCATTTTATTCTCAAAATATTTTGACTTTATTCTGGAAACAGTCTTTATTCTCGTAATTTCGACTGTATTCTTGAAACATTTCCACCTTATTCTCGTAATTTCAACTTTATTCTCGAAACATTCCATCTTTATTTTCAAAACATTTCAAATTTATTCTCGAAACATTTTTAATTTATTCTTGAAACATTTTTAATTTATTCTCGAAACATTTTGACTTTATTCTGGAAACATTTAGATTTTATTCTTGTAATTTCGACTTTATTCTCGAAATATTTCCACTTCATTCTAGTTATTTCAACTTTATTATCAAAACATTTCGTCTTTATTTTCAAAACATTTCAAATTTATTCTTGACACATTTTGAATTTGTTCTCAAAACATTTAGACTTTATTCTTGTAATTCCAACTTTATTCTCGAAACATTTTAATTTTATTCTCAAAATATTTTGACTTTATTCTGGAAACAGTCTTTATTCTCGTAATTTCTACTGTATTCTTGAAACATTTCCACCTTATTCTCGTAATTTCAACTTTATTCTCGAAACATTCCATCTTTATTTTCAAAACATTTCAAATTTATTCTCGAAACATTTTTTATATATTCTTAAAACATTTTTAATTTATTCTCGAAACATTTAGACTTTGTTCTCGAAACATTTAGACTTTATTCTTGTAATTTCGACTTTATTCTCGAAATATTTCCACTTCATTCTAGTAATTTCAACTTTATTATCGAAACATTTCGTCTTTATTTTCAAAACATTTCAAATTTATTCTTGACACATTTTGAATTTGTTCTCAAAACAATTAGACTTTATTCTTGTAATTCCAACTTTATTCTCGAAACATTTGGAATTTATTATCAAAACATTTAGAATTTATTCTCGTATTTTCAACTTTATTCTTAAAATATTACTACTTTAATCTGGTAATTTTAGATTTTTTCTTTCTTTTTTTTTTTTTTTTTACATTGCACTAAAATGGCATCATCAAAAGTAACTTGAATAAAGTGTTATTTTACCAGTTACTTAAAAAAAGTAATCTGATTACATAACTCTCATCACATATGCATTACCCCACAACACTGGTCCTGGCTTAATAATTGGACTATATCTCTCAGTCTCAGTCAATAATAATAAAAAAAGTCTCAGTGTTTTGTTTTTGTTGTTGTTACAATGCCTCAGCATTCTCCAAAATATATTATTTTGTGTTCTGCACAACAGAAATTCAAACAGATTTGGAACATCATGAGGGTGCGTAAAAAAAGGTTTTTAATTATTCATCAACTGTCCCAATTGTAATTGAAACCACTGTGAAAATTATAACATTAAATGATATAACTGCAGCAACATAGTAAAATAAAACAAATTCATTAAATGTCTGTTAAGTTTATGGTATCATTAGCATCCCAGGCTTGTTGGAAAATACTTTATGCAAAATAATATTGCTGCTTCTTGTAAATCTCTCAACACTCAAAGTGAAATGTCCAGTAAGTGGCACTAAAAGCATGTTTCATTTTATCCAAAACAAATTAATGATTTTTAAATTAATAGTTTGCTTTCACATATCTTTGAGCTGTTTTTATTGTGACTCATGATTAAAGGGACTCATACCCAATTAAATGCAGTGCTACACCAGGTGCGCTACTGAGCAAGTTTACTATGTCAGAAAAGCCATATATGTGGAGCTGGTTATGTGATTCAAATGTCACAATGTTTTAGTTTACAATCATGCACTAAAAGTGTGCTGAAGTATGCACAGTTTTGTGAAAAGCGAAGCATGTTTTTGCACTGAGACAGTGTTGCATATGCACATGGCCTTCAGTGAAGCTGTGTTATTTTCTCAGGTGTGAGCGGATTTAAACACTCACTGCTTTGATTCCCAATAGATAGTGTGATGAACATCAGATCTGAATAATCGGATTAATTCAATCTTTGAATTTCATATTAGATTATGTAAACTGCGAGCAGTCCATTGACACAAAACGCACAGTCGCGCTGCTGTGTGAACGCTAGCTCTAGTGTCGGCTGGAGGAAGTGTTAAATGAGGCTCATTGGTTTGGTCCCTTGGCTGGTGCCGCAGATGGTCGGAGGTCTGAGCCAGCGCGTGTGGAGGGTGCCATACTGGTAATTAAAAGCCGAGCAGAAGGTACGGGCATGAAATGTGTGTGGTGTGTTGTGGTAAGACTGTAAACACCAGACCTTTCTAAACCACCGTCAGCTCCAGACTGATGACCTTCCTGTATATTCTGTGCTAAGAACAGACTTCCTTACCATACATGATGCTGAATTGTATTAAAAAGTTTTTTTTTTTCATTTCTGTATACTGATTAAAAAATCCTTCAAAGCTAATTCTTCTAAGCTATGAACCAAACAAACCAGCTCTAAGGTGATTACAAGATTACAAATATTGATTTAAAGTGAAACAGTATTTTAAAATCAAAGAGAGAGAGAAAAAAAACACATTTAACATCTTTAAAAAGGGAATGAACTACCAGTTTTATTTCAGTATGTATTAGATTTGTATACTATCATTCAGTTTTCATTCCATTTTAGATTTTAGTAATTTTGTTATGTGCATTTGTCATTATTATTATTATTTTTATTATTAATAATATTTTTTAGTAATTTTGTTTAGCTCTGATTTATTTTTATTTTAGTTTTGAGTATTTTTCTGTGCATTTGGCATTTATATTATTATTTTTTAAATCACTCTGTTTTGCATTAATGTATTTTTTTTTTATTTCAGTTTTAATTTTATTTTTATTTTTGATTAATTTTAGTACTTTAGTACTTTTTTATTTCAGTTAGTTGCCAAGGCCAACATTTCAAATATTTGTTTTTATTTTTTCATAAGGTTTTTCATCTGATATGTACGACAGCATTTTAGTGCCATGTAAAAAAAAAAAAAAAAAACTAAGATTATGAGATTAAAATTGTAATATTTTGAGAACAAAGTACAAATATCATGAGAATAAAGTCGAAATATTTCCAGAATAAAGTCTAAATATTTTGAGAATAAAATTGAAATTACGAGAATAAAGTCAAAATCTTACAAGCATAAAGTCAAAATATTACAAGAATAAAGTCTAAGTGTTTTGAGAATAATGTCAAAATAAGGATAATTAATTCAGCAATTACAATATTAAAATTATATTTTATGTGGCACTAAAATGGCATCGGAAACATGTACATGTACATGTAACATGTATTTCAGTTTTATTTAAATTAATTAAAATGAAGTTTTAATACACTGTAAAAAACAATTTGTTGAGTCAACTTAAAATAATTTGTTACCTGGCTGCCTTAAAATTTTAAGTTTATTCAATTAAAAAGAAAGTTTAGTCAACTTGGAATGTTAAGTTATACAAAGTGACCACTTAAAATTTTAAGTTGAATCAACTTAAATATCTAAGGTAGCAGGGTAACACATTATTTTAAGTTGACTCAAGAAATCGTTTTTTTACAGTGATAACAGAGTTTTAGATAACAACAACACTGTAATCCAATTAACAACTATACAAAACAACTTTCATTATCTATCTGTCTATCTATCTATCTATCTATCTATCTATCTATCTATCTATCTATCTATCTATCTATCTATCTATCTATCTATCTATCTATCTATCTATGTATAGGCCTTCATGTATTGAGGCTTGATTTCATAATTTGCAATGCTTTATGGGATTGAAGAACTGTTGCTGAACTCTGTAACAATGACGTCTCTGATTGGTGGATTTCCACTCAGAATTATGGGTAATGTAGTTTTTCACTAGGCATTCAGCAATTAAAGATAATTTTTTACAAATGCAACTGAAATCACTTTTATAAATGCAACTAAAATCACTGTAACTTATGAATTTTACACAAGTATATTTCATCGCTGAACCATCTTACAGCTCATGGTAGGTCTGTCTTAAAATATTTATAAATTATTGCTAAAAAACTATAGTTGTATTAATAATAAATGATTACCCCACCATTTCAGAAGCATCCTCTATTAGGTAAAATGTGAAATTTTTTCTCAAATCCTAGAGATCTTAATCTGTCTTTTTCTGTCTACACACGTACATATCCAGAGGCTACGGAACATTTCGACTAACTTGGAAATGAGCGTTCTCAAGTGAGGAAAGAAGATGAAAGAACGGAATGAAATGGGAGTGTGTGGGCTGAAATCGTCCCAGGATGTACAACACCGAAAATCATGAGAACTTAAAACTGGAAGACACTGATGGAATCATAAGAGACACATCTGTCATAACAGACACGGTTCAAATCCTTAACCTTAAGTATGAAACTTCAGCGTGTAACTCTTTTGCACCATTTACATTTTTCGGCTGATAAAATTGGTAGCAAAATCCCATAGACTTTCATTTTGAGGAGGGAACAGGAATACTTTTGGGTGGGTTCTTTGTCTTGGGCCAGTAAATAAGCAACTCCCTGGCAACAGCCTGCAATGTTCTAGCACGCTGATATCAAGTTTTGCCCCGAACAAATTCATATTTTATGCATTTCACAGAGATTTTTGGTTCTTTTTCAAGTTAATATGCCTTTAAAGGCAATATTGAATCTCTCCGCTTGTTAGAAGTGCTTTAAAAAACCATTTTACAGTTAAACATCTGTAAAATATTTCTATTAAAATGCTGGGAATTTAAAATCCCAATCTAATCTGTCACTTTTTTTTATTTGCGTACACAGTAGATGTAATTTCTGTCTTTTGCAGTCATGCAGCGGTGTCTGAGATGACACCTGAGGCAGTGAAAGTGAAATATTGTAATGGACTGTCGATCCGAACACACCATTTCTGGATGAAATTCCTTGAGGGCTGCTCCACCATTCGGAGAGTTCGGATATTTATTTGATCAATGGCAGCCATCAGGCTGTAAAACAAGCTGCGCTATTTTATATCAAGAAGCGGTAACATTTTGCTGTCTTAAATGGCAGCTTCAGGCATGTTTATACATCCAGTGTTTGTACTTGAACATATAACATTGTGCAATTTCATGTCAAACTTATTTTCCAGGTATTGATTGCCTTCAAGGATTGATACAGAACTTTTTTTTTTTTTTAAATCAATGGCATCTTGTTGGTCATATGCTGCTTAGCTTTCAATAATCTCGCTGATGATTAAGTCTGTACTGAATTAACCAGTTTAGAAATGCAACAATTTTAAGTCTTTGATAAGAAGTAATATTGTCAAAATATATGGGCTTTCCAGGCATGAAATTATTAAACCAGGGTTTGGTGACATTGGTGGACTGGAGTGGTATGGATTATTTGTGTATTATTGTGATGTTTTTATCATCTGTTTGGACTCTGATGGCACCCATTCACTGCAGAGGATCCACTGGTGACCAAGTCATGTAGAGCTACATTTCTTCAAATCTGATGAAGAAACAAACTCATCTACGTATTGGATGACCTGAGGGTGACATTTTCAGCATTTTTTTTTTTTTTGGGTTAACTATTCCTTTAAAAGTTATATTTGTATATTTGTTTTTGAACGAGAAAAAAAAATCATATATAAATCATATATAAATCATATCAATATTGCTGTGTAAATCCTTCTGGGATCTGTTCTAACATGAAATTTGTACCTCAGAATTTAATTGATGAACAACGAAGCTAAATTCTGTGTGATGATTTATTGTTAATCAAAACCTGAGCTGCAGCCTTAACTTTATTAAGTACAAATCACCTGGAGTGACTAAGCAAATGTGGATTGATCAATCTAAAGTACAAGGTAACCAGTTACCATCCTGATTAATCACGTACAAGAATAAACAAATAGAGAACAAAGCGCTTACTACTAACAGAGGCTGAGAATGACAGCTGCGCTGGCTTATCAGAGCATTAACGTAGAACATACCTGCAGATCCCAGACATCAGACAGTCATTACATGCAAATGACAGCGCTTAACGTGCCCTGTCTATTACATATGCTGTTCAATCTGTCTAAATACACTAGACACTCAAACTACAGTGCATTTCCTAAAATGTCAACCCAATTTGAGTAAAACATACATCAAAAAGTCAGTGTTTGCTTTGGTTCCAAGGTCATTTAGTTCTTGGAAATCTGCGTGTAATACAACCCAACATACAATTTCTGTACTAATGCTTTTATTGCTCACAATATAAATGATGCATCCTGGCCTTGAAGTCAACAGAAGGTTTGTGATGTAAACAAAGAAAAATAGAGTCTACGGATGCTGAAATAGTTTAAAACGTCAAGGCTAAAGAGAAAAGTTGATCATGTTTAGCACTACAGAAATTAGTGCACATAACATATAACATTTCAGTGGCTTTCCAAGGCAACGTAATACAGAAATAAACAAGTATAGAGCTATGGATTTAGTGTAATTTACACAGCACAACATATCATGAGAGCTTGCAAGAACATTTCTAGGTCAATTTTCAATAAAAACAAACTAACAAAACATAACAAACAACAACAATTAATAATAATAATAATAATAATAATAATACAAAACAAATAAATAAAATGTATAATAAAGAAATATAAAAAATAAAGAAATACATCGAAAAATCATTTATTATAAAATTAATTATAATATATAATGAAACATCATTAGGACTTTATTGCATTATTATAAAAAATAAAATAAAAATATATAAAAACAAAATAAACAACAATTAATAATAATAATAATAATAATAATAGTTTAAATAAAATACAATAATTGAAATAAAATACATAAAGAAATATATAAAAATAAAGAAATGAGAAGAAAATCATTTATTATAAAAATATCAAGAGGACTTTATTGGATTATTAAAAATAATAATAATAATAATAATATCCAATATTTAAGAAAATCATTTATTATAAAAAAAATGTTATAAAAGTATTATTAGGAATTTATTGGATTATTACATCATCAAATAAAATATAAAATAAAACAAAGAAATAAAAAATAAGAAAATCATTTATTTTAAAACCATTAGGAATTAAAAAAAAAACAATATAAAAATAAAGAAATAATATGAAAATCATTCATCATAAAAATTATCATAAAATATAATTTGGAATTTATTGGTTATTATACCATTAAATAAAATAAAATAATAAAATCATTTATTATAAAAAAACATTAAGAATTTATTTGATTATTATATCATCAAATAATTGAATGAATGAATGAATGAATGAATGAATGAATAATAATAATAATAATAATAATAATAATAATAATAATAATAATAATAGTAAATAAATAAATAAATAAGAAAAAAAATTATAATAAAAATCATTATACAATTATCATTAGGTATTTATTGGATTATAATAAAATAAAGTAATATAGAATAAAATAATAAAATAAAACTAAATAAAATAAATTAATAAAATAAAATGAAACAACAGTTAATGATTAATAATAATAATAATAATAATAATAATTATTATTATTATTATTATTATTATTATTGTTAGTATAATTATAATAATTAATAAAATACATAATATAACGAAATATAAATAAGAAATTATTATTATAAAAAATCAATCAATTTAATATAAATCAACTAACTTTTTTAAATAAAAACAAAGACGTTATTTAAATTAATATTATATTAAAATGTAAATTGTGCATCATAGTATTTTAAGTATTTGTGGTGCTGTTTCTAATTTGTAATACTTTAATAAATGTACTTTTTATTAATAATAATAAAAAAAATACTGCGTACACACATACATACTACAAAATCACTCAATGAAAATAAAATATCTGGATGCAATATGGTTATGAGAATGTAAATGTCAGGAGGGGGAAAAAAGTCAAAATAAAATGGTGGTTACATATAAATATCATATCCAGTTCCACGTCTGTTGCCAACGAGTACAGTGGCAACACTTATGTGTTATTAACACCATAAAGTCAAGTTCCCAGAAATCATTTGATATGTGAAACTGCTGGTCTATCATTGCCCTGCGGCTCAGTGTTCATAAGCGCTCATAAATTATCCCAGTATGATGTCACCCCTGCTTTGATTCGCCAAAGTGGGAAAGTCGTGGCCTCTGTAAATTGTTCAAATTGACTTCGCGAAATCCCCTCGCACTGGCCACTGCCCAAAATCTCTTTTATAGCTCTTAAATGGATCAATCCAATATATATCCAGCATCAATGTCACCTCAACTCTGGGTGATTTAGGGCACCGCACTGGGAAGAAAAGGGCGTTATTAGGAAGAATATAGCAGTAGATTAACTGATCTTTTGATAGGGTCACTTTCAAGGTTAAAGCAGTTAGATTCACTCTGCTGAGAGCGAGACGTTAAGTGATTCATAGTCAATATGACACATTAGCAGAGTAAATGAGTTGAGAAATATTACAAGGTCAGACGCGTGATGTAGAGATGGCGTTAAAACCGGCCAAGATGAGTCACGCTGTCTCTGATTCCTAATAGTGTAAATATGTAACTAGAGTCCAAGCATTAGAGAGTTTGGCTCGCTGGCTGTTCGACTGTGAAAGACCAATTGTTGGAACAGGCTGTCTGAAGCCTGACTATGAAAATCAATCTGCAATCTGCGGCGTGATTTCGCCAAGTAGGACATGTTTCTAGAACAACACCTCAATACATCCTACAGCTCAAACATGTTTCAATCCCCTTCCAACCACCTATCTGTGAACACCTGCGACCACAATAAAAGCAGTAAACACAGATGGAGAAAAGGTGTGTTGTTGTTTCCATCCCAAAACCCTAGTTGCAAACCCAATTTAGCTGCAAACCTATTGGGATTTTTATAACTTGTTAAGGAGAAAGAGTATCAGAGAAATTAATTGTTTGTTGAAATTAGGATCTCAAAACTGATTCTTATTTGTGTACATGGAACACAAAACCAGTCGTAAGGGTCTTTTCTTTTTTTGGAAATTAAGATTTATACATCTGCAAGTTGAATAAATAAGCTTTTCATTGATGTATGGTTTGTTAGGATAGGACAATATTTGGCTGAGATACAAGTATTTGATAATCTGGAATCTGAGGGTTCAAAAAAATTGAAATTGAGAAAATCTTAGTAATGCATATTAAAATTACATTTTGATATATTTATGGTAGGAAATTTACAAAATATCTTCATGGAACATAATCTTGTAAAAAATGTACAGATAATTTACTCACCCCATTGTCATCCAAGATGTTTATGTTGTTCTTTCTTCAGTCAATAAGAAATTATGTTTCTTGAGGAAAACATTTCAGGATTTCTCTCCATATTCTGGACTTCAATGGTGCCCTGAAGTTTGAAGTTTGAACTTCCAAAATGCAGTTTAAAAACAGCTTTAAAAGCTTCTAAATAATCCCAGCCGAAGAAGAAGGGTCTTACCTAGCAAAATGATTACTCATTTTCTAAACAAACCATAGACTGTAAAAAAGATGGACGATGCAACTCCGCTTCATTCCACTATGGAAAAGTGAAGCCAAAGCATCTAAATATGGCCGCTGCCATCTTGGGGAAAATTACGTCATTTAGAGCCAGAGTCTGCGCAGTAGAGATTCGTTTGGAGCCAGAGTCTGCACAGTAGAGATTCGTTTGGAGCCAGAGTTTGGAGCCAGAGTCTGTGCAGTAGAGATTCGTTTGGAGCCAGAGTCTGCGCAGTAGAGATTCATTTGGAGCCAGAGTATGCGCAGTAGAGATTCATTTGGAGCCAGAGTCTGTGCAGTAGAGATTCGTTTAGAGTCATGGTCTGCGCAGTAGAGATTCATTTGGAGCCAGAGTTTGGAGCCAGAGTCTGCGCAGTAGAGATTCGTTTGGAGCCAGAGTCTGCGCAGTAGAGATTCGTTTGGAGCCAGAGTCTGTGCAGTAGAGATTCATTTAGAGCCATAGTCTGCGCAGTAGAGGTTCGTTTGGAGCCAGAGTCTGCGCAGTAGAGATGCGTCCAGAGCCAGAGTCTGCGTAGTAGAGATTCGTTCGGAGCCAGAGTCTGCGCAGTAGAGATTCGTTCGGTGCCAGAGTCTGCACAGTAGTGATTCATTCGGAGCCAGAGTCTGCACAGTAGAGATTCGTTCGGAGCCAGAGTCTGCGCAGTAGAGGTTCGTTTGGAGCCAGAGTCTGCGCAGTAGAGATGCGTTCAGAGCCAGAGTCTGCGCAGTAGAGATTTGTTTGGAGCCAGAGTCTGCGCAGTAGAGATTTATTTGGAGCCAGAGTCTGCGCAGTAGAGATTCTCTGCTCTTTTAAGAGTCACTAATGATCTTCTTTTAGCCGTGGACTCTGGCTACTCTGCTGTTTTAGTACTTTTGGATTTGACGGTCAACCCTCGATTCTTTTATCTAGACTTGAACAGTGTGTCGGCATTCAGTCGTATTTGACAGATAGAAGTTTTTCTGTTCACCTTAGTGAATTTTCCTCATCTGCTGCCCCTCTTTTCTGTGGTGTTCCCCAAGGGTCAATTTTGGGCCCTATGTTGTTTTCTTTGTATTTGTTGCCCTTCCATTGTTAAGCGGATGATGTTCAAATTTATTTGCCAGTTAAAACAAATGATAAAGCTTCATTTCTGTCATTACTTAATTGCCTGAGAGATCTAAAAATATGGCTGGATCAGAGTTTTTTCTGTCTTCATGAAAAGACTGAGATTGTTGTGTTTGGTCATCCTGAGAATTTAAGTGCTTGTGTAGATGCACTTGGCAATTTAGGATTGTATGTTCGTCCTTTCACCAGCAATCTTGGTGTGATTTTTGACAGTGCTTTTAAATTTGAAAAACAGATTAGTTCAGTTGTAAAAGCCAGTTTCTTTCAACTGAGACTGTTAGCTAAAGTCAAGCCCTACCTGCCACGAAATGAGTTTGAAAGTGTAATTCATGCTTTTATAATGTCCAGACTAGGCTACTGTAATTCTTTATATGTTGGTTTGGATCAGTCATCTCATTTCAACGTTTACAGTTAGCCCAAAATGCAGCAGCTCGTCTTCTAACTGGGACAAAAATGTATGAGCACATTACTCCAGTCTTAGCTTCACTTCACTGGCTTCCTGTCCGTTTCAGGATTGATTTTAAGGTTTTATTGTATGTTTTATAAAATTTTAAATGGATTGGCGCCTGCTTATCTGCCAGAGCTTTTACATGTCAATACTCATGTTAAAGCACTGAGGTCGTCCAATCAGGTGCTCCTTCATGTTCAGGTTAAAAAATAAAGGTGACCGAGCTTTTTCAGTGGTGGCTCCTAATCTGTGGAATAGCTTATTTGTACACAAAAGAACTGCTCAGACTGTTGGAATTTTTAAGTCATTGCTTAAGACACACATGTATTCTATGGCTTTTATTTCAAGTTGAGTTGAGACATTGTGACTTCTCTTCTGTATTTGGTATTTTATTTATTTATTTTTTAGGGTTAGGTTAATAGACATGGTTAAGCATTTTGGTCAACCATAGTTGTTTTTAAATGTGCTATATAAATAAAATTTAACTGAACTGAACCTCAAATGATGGAAAGCATTTTTGTAAAAATTATTGAAATGAAAATGAAATAAAGTGTTTTTCGATTATTTACTTTGGCTTAAGTCCAATTAGATTACATAGAGAGGGCAGGGTCTATGACCTAAACTGCAGCCTGCCACCAGGGGGCCATAAAAATGTTTTGGCTTCACTTTTCAGGACTCGTGTGGCACACTTAAAAACAAACTGACAATTTCTATTCTTTTTAACCTCAAATGCTTGACAGTTAGGGTATGTTAAATCCACTTTGTGGTAAGAACACACACTAAGTTTCCTTTGTTTTTCTTCAAATCCTGTATGGTAGGGATCAAGCGTTCAGCTTCGTACCCTTTTTGAGATGTTAGGTCCCGGACCCTTGGGCCACTCTCTAATACGATCTCCCTTGAGAGGGGGATGTGTTCCTTGCTCTCAGAGCCTCCTTCTTGAACGGCTGAGTGTCCACACTACTAATGTGGGCACATCCTTTAAATCCACGTTTTGGTAAGAATGCACAATAGTTTCCTGTGTTCTTCTTCAAATCGTGTATGGTGGGAATCACGCGTTCTGCTTTGTACCCTTTTTTGAGATGTTAGGCCCCGGATCCTTGGGCTATTCTCACTTCTATCAGAGATCCGATAGCCTACATGACCAGCTACTGACTGAGGTCACGCAGGTCTTTAGCAACCCCTAGCATCCCTTTTAATGAATTTCTTTCTGATTCCACCCTGAGCCCTGCCTTTTAGGTCAAGCTTCGAGTAGCTTAACCTTTCAGGTAAGTCTGGCATGGGCTCAGGCCTTTGGCCTAAGGGATCAAGTCACTGACAGCCACTAAGACGTCATTGGGGCAGCTCCCTCACCTTGAATGGTGAGGAGAGCTGGTACTTAGTGCTCGCCCTTACATTTAGCCTGCACTCCCCTCAGCATGGCAGCGTGGATATACTCAATCTCCAAAGCGACCTCTAGAGGACGCAGTGCGATGTTCCCTTGAAAGAGAACGTCTCAGGTTACTTATGTAACCATGTTTCCCTAAGAGGGAACGAGACACTGTGTCCTCTAGAGCTTGATGCCATGCTTCGTCATTAGCTTCAGACGAAGAAGCAGATGATGTGTTTGTCCGGCACCCGTTTATACTATACGGTCGCACTGGCAATGACGCACCGGCGATGATTCACGCTGGCCGTGACGTCATAGGCTGCCGCCGGCCAATATTTGTAGTTTTTTTTTTTTAAATAATTGGCTTCAGACACGGGTCACAACGGTGATGTTCCTCAAAGCGACCTCTAGAGGACGCAGTGTCTCGTTCCCTCTCAGAGAATCATGGTTACATACGTAACCTTAGACGTTTTTCGACATTGCAGAGACGAGACAAGACCAGGTTAAAAAAATTATAAATTATCAATTTGTTTTGAAAGTGAGACATTGTTTTGCTGGATAAGACTCTTATTCCTTGGCTGGGATCATCATGAAGTCCACTTTTTATAGAGATAATTCCTGAAATCTTTTCCTCAAGAAATTAACATCTTGGATGACAAAGGGGTGAGTAAGTTATCTGTAAATTTTTGTTTTAGAATTAAACTAATACTTTAATATCCTAATGATTTTGAAATGAATTAATGAATTGATACGTGATTAAATAAATAAGTAATTTTATCAAAATGCTTTTATTTTATTTAATTTTAATCCTCTCCAACTACCCCTCTATTCTGCTAAAATAAAGACCCCTTTTCACACTTCAGTGAATTATGATTCAGTCCCGACTGATAAAATCCAGTCCTGGCCTATTTTATTTTATTTTTTTCTTGTTGACTGGTAAATATGTCAGTTTTCAAAAGTAAAATTGGCTGTGCCTTTAAAGGCTTGGGACAAGATTTGTTTGACAGTTTTTTCTTATCTCTTTCCAAAAATTGATGTTGATCCAGAAACATTATTATTATTTGCCTCCAATGTCTCCAATTCCACCCTTCAGCAGTTCATCTGGTGCCCAGTCAGAGCACTTTTAAGAGGCACCTAGCACACTTCGTTTGTAATTTGACATTTTATGGGAACTTTATTGGAATCATCCATCTCTAAGCATTATTCTTCACCCATGCATATAATGTCCTTTCAGGCCTGTCACCTTTTATTTATCTTTTTAGTTTGCTTTATTAAATTTTTTTTTTTTATGTTTACGTTACATTCCACATTCTGTGTGAACTGTACAGACACTTGTAACCAATTTAAATGTGCTTGTAAATGAAATATGCTATAGTAATAAAGCTACACTTTATTTAAAAGTTAAAAATAAAGGTTCCAAAATGGCAGCATTGTCATAGAAGAAACGTTTGGTTGTCAGAGAACCTTTCAGTCAACAGTTCTTACATTTTCTCACCAGTTCAAAACCTTTTTTTTTCCCTCTTAGAGCAAAGAATCTTTTGTTTTATTTCTAAGAACTGTTCCGACTCCATTCAATGGATGTTAAAGGGCACCTATTATGAAAAATCATTTTTACATGTTGCTTGAACATAAATGTGTATTGGCAGTGTGTGTACACAACCACCCTATAATGATGAAATACCTTTTTTAATCCACATAAATCATAAGCAGTGTTTTAGAATGAGCCGTTCGCAGAATCAGTAAAATGTGATGTCACAATCCGCCGCACTTAAAAAATAGACGTTAGCCATAATGTCGTAGCTATAGATGCTATTCAGTCCAGAGCAGTGAATGATTTTCTGCATTTATTTTATTGTTTGGGTCATATTAACAGCATAGACAGCAGTATAGGTATTGTATATTTTACGCTGATGTCACTTAATACACATCTAATACAAGCATACAATTTCTTTCTCGGCTGTTTACCTTCACAGACATAACCAACTGTTTTTGTAGCTCATGTGTGTTTTTAACATAAACTTGTGTGTATTTGACAGTTTAAGCATAATAAGACATGAAATAGAACTCTGCTTAGTACTCACATGCTGTGTGACAGTCACTTTCTGTGTTCATGCTTCGGATGTGTGCACTCAGAAAGCCCTATATCAGAAGTTTCAAATGATATGGCTGACGCATGATTTCAGCGCAATAGACATGATAATCAAAACCAAACAGATGTTTTTCAGCATAGTATCTGAGGGATGAGCTGTAATGGCACAGCCCTATTCTGGAAAAGGGAGCCTTGCAGTTGAAGTCAAAAGTTTACATACACCTTGCATAATCTGCAAAATGTTAATTATTTTACCAAAATAAGAGGGATCATACAAAATGCATGTGATTTTTTATTTAGTACTGACCTGAATAAGATATTTCACCAAAAAATACATTTAAATATCGTCCACAAGAGAAAATAATTTTTGAAAACAAATGATAAAAATGACCATGTTCAAAAGTTTACATACACTTGATTCTTAATACTGTGTTGTTACCTGAATGATCCACATCTGTGTGTTTTTTGTTTAGTGATAGTTGTTCATGAGTCCCTTGTTTGTCCTGAACAATTAAACTGCCCACTGTTCTTCAGAAAAATCCTTCAGGTCCCACAGATTCTTTGGTCTTTCAGCATTTTTGTGTGTTTGAACCCTTTCCAACAATGACTGTTTGATTTTAAGATCCATCTTTTCACACTGAGGACAACTGAGGGACTCATATGCAACTATTACAGGAGGTTCAAGCACTCACTAATGCTCCAGAAGGAAAAAACAAACAAACAATGCATTAAGAGCCTGGGATGTAAACTTTTGAATAGCATGAGGATGTGTTGATTTTTCTTATTTTACATAAATACCAATTTTTTATTTTTATTTTTTTTTTTATTTAGTACTGCCCTTCAGAAGCCACTGAAGATACTTGCATGTTTCCCAGAAGACCAAATAAGGTAAATTAACCCTGTACTTCAAATGTCACGTTTCAAATGTTTTCACCCCCCAGCTCTTAATGCATTGTGTTTCCTTCTGGAGCATCAGTGAGTGTTTGAACCTTCTGTAATAGTTGCATATGAGTCCATCAGTTGTCCTCAGTGTGAAAAGATGGATCTCAAAATCATACAAAACAGCTGTGTATCATTCAGGTAACAACACACTATCAAGTGTATCTAAACTTTTGAACAGGGTTATTTTGATAAATTCAACTATTTTCTCTTGTGGACTATATGTGAACATCTTGTATGTGAAATATCTTATTCAGGTCAGTACTAAATAAAACACAACATGCATTTTATATGATCCCTCTTATTTTGGTAAATAATTAACATTTTGCAGATTCTGCAAGGTGTATGTAAACATTTGAATTCAACTGTATATTACAACAGTTCAATATATCAAAGGGGCATGATAGGTGTTCTTTAAATGGGTGTTCTTAAAATGTTTAAAGGTTTTAAGTGATAGTCACCCAATTTTAGTCCTTATTTACACATCCTTGTACCATTCCAAAACTTCAAAACACAAAGTTAGATTTTTTTTTTTTTTTTTATGAAACCTGAGTGATTTTTGTCCCTCTATTGAAAGTCCAGGTAACCAAAACTTTAAATATCTAAAAAAGATCACAAAGGCATCATAAGATTAACAATGCACATGAACGGTGTGTACACTAACGGTGTGTACATTCATTCAATAACATTAAAGGAAATAAAGTGCCTCACAAGTATTTAATAACAGTGTTTAGGCTTAGGGGTAGGTGTTGGAAAGGCTTCATTGTCCCAGTATAAGGCAGCATCTATTTAATAATTTTAATAAATATGATCCTTTACACTCGGTGTGTTATTATTGCATACTGTTTCATAATGTACTACAATACTCAGGTGCAAATATATGACATGTTTACACCAAGTAGCATCTATCATTAGCAAAATCTAATGTTAATTGCATCTATTATTGCATTAGTGCAAATAGTCGCTGCCTAAAATGAATCCATATGAATCGAGTGGTTTAATCCAAGCCTAAATTAAATCTGTTAATCATATAAAGTGATCACATCTCTTCACAAGCTTTGGATTACATCACATGTTTCATATGGATTCATTTAATGATGCCTTGGATCTTCTACATTTTGGTTTCTCTAACTTTCAAATGGAAAGACAGAAACCTCTCAAGTTTCATAAAAAAAAATACCTTAATTTGAATTCCAAAGAAAAACCAAAGTCTGATGAGTTTGGAACAGCATGAGGGTGAGTAAATTAAGACAGTAATTTAATTATTGGGTGAACCTTCCTGTTACAGGTCTTCATCCATAACTGCACTCGCTAGAAATATTAGCAGGATTTATTCGACATTCTCCTAACTTTGGCACGGACATGTCCCCATGGGCTGTCCAAATCTACGCCTGTGTTCAAGCCATCGAGATCCATCTCTGCTTGTAATCACGCTGGCAACAGCTCCAAAGGCAGGCGGGCCGAGGCTCAGAGCTCATCTCTGCTTTGCAGTGTCATTCTCCAGATTAATAGCCAAGGAAGGAGGCGAGAGGTCATATAATCACTCAACTGTAGGAAACTATTAGGTGCACCATTTAAGACTGCACAGGCTGGATTTAGGTCTAGGTACCAAGTTAAACTCTCTGACGTTTGTGATAAATGCTGAAGGAGATCTTGAGGGGGAGGGAGACTCTGATAGGGAGGGTTATTGAACGCAACAACAAAGTAATGGGAACTGGAGTGCTTTTCACTGTGGAAAGGCCATTATAAGGTCATTGTTGGGTTTCTTTTTCTTAAGGAGACTGAGGGTCAAATTCAATAAGCCACTTTTGTGTGCGAAGTTTCAGTGCAAAAAACGGCTTCTTATTCAGAAACAACATAAAATCCAATTTAACCAGGTGTAAAATGAGTTGAAATTGTGGTTTTGCTTTGTGAATATGTAAGTTACGCTCATTGCAGTGAACAGAATGTCTTTTAAAGAGATTTTCTATAGATCATGGCGCACAGCTCAAACCATATACCCCCATCCAAAATAATTATATTATTTTGGATATATTTTATTTATTGTAAGTATTTTTCAAATGTAATTATGTTTTATTTATTAATTTATTTTGGACAATAAACTAACCTTATACCATTTTAAAAAGTTATACTACACTGATTTAAAAATTTGGCGTTGGTATGTTTTGCTTTGTTTTTTTTTTTTGTTTGTTTTTTTTTTTGGAAAGAAATGAATACTTGTATGATGAATTAAATAGTTCAAAAGTGACAATAACATTACAAAAACAACTATTTCAAATAAATGCTTTGTTTATTTAAGAAATCCTGAAAAACTGGTGTGATACTGAAGATTGAAGTATTGATGCTGATAATTCAGCTTTGACCACATCAATAAATTAATATTAATTATTTCACAATAGTACTATTTTTACTGTATTTTTGGTCAAATAAACAGCAGCTTAGGTTAGCAGAAAATACGTCTTTAAAAAACACACAAAACAAACAAAGAAAAACTGACTGGAAGTGCATTTAAAAAAATGAAAAAGTATTAAAAAAAAGATGCACCAATCCTAAACTTAAATCTTATGTAGCACTAAGTCAGGTTTACTCTATTCTGGTTTGTTTGAATAGTACATTTTAGCAATTGTAAGTCGTTTTGGTCATTTTCATTGTTTTTGTCAGAAAAAAATATGAATTAGTTTTTTGAAAGACTAGCTTGACAGCAGATTAACTACTTTTAATGTAGCATCAGCAAACCAGCGTGTCTTGTGAAACAATATCCCTCCCTCCAAACGACGGATTTAGGGAGATATTTCTACATTATTCTCTAAGTTATTAAACGGATGAGTAGTCTCATTTACAATCTGCCAATAGACTGGATGAACGTTCCTCTTCTAATATGGAATTACTAAACTTTAGAAGCCTGTCCTACACAGTTTTCTGAAGATTTGCAGAGCTCATATCCCACAATGCACCTGTCTATCCTCCCTACACTGGCCTTTTATTAGTTAAACTGTGGCGTAAAAAAAATTACATTAGTGTAGATTTGGTCGTCAACATTCCAGCAGCAGGTTGATGGAAACCAGACACAGGAGTCGGCCCCCATCATGACTGATATTAAATAGACTCGTCAAACTGATTTATTCCGTTGTCTGCAATTAAACCGTGACATGTTTCATTAAGTATTTTAAAGCGGCGCACCAGACTAGCCGCTACCGCTGCGCTACATGGATATATCATCCATATTGGTGCTTGTGAAAGCGACTTCCACCTCTCTCACACATGTGGTCTGGGCCTATAAACATTTAAGTGATTTTCCTATGATCCCAGCCAGATCCAGCAGGATCCGACTCTGAAATGTCCACGGGACCAGTGCGTGTTATATAGTTGTCCTCCCATTGACACGCGAGAACTCAAGCTAATAAACGTCAGCGCTAAGGGAGGGTTAGCATTCCTGCAGGGTCATTGTGGACACGAGAGGTATTAGAGGGGCTCAGGTGGGCCGAGTCAGACCTTGAGAGGAGTACTTGGGCTAGCTCATCTAGAGTAAAGAGATTTCCTTACGAGGAGCTTTGTTATGATCTAAAAGCCTCTAGATACGTTGTGAGTGAAAGGTGTGGGAAGACTAGCAGCTACTGCAGGATGGGAGTAAAAGACCAGCTTTAATCACCCCATGATTCATTTTTCAACCCGCTGCGTCTTTCCCAAAGCTCCTATCAGCTTATCATGCTAAAAACTGACCTGACTGCAGATAGTACATCAAAAGGTGGAGCTACAAATTATTTACTATCCTTTCCAGAAGGTTAAAGATTGACTTTCATATATTTCATATATATCCTGCTGAAAAAAAAAACAGCATATACTGGTTAGGTATGTTTTGGTGCTGGGATGCTGGTTTTAGCTGGTTTATGCTGGTCCTTTGCTGGTTTATGCTGGTCATTTGCTGGTTTATGCTGGTCCTTTGCTGGTTTATGCTGGTGATGTTGCTGGTCAAGGACCAGCATAAACCAGCAAAGGGCCAGCATAAACCAGCAAAGGACCAGCATAAACCAGCTAAAACCAGCATCCCAGCACCAAAACATACCTAACCAGCATATGCTGTTTTTTTTCAGCAGGGTAGACCTGTACTGCACGTCATATTATATTTTATACAGTTGACTCTTAACAAATATGATCCAGGGCAACAACTCACTGCGTGATGTACAGTATCCTACAAAATGTTATATTCCCTTAGAATTTAAGATATTGGGTAAAAATGCCCCGTATGAGTTTTTGTCTTATATTTATATCATATGATAAGGGATATCACACGAGCAGCAAGAGCGATATAATATGAGTGTTGTTTTTGTCAAGAATAGCATGAGTGCAAATATTATTTTATACAACAGTTCAGTAAACAAGAAGTTGATATTGTGTTATATTTTAGATAGGCTACAATATTACCTGTTTTGCTCAATTTTGCGATTGAAAATATTACAGTGAGGGAAAACAAATTATTTGATCCACTGCTGATTTTGTACATTTGCCCACTGACGAAGAAATGATCAGTCTATCATTTTATAAAAAAAAATCCAGAAAAACACATTTCAAAAAAGGTATAAATTGATTTGCATTTTAATGAGTGAAATAAGTATTTGTTCCCCGATCAATCAGCAAGATTTCTGGCTCCCAGGTGTCTTTTATACAGGTAACGAGCTAAGATTAGGAACACTCTCTTAAAGGGAGTGCTCCTAATCTCAGCTTGTTACCTATATAAAAGACACCTGTCCACAGAAGCAATCAATCAGATTTCAAATTCTTCACCATGGTCAAGACCAGAGAGCTGTCCAAGGATGTCAGGGACAAGATTGTAGACCTACACAAGGCTGGAATGGCCTAAAACACATCGCCAAGCAGCTTGGTGAGAAGGTGACAACAGTTATTTGCAAATGGAAGAAACTCAAAATAATTCCATGCAAGATCTCACATTGTGGAGTTTCAATGTTCATGAGAATGGTGATGAATCAGCCCAGAACTACACGGGAGGAACTTGTCAATGATCTGAAGGCAGCTGGGACCATAGTCACCAAGAAAACAATTGGTAACACACTACGCTGTGAAGGACTGAAATCCTGCTCAAGAAAGCACATGTACAGGCCTATCTGAAGTTTGCAACTGGGTGAAAGTGTTGTGGTCAGATGAGACCAAAATCGAGCACTTTGGCATCAACTCAACTTGCCGTATTTGGAGGAGGAGGATTGCTGCCTATGACCCCAAGAATACCATCCTCACTGTCAAACATGGAGGTGGAAACATTATGTTTTGGGGGTGTTTTTCTGCTACGGGGACAGGACAACTGCACTGCATCAAAGGAACGATAGACGGGGCAATGTACCACCAAATCTTGGGTGAGAACCTCCTTCCCTCAGCCAGGGCCTTGAAAATGGGTCGTGGATGGGTATTCCAGCATGTCAATGACCCAAAACACATGGCCAAGGCAACAAAGGAGTGGCTCAAGAAGAAGCAACCTGTCCAGGGACTGCGGGTGGAAATTAGCATTTTTGCTTTAACCTGGCACATGACATCTTTTCTTATTTAAGTCTAATGTTGTTTGTGCACTGTCCCTGATAAAAAACAAACAAAAAAAAAACAAACAAACAAACAAACAAACAAAAAAAAAAACTTAAGGTTCTGGAGTGGCCTAGCCAGTCTCCAGACCTTAATCCCACAGAAAATCTGTGTAGGGAGCTAAAGGTACGAGTCAGCCTCGAAATCTTAATGACTTGGAGATGATCTACAAAGAGGAGTTGGACAAAATCCCTCCTGAGATGTGTGCAAACGTGGTGGCCAACTACAAGAAATGTCTGACCAATGTGATTGCCAACAAGGGATTTGCCACCAAATACTAAGTCATGTTTTGCAAAGTGGTCAAATACTTATTTCACTCATTAAAATGCAAATCAGTTCATAACTTTTTTGAAATGTGTTTTTCTGGATTTTTTTTTGTTGTTATTCTGTCTCTTACTGTTTAAATAAATCTACCATTTAAAACTATAGACTGATTATTTCTTTGTCAATGGCAAATGTACAAAATTTGCAGGGGATCAGACGAAACACAATAAATGCGGTCATTGCTTTTGGAGGTGGATGCCTGCTGTTTGGTAACACAGCTGTGTAAGACAGTTATACAGAAATACTTTGATGACAGACTTTGCTCAGGTATTTAAGAATGACCATAACAACTTTCCAGATGGTGTGCAACAAGATCAGTCCATTGGTTAGTCAGGTTATGCCATCCCATCATGCAAAGTCACATGACTTTTTTTGATGCACATGGGGGAATTTATTCAGCAAATGCGTTTCCATCTCCCATTATTCTCATAAATACTTTTTCATCAAAAACCACTTCAAGCGAGCATACAAATTATTATTTTTTTCGAAATTAAGGGATTTTCATTCAAAATCTGGTGTTTCCATCACTTGTTTCTGATGCAATACTTCAAAATTTGCATAAAAACAGGGGTTATGGAAACATGGTATGTAACTTGTTGACCACCTTCCTAATATTTGCTGCCAAAACAGCTCTGGCCTGTCGAGGCATTGACTCCACTAGACCCCTGAAGGTGTGTTGTGGTATCTGCCACCAAGATGTTAGCAAAAGATCCTTAAAATCCTGTAAGTTGCGAGGTGGGGCCTCCATGGATCGGGCTTGTTTGTTCAGCACATCCCACAGATGCTCGATTGGATTGAGATCTTGGGAATTTGGAGGCCAAATCAACACCTCAAACTTGTTGTTGTGCTCCTCAAACCATTCCTGAACCATTTTTGATTTGTGTGCTGAAAGAGGCCACAGCCACCAGGAAATACTGTTTCCATGAAAGGGTGTACATGGTCACCTGTCAAAGTAACATCCACATGGATGGCAGGACCCAAGGTTTCCCAGCAGAACATTGCCCAAGCATCACACTGCCTCCGCTGGCTTGTCTTCTTCCCATAGTGCATCCTGCTGCCATGTGTTCAGGTAAGTTATGCACACACACCTGGCCATCCACGTGATGTAAAAGAAAACATGATTCATCAGACCAGGCCACCTTCTTCCATTGCTCCCTGGTCCAGTTCTGATGCTCACATGCCCACTATTGCCGCTTTCGGTGGTAAACAAGGGTCTGCAAGGGACACTCTGACTGGTCTGGGGCTATGTATCAACACCTTTCCATCAGAACCAGCATCAACTTCTTGAGCAATTTGAGCAAGAGTAGCTCATCTATTGGACTGGACCACATGGGCCAGCCTTCGCTCCCCACGTGCATTAATGAGCCTTGACCGCCCATGACCTTGTTGCTGGTTCACCACTGTTCCTACCTTCGGACCACTTTTGATAGATATTAACCACTGCAGACTGGGAACACCCCACAAGAACTGGAGTTTTGGAGTTCTTGTCTAGCCATCACAATTTGGCCCGTGTCAAACTCACTGAAATTCTAACACTGGCTATTTTACCTGCTTCTAACACATCAACTTTGAGGACAAAATGTTCACTTGCTGCCTAATATCATCATTTTTTTTACCATCAACATGTCCCTTACTTAAAAAAATTACATACATTACTTATTAAAAATGACATATATTACAAACAAGCTCATTAAAAATAATATAGCTGCAAGCAGCAATTACGGGGCCAAGCACTCAGAAGGGAAAATGAGGAGCTAAGGATGACAGGAACAGCAGACCAACTGCAATAAAAAGGAAGTAAAAGGAATGATTTTAGTAAAATGACAAAAAAATAATGTAAAACGTCTACTGGTATGATTTAATGGCTTATCACTTTTGATCAACAGGTGGTGCTGTTATCAAATCGATGTGGTGTGTTTAGTGTGAGGTGACAAAGGCACACACAAAGTTTGGTGTCATTATGTCAAAGCTTTGCAGAGATAAAGCCTCAGAGTCATTCTGGCATGAAGCCTACAATTTGTAGCGGCGCTGTACGAAAACGGTTTCATCTCTTAACACGAAATCCATAACTTTTTGTCAGCACAGTCTGAAGATGATCTGACTCGATTTTTTGGAAAATCAGATGAACGGTCATGGAGGAATTTGAAAAAGTAGGTTTTCAACATAAATCAAAACGGAAGACAGGAAGTTCGGCCAACTATGGTATAATTGGTATCTAAGTTGTCGGCATGACCCAAGGAATACTGTATTTTGACACTACTTTCATTACAATATGCTAATGCAGTCAACAGTTATTAGCATTTTAGAAATTGTCATAATTAATAGTTAATGAATGGTTTATTACTCTTGACCAATAGGTGGCGCTGTTACCAAATTGAAGTGGCGTAATCAGTGTGAAGTGACAATGGCACATACAAAGTTTGGTGAAAATATCTTAAACATTTGCAGAGATACAGCTTGAGATGCACTTTGGCATCTTCCCAGCCAGTTCGTTGATGCGTTAAAAGATAATGGTTTCGATTATTAACACGAAATCCATAACTTTTTGTCAGCATGGTCTGAAGATGATCCGAGTCAAATTTGGTGAAAATCCGACCAAGGTTCTAGGAGGAGTTTGAAAAAGTAGGATTTCTACAATAATCAAAATGGCGGACAGGAAGTTCGGCCAATTTTGGCATAATTGGTATCTATGTTGTCAGCATGACCCAAGGACTATTTTGAAACCAGTTTCATTATAATAGGCTAATGCAATCAATAATTATTAGCATTTTTGGAAATTTAATAATTTAAGGTTAATGAATGGTTTACTACTCTTGACCAATAGGTGGCACTGTTATCAAATTGATGTGGCGTAGTCAAAGTGAGGTATCAATGGCACATACAAAGTTTAGTGAAAATATGTCGAAGCTTTGCAGAGATACAGCCTCAGATGCAGTTTGCCATCTTTTCAGCAAATTTGTTGATAAACTAAACGAAAACCGTTTCCTACTGGGCATCGACACAAAATCAATGATTTTTTGTCAGCACAGTCTGAAGATGATCCGAGCCAAATTTGGTGAAAATCAGAGTAACGGTCTAGGGGGAGTACGCAAAAGTAGGTTTTCAACATAAATCAAAATGGCGGACAGGAAGTTATTCCAATTCTGACATAATTGGTATCGATGTTCTCTGCATTATCCAATGAATATATCAAGACCAGTTTCATTACAATAGGCTAATCTAGTTATTAACATTTTTCTAAATTTCTTTATAACTTTTGACCACAAGGTGGCGCTGCCTCCAAACTTTTTGAGCACTGTCAGGGCATGGTGCTGAAGATACGTACCTAGTTTCGTAATGATATGTCAATTTATTCGTAAAATATAGCATTTTACAACAAAATTCAAAATGGCCGACGCACAAAATGGACAACATGGGAAAATTGGATATGGTACGACTTGGTATGCTCCTCCATATCTAATGAGACCAGTTTCAAGATTTTTGGCCAAACCCTTGAGAAGTTATAAGCAAAAATAGTCATTTTTCATATCTCCTGACCACTAGGCAGCACTGTGATTAAACAATGCAGGTAGCCTCAGGTCATGCTTGTTATAACACACAGCAAGTTTGGTCTCAATACGCCAAACCGTTGCGGAGATATAGCCTTACATCTATTTTTGCGTCTTTTTCATAGAATTTGTTCGCGCATTATTCGAGAACGGTGTAACTAAAAAGCTTGAATTCCATAATTTTTTGCCAGTATGGTCTGAAGATGATCTGAGCCAATTTTAGTGAAAATCAGACAAACCGTCTAGGACGAGTTTGAAAAAGTAGGTTTTTCAAACAATTAATTATAGAAAAAAACTAAACCTTACGATTTTTGAAATTTACAAAATGTACATTCGACTCGGCATGAGCCAATGATTCAGAGAAAAAAATAATTTTGATTCTGTGGCTTACAGTTCAAAAGTTATTAGCAAAAACAAAGTAAAATTTTGGACAAGTGGTGGCGCTAGAGAGTTTGAGTTAGAGACTCCAAACTTGCTATGGTTAATGTTGAGACTGTCCTCTATCAGTGTGCCAAATTACACAACTTTCCCGCAAGCGGTTCAATAGGCTGCAATAGACTTCCAGAGCAAAAGAAAAAGAGCGCTAACGGATACAATAGGTGCCTACGCACCTTCGGTGCTTGGCCCCTTATTAACAGGGCAAAAAAAGGTCATGTTGAACCTCTACAAAAAATTATAGAATATCTATATGTGACTATAACATGTCAAGAATATGAAGGTTATCCTTTCAGTAAATATATCAAAAAACAGTTTTGCAGTTCCAAACAGAGAATGTAACAGGCCTGCAGTTCTCCACATCCTAGGGAGTTTCTCCTTTATTTTCAAGGTTTGTTATGTAACCTTCATTTTAATAATCTTTGGATCTAATGCAAAACTGGCCCTTTTTACTGAAACACCAGTCTAATTGAAGCAGTGTATGCATGTTCCTTACCTTTTCAAGGTGTCTTGCAAAAGCATTATTACTGATTTGGACTTCATGATTCCATTCAAGTAATGCCCATTTTTCATTATCCAATCATATCCTGTATTTTTATTACTGAATGTCAGATTTCATGTTGAATTTAAACAATATATGTAACTAGAAAAAGAGCAAACCTTAAATAAAAATATATTTTGAATATGTTCTTGACTGTATATTACTGCTTGGTTTCTGGTGACCTTGTTATGCTCGTTTTTTAAAGATAAGGTAGTTAAATGTAGGTTCCTCCTCAGTATTCCAAACATCCTTAATGTTTAATACCCTGATTTATCTTACGGCTACCGGCACTGACAGGATGCTTCTCTATAAATGATGGCTCCGATTTGACCTCATAGGAAGGCCACATTAATCAAAGGGAAATAGAGAATCTATTGCAGCTTTTCCAAGGAGGTCTGTCTGTGAATGGCCGATGCCACAGAGAGAAGATATATTACAACTTATCTTTTATTAAACCGCTTAATACCAGGGCGTAATTCGTGAACGATGACAATAACAGCCATGTCTTTCATTTGCTTTTGTGAACTGTGCGCTTTATATTCCTCAAGTGACTTACAAATGTCTTCTACAAGAAACTTCAGTGAGAGCGGCCTGATGTCTGAATAAACTAATAGGACGTGTGCATGCTGAATGAAATCCTAGACTGAATGACTAACAGGATTCGTTGAAAGAAAAACACCTAGGCCTCTAAATCTTCAAACGTGTCAGGCACAGTATTGGATTTCCTTCACCTTATTGTTTCATCATGCATGGCATGTTTTCAGGCAGTGCAAATGTGGATATAGGGCTTTTTCAAGTCTAATTTCTCCCATCCAGGCAAGTTGACAGTTACAACGCTTACGCTATCTCCTCTCAGATCGGCTCACACCAGGTTCAGCTGTTGTTGATCTGTGAAATGCCCTCAAGGCATAGACAGATATATAATGGAAACGGTTTACAGATGTTCATAGTGCGTTTCACTTACAAATGGAAAGAACCACCTTCATCTGAATGGCCACAAACATCTGGAGCCACAGCGCTAAGTGTTAGCATGAATTTGAGTGGAGCAGTTATCTGAAACTACTATATGATTCATGCTATTGCGTATAAGTTAATGTACAACTAGATTTAAGGGTCAGGTTACACCAAGGACGATAACTGTGACATTTTTATAATGATTCTAAATTCTAATTATGTCACAACTATAACGATAATGATACAGAGGAGCGATATTGTTGAAATCATTTTCAGAATTAGTTTTTCAACTGATGAACAATAAAAACATAGACAGCCTTCCAGAAGTGTTACAGAGCTCGAGCATTTAAAGTGGCAGACAAACTGAAACATGCGCCTATAATAAACACAATGTCTGTTGGTGTGGACAATGACATAGTTATTTAGTTATTGTTTAGTTATTGTTTTTGGTGTGAACAAGTGTTTGTGAAGGTGTGTTTGAGTGAATTTTGTTGTTATTTGTGGTTAGAGTGTTCTGGCTGGGGTGGTTAAGATGGTTGCTGGGGTGTTGCTCTGCAGTTGTTCAGGCTGGTTGCTGGGGTGTTGCTATGCAGTTGTTCAGGCCAATTACTGGAATGTTGCTTTGCAGTTGTTCTGGGTGGTTGGTGGGGTGCTGCTATGCCGTTGTTCTAGAACATGGATCCTCAAAGCTTACCCTGGAGGTCCAATGCACTGCAGAGTTTAGCTCTAACCCTAATCAAACACACCTGAGAATGCTAATCAAGGTCTTCAGGATCATTAGAGAATCACAGGTAGGTGAGTTTCATCAGGGTTGGAGCTAAACTCTGCAGCGCATTGGACCTCCAGGGTAAGATTTGAGGAACCCTGTTCTAGAAGGTTGCATGGATGTTGCTATGCAGTTGTTTTGGGTGGTTGCTGGGGTGTTGCTATGCAGTTATTTATGTTGGTTGATGGAATGTTGCTATGCAGTTGTTCTGGCTAATTACTGGGATGTTGTTATGCAGTTGTTCTGGCCGGTTTCTGGGGTATTGCTATGCAATTGCTGCTGGGATGTTGCTATGCAGTTGTTATGTTCAGTTGGTAGTGTGTTGCTATGCAGTTGTTCTGGGGTGTGTTTCCCGAAAACAAAGCACCTATGATCATAAGTTCCATCGTTACCAACATAATTCAGTGGAACTAATGACCATAGTTAGCTCACGATGCTTTTGGGAAATGCACCCCTGGTCATTGCTGGGGTATTGCTGTGTAGTTGTTCTGGCTGGTTTCTGGGGTGTTGCTATGCAACTGTTCTGGGGTGCGTGTCCAAAAAGCAACTATGGTCGCAATTTCTGTTGTTACCAACAGAGTACAGTTGAGCTAACGACTAAAGTTAGCTAATTATATTTTTGGGAAAGCACTTCTGGCTGGTTGCTGGGGTGTTGCTATGCAGTTGTTTTGGCCAGTTTCTGAGATGTTGCTATGGAATTTTTTTGTTGGTTGCTGGGATATTGCTATGCAGTTGTTTTGGCCAGTTGCTGGGATGTTGCTATGCAGTTGTTCTGGGTGGTTTATGAGGTGTTGCAATGTAGTTGTTCTGGCCAATTGCTGGGGTGTTGCTTTGCAGTCATTCTGGCTGGTTGCTTGGGTGTTGCTATGCTTTTGTTCTTGTCAGTTTCTGGGGTGTTGCTATGCATTTGTTCTGGTTGGTTGCTAGGGTGTTTCTATGCAGTTGTTCTGGCCAGTTGCTGTAGTGTTGCTTTGGTGTAGCTATGACATTTGCTGCTGGGGTGTTGCTATGTAGTTGTTCTGGGTGGTTGTTAGGGTGTTGTTTTGCAGTTGTTCTTGCCAGTTGCTGGGATGTTGCTGCAGTTTTTCTGACCTATTGCTGAGTTTTTGCTATCCAGAATATTGCAGTGCAGTTGCTAAGGTGTTCTATAATGATATATAGTCTAGAGGATTTAGTTTGGCATTTGACAGGCAGAAATGGTAAAACATGTCTATTGTCTGTTGTCACTGTAGTGATGTCACTTTCAAACCAAGGAGCTTTTTGTTGGAGTGACAAAATTGATTCCATTGCCACATTTGCTTAGGGAAGTATTTCACCCTCAAGCAAAGTTCCAGATTGCTTAGATTCCTATTGATATGACTTTGCCATTGAACATTTGCCTAACAATTTACTGGTAAATGTGACTGCATTATTAGTAGCACAAACAAAAGTTTATACGTAAGGTTAAGATTTTAAACCTAAATATTTGCTACAATAATACTTCCTTAGTAACCACTGGTAATTAACTGTTTTCAAATAGTTTTCTTTGGAAGTTTAGTTTTCTCACACTATTCTATTCATAGACTTTACATCCACATTTACATCCAAAACTTTAAACTACATTTAGCATCAGCTCATTGCATTTTGTGCAGTTCCCTCTCAATTATAAAATGGCATGTGCACATAAACTCGATTGAGGGGACATGTGTGGCTAAGACACAGGGCCTCACGCTACCCTTCATTGACTCATAAAACATTCCTATCAAAGTTTTGTGGGACATTCAAGAAAAAAATAACACTTTCAAGTGGAGAGGAGAGAAAAAAGAGAGAGAAAATTACTCTCAGACCATACATCAAACAAGACCATCCATTGTTCGAGGCGTCAAAGATGGTCTTTTCATTGGGTGTCTGAATTTGCTTTGCCCTCCTTCATTGTTTTACTTGACGGCTGACTTTGAAAGGATGACTTTAGTGGCCGTTATACTGACAAGCAGAGGAGGCGTGATGAATCTGATGTGTAAGCAGTGGTTAACACGTGTGAGAAATGTGCTTGTTTTTGTTGTTCTCTCAATGTTTGTTCATTGGCAAGCAACATTGAGCCCTAATCTTGTTGCACGGTATGACGCATTAGATGTTTATGTTCCAACGTTTTCCTTGTATTATATCGTACATAGGGAACCGCAAGCACTGCATGCTAAGATTGTCATTGTACCGAGGCATCTGCAGAAAACTTATTTTGGGTTTTTCCATTAACTTCTCTAAGCACATTAAATTGCAATGCAACGTGTACGATTTCATTACTTTGAGAGCTGAACGATTGATTCCATATACACTCCATTAATGAATCCAAGACTGTTTTGAGAACAAAATTGCATTTTCCTCAGCAGCTGCGAATTCAAAGCATGTCCAACTGAAGGATATAGGGAATCAATCATTTTTGGGAAAAAGGGTCTCAAACGCAGGTGCACAGTTTGGGCCTCTGACGCCGCGCAGCCTTTTGGGACCAACCTTCAGGCTTGAAAGTCCTTAACACGAGTAAATTTATCCTACATGTGATTTTTTTTCTTTCTAGTGAGTTATTAAAACTATAATGAACCGCAATGACCTAGATACCACGGTGAAGTTTCCATCAGCGTAATGAGGAGAAATGTCACATTGCTCTCGCGGGTCTTTCAGTCTCCGCACTTTTGTTCTGGGAGTTGCAAAGCAGCTTTGATGCTAATAATACTAACTAGCCACCCCGGGAGCAAACGTTTGCATTGAAGCCTATTGGCAGATACCTCAATATTTGAGTTATGATTCTGTACACAATTGCTTATCTTTTCTGTAGATCGAGAGCCTGAGAATCGGAACGATGAAATGAGGACCCCCAGCGCAGGATATCGACATAGTCTTCATCATTTTCACTGATCAAATCTAATGAAGTGGAATTAAAAAAAGAAAAAAGCTTGGAATGCCACCACAAAAGAGGTGCCAGATATCGATAATTTTAGAGAGAAAGATGAAAAGTTGCTTTCAATGACTCAGAGCTTTTAGCTGTGATGTAGTTTATTAACATTTCACCGAACTAGCCTCAAATGGCCTCTTCTGAACAATTCACATTATTGCTCTCTCAACATAATGTGCGTAGACTAATGGAGTCAAAAACACTTCTGACTACGACACTTCATTAACTAACGACGGTTACGGTTTGCACTCGAATGCCCTTGCCGAACTCAAGAGCTAACAAGAGGTGTAATTTTCTCCCTTGATTTCTCTAGTTTTCTCAGAATAATATTTTTCATAATGTATTAAGATCAGAGCTTAACAACAGTTCACATTTAAGTTACGTAGACAATCCTGGCTTTCTTTCTCCACTCACATATTAGGCAAAATGTATATATAGGTGTATATTTCAGCACAGACGTCTCACACAAACCACTTTAATCAAAAAAATGCTCTGAAAAACATTGCACCATGAATATTTAAATGAAGCCATTGTCATTCCTTTCAACATAAACATGCCTCCTTTCTATGCAAAGTATTTTTTTTTTATAGATTATGTCTTATTTATAAACCTCAGTGCTATTTGTCTAGCACAATTAATGTTATTACTGCCCACGTTAAGTAGGCGGTAAACAAAATTGTATTTAAAAGAGATGTTTGTGGACATTATTTATTGATAATGGCAGCAGTTATTTATCAAATGACAGAAGAGCATGGTGTAGTCTTATTTATATCTAAAACACAAACAATACTATAATATTTCACTATAAGAATTAAACCAATTTATGCTTGATGTCAGTAATATATTTATTTACTTTTTTATTGATTTTGAATCTGACTTTTCATAATTGGCTTGAAAGAGAACAGCAACAGCAAATGTTCACAGATCCTATATTGACCCATTTATGTTTTGAGACTTTTTTTCATTGAGCTATAGTATATTAGATCATATAAAATGAATACTTCAAATTAATTGAATAAATAAAAGAGGGATGCATTAATAAATCCTACATAATGTAGAAGAGAATTTTTTTTTTTTTTATAAAAAATATAAATAAATAAATAAATAAATAAACAAATTAAGTGACAAAATAGTTCCCCACCGGGAACTCAAGCTGCGTCCGGAAACGCTTTGGGGAACGCCCTCAGCGAGACCATGCTCTGAAACACGTTTGAAATCCAATAGAACAAACGCGACGTCACGGGTAGATGACATAGGGACCCGGAAGCTATAAAGCACGTGGGGCGCGTGCAGCCGGCAGCTTCTGTCTTTCAGCGCTCTGTGTGTGTGTCTTGTATTCCCTGTTTTTCGTGCCAGTTTGCACGGCTTTCTTTTGAGGGAATATGTCTTACAATACAAAAATAAGCAGACAATTCAGAACGTGTGTTCCCCCGTTTCCTTGTTTTTTACGAGTGCGGATCCACACGATCTCTGTGTTGTCTGTTTGAGAGCGAAGCACGGGAGTCAGTTCTCGAGGGAGCTGACTGCCCGTAGTGTTTTCCCCGCGGCTCGGTCCGGTTTTTGCTGAGGCAAGATGGGCACTGCGTTCGTGGGGATTACACATATATTGAGAGTAGGACTAGAGTTGAATATTTCGTTTCTCTGCCTTCTCCCTAAATCTAGCGCGCTTTGTCTCTGGGTTTTGAAGCCCGCACTGCGGTACTTCGTTCCTTGAGTCAGAGCTCGCAGCTTCGCTCGTGGGTGTTTCCCGCGGCTCAAGTCCCGTGTTTGCCGAGGCAGAGCGGAGGCTGCAGTCATGGGAATCCCCGTGCTGCTGCAGCTGTCTTTCTCCGAAGAGATTGACGCTGTATGCATATGAGCAGACTATGTATTGATCGCTTGTTTCTCCCTGCTCTCCCTTCTCTAAAAATAGGGGGCGGAGATTCATGCGGTTGATGTGTAGTTTGTTCTGGAGCTGAGCACTCACAGCCACTCTTGAGAAAAAGGGGCGGGCTCTGTTCATTCGTAAATGTGTTCATTCACAAACATGTTCATTCATAAAAAGTTCATTCATAATATGTTCATTCATAATGTGTTCATTCATATGTCACAATCTACTTACACTTAAATGTGTGAAGCTGAATATTTAGCTCTGCTCCCATAGTTTTTAATTCTGAGGAATTAAAACAAATTACAGGCTGCGGGGCAGAGCAGCCTCTGCTTTTGGCCATTTATTGCACTCTCACCCTGCACCTTTTCTTGCCCAGGGCTTGGTGCTGGGAGCTCCTCGTCGCAGCGTTGCTAGTGACGGATCTACCCCTCACAGGTTTGGGAGTGGTCGTGAGTGGCCGCTCAGCCCGTGGTCTGTGGAGCGATCGCCATTTTACTTGGCATATCAATCACCTAGAGATGCTGGCTGTAGACTAGGCTCTGAGGTTCTTTCTCCCAGACCTAAGAGATCACCATGTGCTGGTGCGCACCGACAGCACAATGGTGGTCTCTTATATCAACCACCAGGGAGGTGAGTGTTCACGCCCCCTTTACAGGCTGGAGTACCAGATCCTTGTGTGGGCCCAGGGAAAGTTCCGTTCGCTGAGGGCAGGATTCAATGTGGAGCAGACATCCTGTTGAGACAGGGGCTGAGGCCCGGGGAATGGAGACTCCACCCGAGTGGTGGAGCTCATTTGGACCAGTTTGGTCGAGCCCAAGTGGTTCATTTTGCGACGCAGGAGACGACGCAATACTATGGTACAGACTTGGCCGAGGCTTCATCTGTATGCCTTCCCCTGATCGCTCTGCTCCCGGGAGTTCTGGAGAGGGTGTGCCGGGATGGAGTCCGTCTTTTACTAGTAGCCCCGTTCTGGCTGGCCCGAGTATGGTTCTCGGACCTGGTCGCTCTCCTCGACGACTCTCCTTGGAGATTCCCGTCAGGAAGTACCTCCTCTCTTGGGGTTGTGGAAGATGTGGGTGTGGCCCCTGAGGGGGCACAACTCATAGCGTCCGGTCTCTCAACCGAGGTTGTAGAGACCATTCTCCATTCCAGAACTTCCTCTACGAGGAAACACTACGCCTTGAAGTGGAATGCGTTCTCTTCATGGAGCAGCAATAGCCAGCTCAACCCAGTCCACTGCCCAGTTGGTACAGTGTTGGGGTTTTTGCAAGAGCTGCTCACTGCTGGGTTGAACCACTTCATCCTGAAGGTATACGTGGCGGCAATTTCTGCTTACCATGTCCCTATCGGGATCATTCAGTGGGAAGATACCCCTAGTAGTCCGTTTCCTCCATGGTGCGCTGAGGCTGAGGCCTGTGGCATGTTCTTACATCCCCTCGTGGGATCTGGCCATGGTTCTGGAGGCTATGTCTTTACCTCCCTTCGAACCCATCGAAGAGATTTCTCCCTCACTATAGAGAGTGGGTGACTTACAGGCCCCTTCTGTGGCCCCTTCTTTCTTGAAGCCTTTATTTACCCCAGTCTGGGGTATGTACCTAAGTTCCCTCCTCTACACCATGGCCTGTCGTGCCCGAAGCCTCTGTCCTCCTCCTTTCTGGACCAAGAGAAGCTTAACCCTCTGGGGCCGACGGTCACGCCGGCGTGACCAACCTACTTTTTTAAGATCAGTGCAAAAGACACTAAAAATACTTTGTCGGTTTCAGGCATACAAATTAGAGCTATACATCATTGGAAGCTGTTAAGTGTGTAGTTTTATTTGTGCACACTAACAAGAGCAAAAGAACGCTGTGCTTTTTTTATAGAATAAAGAAAGCAAACAGGTTGATTTCTGTTTTCTCTGTCTCCGCGAACTGCTTTTAGAAATGCGTCACTTAAATCATTCAAACTCGGTGAATACTCAGCACACAAACAGAAGAGTGGTATCTACAGAAAGCTTGATATGTATGCTTTTAAACGAAGTAAGTTTTAGCGAAAACAAATATTCTGTAATAAAGTAATCCATATGAAACAAAAGGTATGTCTAGTCTATCCAGTTCCAACTAATTATATCTAATGTGATCACGCCCACGTGCGAAGAACGATTGATATTTAAATTAGCCATGTGCTACAAGCGCGGCAAGGAAACTCCCACATCACAGCAAACAAAGAAACACGTCTTTTCAAGTTCATCTTGGTTACAGTTCGTTTCTGAAACGAAGACATGCTGTGAGGAATACGACTTATATTTACCTCAATCATAAGAAGGACGTGATGCGACGCAAACCCAGCAGGAGGAGACATTTACATGAGTAAGTCTTACTTTCATTTTCCTACTTGCTTTCGCTGTTATTTACTTTGACGAAACGTGTACACATTTTACTAGTTAGACTTATTCCAAACTATAATTCCTGACTATATACATAATGAAACATTATGAAGTTGTCATGATCTGGGCTGTGGGGCTCCCCTCAGCCACCTGACGTCGCTGTTTTCCCTTCCCTGCACTACACATCCCTAATTGTACACTCCTGTCTAGTCATTAGCACTGATTACACTCACATCTGTCCACAATTATCTGGTCTTTAAGAACTCTCATTTCCCACTACTCATTCTGGCTGCATTGTCTTCGTGTGTGTTTCCCTGTTCCTGATTCTAGACCGTGTTTCTTGTTTTGATTTTCAATTCTTGTCGTGCTGTGCCGTGTTGGCCTGTTTGTTTGTGATTTGTTTGTTTATTTATATTAAAAATACTTACCTGCATTTGGACCCAGATCTCCTCTATCTCATCGTGACAATGCAGCCAGAATGAGTAGTGGGAAATGAGAGTTCTTAAAGACCAGATAATTGTGGACAGATGTGAGTGTAATCAGTGCTAATGACTAGACAGGAGTGTACAATTAGGGATGTGTAGTGCAGGGAAGGGAAAACAGCGACCTCAGGTGGCTGAGGGGAGCCCCACAGCCCAGATCATGACAGAAGTACGTTTGATTGCATTGCATCTCTAACTATGCCAGGATATTTTTTATGTTTTAGAAAACGATGCGTTTATGACTGTAAGATGCATTTATGACAATATGTTTATGTAAGATGCAATATCATATTTATTTATTTTATTGTATAACAGTAGGGTGTAAAAGTAATATGAGTGTTTACACTGAATGTATGTTTACATCACGTTTATTCGTAATATAGTGCTAAACAATAATTATTAGTTTCTCAGATATTACATGTCCTTTTTTACATTAGTACAAATGCTAGAATCTATGACTATATACTATATACCAGTTATTCCCCTGTAAAGGGAAGTGTGTCCAAACCTTTGCCTGGTAGTGTATGTGTGTGTATTTATTTATTATAGATGCTCCTAATATGAATAGGCTCACAGATGTTTTGCTTTTGTTGTTTTTAGTGCTCAGAAACCTGCTCAACAGATGAATCTTGCTGTCCTTTCCTTGAGTCTCTTCAAACTGTTTTCCTCTGAGAGCGCTGTACAAACTTCAGATGATACAGATAAAAATACAGTACAAATACAGATATTTAAAGTGCACACACTTTAATATCAGGTAAGATTTACTTGTTTTATTTGTTTAACTGAATTCAGAAAAAGTTTTCAGAAATGCCACAAAGTCTGTGCACATCTGTGTGGTTAGATGAGGGAGCTCAATATTGTGTCTTTGACCTTCATTATGTATGTTTTGATTATACTGTGTTGTAAATAAAATACAAATAATCTAAAAAACGATTTTTTTGAATCTTCTCACATTGTTTCTTCTTCTGCTAGTCAAGTCAGTCATTGATGGGGCCATTAGGGAGGGCCCTTTTGTCTTTCAGGTGTGAATTGCTAAATATTCATGGGCCATTGCCACACCTATGAATAATCCCTTTCGATCACAAAACATGTTTTAGAAAATTTACATCAATATATTGTTTTTTCTGAACGAGTGAACGAGATGATTTTCACATCATTTGGTTGATAAAATTCTAGCCTACGACATCCAATTATCAAAAGTCTTGTAAAGAAATGTCCTATATGTGCTTCATGGCCTTATTTCAGTGACTTCAAAACTTTAGTTTTTCACTAACCACGCATAAACGTAGTTTTCTCAAAAACACAACCATGTACATTAATGTTGCTTACATATTATTGTAGCCCAATATGTGCTGATTACAATGTAATCAGACTTTAGCCATTAAAATGTTTTTAAGATACTGAAAAAACAACAAATGTCAGGGCATATCAAACTTCTTCAGGGCCTCAAAACACCCTCAGGCCCCAGAGGGTTAATTGTGTGTGTCCAGTGCGAGCACTGGACGCATGCCCCCACAGAGCTGCCCTGTGGAGAAAATCTGACCAATTGCTTGTATGCTACAGTCCTTATAAGAAAGGGCTTCCCGCCTTTAAGCGGACCCTTAGTCTATAGATAGTGGAGGCCATCCCTATGGCTTTTTCTGACCTCCCCACTCCTTTGGGGATCAAGGCTCACTCCACTAGGAGTATGGCTGCCTCTAAGGCCTTTCTGTCAGGCATTTCCCTGTCTGACATCTGTGACGCTGCGGGCTGGTCCACGCCTTTGTAAGTTCTATAGCCTCGACATTCGGGCCAATCCAGGCTCTGCCTTCCTCTCGCTTTAGTGGTTCTCTCACACCCTGAGCAGGGGCTTGAAAGTCTGGCAGCGTGGGCATATCGTTCCCCAAAGCATTTCTGGACGCAGCTTGAGTTCCCGGTGGGGAACTCTCCTAGGTTACGTATGTAACCCTAGTTCCCCTAGGGAACGAGAGCTGCATCTCGACGCCATACTTCCAGTGCCCCTGCGTCGCGCTAGCTTCTCTGGAGCAGAAGCTGCCGGCTGCACGCGCCCCACGTGCTTTATAGCTTCTGGGTCCCTACGTCATCTGCCCGTGACGTCGCTTTTGTTCTATTGGATTTCACATGTGTTTCAGAGCATGGTCTCGTGGAGGGCGTTCCCCAAAGCATTTCCGGACGCAGCTCTCGTTCCCTAGGGGAACTAGGGTTACATACGTAACCTAGGAGAGTTTTGAGAAAAAAAAGTAGAATCTAATACAGTATAGTGTATTTAATAATTTGTATAATTTTTTTTTTTGTCAATTTTATGTACATTTAAAAAAGCACTAATTAAGTTTAAGCTTAACTAAATGAAAAGCCTTTCTAAGTTTGTCTTAAAAAGCTATCATATGTCTTTACGAGACTTGGATTAAACCACATGATTCATATGAACTACTTTCATTATACCTTCATGAACTTTTTGATGTGTGGACATTTTGGTTGAATGGAATTTCAATTGATAGAAATCTCTCAGGTTTCATTAAAAATATCTTAAGGCTTTGGAACGACATGAGTAAGTTTATTTTTGCATGAACTATCCCTTTAAGAATCTCATAAACTAAATATATTGTGTTGCAAGATTTAAAATGAATGGCAGAAGGTTTGTGAGGGTTTCTCATGACCTGGTCAAATTGCTTTGTGGTTAAAGGTTATAATAATCAGATCTCTTGAGTTTCAGTCCACAATACAGTTATTTTAATAAGTCTCAACAACAGCTGAATAAATTTTACACTGGGTCTTAAGGGTGCTGTTGACCTCAGGCAGAGCCAACAGCTCCAGATGGTAGCGTACCGGAAACAGGCGTGCATGTGTATGCGTTTGACAATTCAATACTATAGCGCGACTGCTTAAAAGCTTAGGAGGAATACACACGAAATTTGTATCGACATCTCCCCAGGCAGCTTTTCTGTGGAGGCCGAAACAAGGCGTTAATCAGATGAAAAATATTCATTAACTCTAGAAGCAAGATCTGATTTAATACCTAATCATCACACTGCGCTTGTGGTAAACATACCCACGTCCCCTCGCACCAAAATGATTTGCTTTTGACCTAGCGTTTCCAATCGTATGCTCCTCGCAAGCGTAGCATCAAAAGCGTGAGCGCCGGTGGCATGTTGTGCATGTTTGCACTGAATCGCAGCATTTCCACTGGGAAGCAACTTTTACAGCTATGCCTCTTTCATTACCGAGTCTCAAACAAGTGCAGAATCTGTTTCTTATGAGTTTGAAGTTGTAAAAACAAAGGGGAAGAAGAAGCCCCTACCAGGTCCTCGGTGTTGCATGGCTTTTATTTAGTCCCCCTGAACAACTATTCGAGACTTTCAACCGCAAAAACAAAATAGGAAATAATTTCAACCAGGGCTTGTCAACTGTCATTAACTCCCTCCACAGATGGTTGGCGTTAACAAAGCTTCCTCCCCGTCAACCTCCTGGGGAACGCATTCCCTACATGCTGAGAAAGAAGCAAATTCCCTCTTGATATTTATTAGTGGAAAGCCTCTTTTCCAACAGTATTTCACAGAGGACACAGGGGCATCTCTGTCTACTCATGGTGTATTTCTAAGATACAGATTTATATTTTTTTAAAGAATACACAAACAGCATGAAGAAAAATCTTTCAGGCTGCCCCCACAAAACGTTCGTCTTGTTGGTGACATCTGGCCTGGTCAATTGTCGGTGAAATATTTCCAACCGCTTGTGCAACTGAGGGGCGTAAACTCCTCCAAGTGTTCTCCTCACAGCTTTATTTTCCAGTTCGTTTTTTGATGTATTTTTGTGGAAGAATCCATAATGGGGCTCAAGATACTGGCCGTCTCCAAAGACATCTATTATATGTCCAACTTCACTTTGTCCGGCGTCCAACCTTGGCTAGAAAGATTGATCTATAAGCGATAATACAGAAATTCTCCCCCTTTACTTTAATTAGAAACACTGGCAAAACCGCGCTAGATTCGCTCGAACGAGAGAGAAACACAGGCCGCGTCCACAATTGATGAAGTCTGTCCCGATAGTACTATTAAAGACACAACCTTCAGTGATTCACGTTCAATTTCACAGAGAACAAGCACAATCTCTGTCCATTCAGACTCTCCTCTGCATCCGAGAGTGTTGCTTAATAAAACGTATGTTTCTACACATCATATTTCAATAAAAATCATGTTTAATGCCTTAGTTAAGTGTATGCTTTTATGGCGTACTTGCTCTGCTCCATTGCGGGATTTTCAGCGACAGCTTTAAACCAATTTGTTGGAGTATTTCATATGGGAAATTAACTCGCTCCTCTGGTGAGAACACTTTTCCAAGTCACAGCTTTTGAATTTAGCACCGGGCAAAACTGCATTGTCTCTGAATGTAACATTTTTAAGTCTTTTATCTGTACAGCAGTGTGAAATGAGACCATTTACCATTAGTACTAATTTAATTAAGTGTTTCTTATTTCCCCCCTATTGGGTGTTTCTCAGACAAAGGCACAAAAGAAAATTAAATGCTAACATTAGCAGTTAGCACGTGTGCTCTAGCAACTGTTTTGAATTTTCTATTTGAATTGACATTTACTTTCAATTTTTGTTGGTGGGCTGAGCAAAAACTCAAGATTTAATAAATGTCAATTCTACTATGGTGTACAGTGTGAATACAGTGATTCTTATTCTAACATAAAAGGTCTTTAAAGTTGTGTTTTGGGCCATTATTCTTTGACACAGTATCTGTCAAACAAACTAAAACCGAAAGCGCAATATGGCTTAATCCCTTCATCAAGTCTGTTTTCATTGTGTGTTTCTAAGCAAAGCGCGCACTTCGTCCGGTGTTTTTTCATGCCTCAAAACGGCTCCATTCACAGTTAATGAATGCAGTGAACTCGTTTATTGCATGTACTGTGAGTTTAGCACTTTTTTGGAATGCAACAGCTACCAGTTACACTTTATTTTTGTGGCAGATGATTATAGTATTTCACTAGATTTGTAGTGAGAGGTGTTTTTATAAGCCTGTTTTTATGAAAGTTAGAGTTTTCCTTTAAAATAAAAGCTCTACTGCTGTTTCTGTCAATATAAAAGCTTTAAACTGGAATATTAATTGTTGACAACTACACTGTAAAAAAAACTATTTGTTGAATCAAATTAAAATAATGTGTTACCCTGCTGCCTTAGATATTTGAGTTGATTCAACTTAAAAATTTAAGTTGTCACTTTGTACAACTTAACATTTCAAGTTGACTAAACTTATTTTAAGTTGACTAAACTTAAAATTTTAAAACAGCCTGGTAACAAATTATTTTAAGTTGACTCAACAAATTGTTGTTTACAGTGTAGCGGTTTAAATGGGTGACGTTACTGCAGATCAAGTGTAGAAATTAGGAAAGAAATATTGTAATTTCCCTCTAATGTAAAGCAAAAATAATGATGTATTATTGAAATATTCTTTTTTCATTTATTTTTTAGTGCAATTGATTTGCAATATATGGCTATTACTGTCATTGTTGTTATTATTACTTTATTCAAATTTGTTTGGCTTCCTAAAACACCAGTGCAAATTTAATTTAGACTGAGACATATCACAAATAAAAAGAGGATCGAGTCCCCTTTAAAGTTCAGATACAAGTCATACAATTCACAGTCAATTCACAACTTTCAAAGAGCATTATGTAGAATATTTTAACTTCAAAATGTACAAAAAAATAAAAAAATAAAATAAAAAATATATATATTATTTTAAAATATTGCAACAAATATTGTATTGGGGACTTATTACGATATTAGCGTATCGTGAGATTTTGATATCGTTACATCCCTATATAATAAGTCCACAATATGATATTTATTGCAATATTAAAAAAAAAAGACAAATGAACAATTTTTTTTTTTTACATTTTGAAGTTGAATTATTCTATCTAATGCACTTTGAGAGTTCGGAATTAAGAACTCCAACTCATGTTCTTAACTAAGAAATATTAAGTCAGAAAAAAGTCAGTGAATTGACTTGTGCCTGTACTTTAAAGGGGACTCAATCCTCGTTTTATTTGTGATATACTGTCTCAGTCTAATTTACATTCACAGTGGTGTTTTAGGAAGCCAAATAATAATAATAACAACAACAATGACAGTAATAGCCATATATTGTAAAATAATTGCACTGCAAAATAAATTAAAAATAATATTTCATAAGCACATTATTTTTGCTTTACACTACAGTAGGGAAATTACGATATTTCTTTCCTAATTTCTACACTTGAAAGAGACTTGAAAGAGATTCTGAATTTGGACTGCAGTAACGTCACCCATTTAAACCACTAGCTGTCAACAATTCATACTGCAGTTTAAAGCTTTTATTTAGATGGGAACAGCAGTAGAGCTTTTATTTTAAAGGAAAACTCCAACTTTTATAAAAACAGGCTTACAAACTTGCCGCTCACTACAAATCTAGTGGAGTACTGTAATCATCTGCCATGAAAATAAAGCATAACTGGTGGCTGTGGCATTCCCAATCAAGCTAAACTCACAGTACATGCATTAAACGAGTTCACTGCATTCATTAACTCTGAACAGAGCCGAAGTGCACGCTTTGCTTTTAAAGGCACAGTGAAAACAGACTTGATGAAGGGATTAAGCTATATTTCAATTTTAGTTCATTTGACAGATATTGTGTCAAAGCATAATGGCCCAAAACACAACTTTAAAGACCTTAATTGTTAGAATAAGAAGTTTGCATAGCCTATATTTTAAAGACCTATCGTTTCATATCGTCATGAAACCACGATAATATCGAGACAGTTTTGATATTGCGATATCATGATATTGTTACATCCCTACTAAAAAGCATTTATGGTAACCTAAAATATACTTATGTCATTTATGTTGAAACTAGTATGTTGTGTATCTAAAATATATTTGAAATTACACATTTGAAATAATAAAGCTTGAATTTACCCTGCTGAAAAAAAAAAAAAAAAAAACAGCTGAAACCAGGCTGGTTGGCTGGTCTTAGCTGCTTTAAGCAGGAAGTAGCTGGTTTTAGCTGGTCTCCCAGCCTGGCCAGGCTGGTTTTAGCTGGTGGTTTCCCAGCCTGACCAGATAAGACCATCCTGACTAGCCTGGCCAGGCTAGAAAAGTGGCCAAAACCCAGTGTTGGGCAGTAGCGTCGCTACAAGTAGTGACGCTACTAGCTTAACTACATTTCTCAGTAGCGTGGTGGTAGCGTCGCTGTTTTCTGAATCAAATAGCTTTTCAGTAGCTAAGCTATTATTTTGATCAAGTAACGCGGTAGCGTCAACAAAAGCTACAAGCTATATATTGTTCTATACTTTAAGCTCAAATCGGAAATATAACTGCTACGGATCACTGATCCTGGGTCAGTAAGCGACGCCACCGCCACTAAACCTCGTGATGCCATTGGCTCATTAAACTGTCAGTCAAACCGTATTATTCCTCCCGCCTCTCTCGTGAATGAAGTGCGGCACGCAGTTTGAAGCATCTCAGCGTGTTTGCAGACTTGAGGTAAATAAAGAAGTGTTGATTGAAAGTACATTTATAAAGGCTAATGTTTTTTGTTTTTTTTGCATTCGAAGATATGAGAAAAGTGTGTCTTAGTCTAGCACTGGTTGTCGAGACTTTTGTTGTCGATATTTTAGCTAAATGTCAGAAAAAAACTGAGCGCCCACATAGCAACAGAAAACTGTATAATCTGCAATGCTAGTGATGGGCGCCTTGATTTTAGTATTTGAAGCAGGCTAGTGCTCTGGGAAGATCTCAAACTCAGAAGTACAAGATGGGCAGAGAGTGGGTGTCAAATTCATGGCGAAAGGCAAAATATTTCGGTTCGTTAGTAAAAACAAACAAACAAAAAACGTCCAGGTTCCATAGCAAAATAAGAATGAAACCGTGTTCTAGTCTAAACGAATTATAATAATCTTTGCTAATATTCTGAATACTTCAAACTGCTTTGGACTTTGCAGTAGCAAATTATGCCTTTACTATGACCAACATGACAGAATATGATATTCAGCTGTTTGGTCGCGCTGGTGTCTTACGTGTCTTACGCGCACACTATGTTCATTTGAAAAATAAAACACAGTCACCCAAAAGTTACACTAGTCAATTTAAATAGTGTGTATAACGTCTCGGTTACGTATTGTAACCCTCGTTCCCTGAAGGAGGGAACGGAGACGTCTCGTCGAGACCGACGAATTGGGATATCGCCTGGATAGACCAATCTACTTCGTGTGTATACAAACGAGCCAATGAATATTGGCATGCATGATTGCAGCCAGCTGCGGCTGATCACAGCGTGAGCATATAATACGCAGCAGGTGCATGCATCATCAAGGTTTCGCTGAGGAGCTGGGACAGGCCCGGCCGTACAGCGGTGGTACAGGAGCCTCGGCGACGGGACGAGACGTCTCCGTTCCCTCCTTCAGGGAACGAGGGTTACAATACGTAACCGAGACGTTCCCTATCAGTCGGTCCGTTCGACGTCTCGTCGAGACCGACGAATTGGGATCCCTAACAAAGCGCCGTGGCTGCTGTCCCTTCCAGTGTCCTGAGCGGGCCCCCTGGGACCCGTTACTGGCTTTGGCCAGGGGCTCGCATCAAGGAGAGTCAGTCACTGCTTTATAACTCAGCACCATCTATTTCAGTGAAACTGAAGCACTGGGAATATGCGGAGCTCACGTCCTTCCGATAGGAGGTTCGGAGCAATACACATATAACTCAATTCCGGTTTATATGGAAGATTGGAGGTGATTGAACCCTCGTATACTGGTAGAAGTACTACCGGGGAAACACACAGCCTCTAGGGCGCAATGTGGAATTGTAAGAGATGCAACTGAGTCTCTACGTAGAGCCTAGCCCTCTATCGGTTCTGAAGGATTCATCGAGTGAGGGCCTGACGCCTGACGTTCCGCTACGTCGGCTGTCAAGCTCAGCGGAGGAGCTCGACAGAGCTACTCTTAGGTTACTCTGGAGCAGTATAGCAAGCCGACCCGAGGCCTCTCTGTGCCTACCCGTTTGAGGTGAGAACACAGGAGGAAACTGTGTCTACACGAAGGCTATAGAACCTTGTGAACGTGTTAGGGGTCGCCCAGCCCGCCGCTCTACAAATGTCATTTAGCGAGGCGCCACGAGCCAATGCCCAGGAGGATGCGACACTCCTAGTCGAGTGCGCTCTCAGCCTGAGGGGGCAGGGCACACCCTGAACCTGATAGGCCAGGGTAATGGCATCCACTATCCAGTGGGCCATCCTCTGCTTGGAGACGGCATTCCCCTTCTGCCTGCCTCCATGACACACAAAGAGCTGGTCTGAGGTCCTGAAGCTTTGTGTCCGGTCAACGTAGCATCTAAGTGCTCGGACGGGGCAAAGCAAAGCTAGGGCTGGGTCTGCCTCCTCCGAGGGCAGCGCTTGCAGGCTCACCACTTGGTCCCTGAAGGGAGTCGTGGGAACCTTGGGCACATAACCTGGCCGGGGCCTCAGTGTTACCTGGGAATCCGCCGGGCCAAACTCTAGGCACGAATCGTTGACCGAAAATGCATGCAGGTCTCCTACCCTCTTGATGGAAGCCAATGCAAGCAGGAGCAGAGTTTTCATTGAGAGAAACTTCAGCTCAACTGACTGCAAAGGCTCAAAGGGAGCCTGCTGCAGTGCTGAGAGCACTAGCGACAGGTCCCAAGAGGGCACGGAAGGGGGCCTAGTGGGATTCAATCTCCTGGCTCCCCTAAGAAACCTGGTGACCAGGTCGTGCTTCCCTACCGACCTTCCTTCTATGAGGTCGTGGTTGGCAGCTATAGCAGCCACATAGACTTTAAGGGTTGAGGGGGACAGCCTACGCTCCAACCCTTGCTGCAAAAAGGAGAGCACGGTTCTGATCGGGCATCTTCGGGGGTCCTCTCCCCGGGAGGAACACCAATCAACGAACAGGTTCCATTTAAGGGCGTAGGCATGTCTAGTAGACTGCGCTCGCGCCGAAGTAATAGTGTCAACTACCCCTTGGGGTAGGTCACTTAGAACCTCCGCGTCCCGTCCAGGGACCAGACATGTAATTTCCAGAGGTCTGGACGCGGGTGCCACAAGGTGCCCCGTCTCTGAGTCAGAAGATCCTTCCTCAGAGGAATTTGCCAGGGAGGGGCTGTCGCGAGGAGCGTGAGTTCGGGGAACCAGGTCCGAGTGGGCCAATAAGGGGCTACCAGAAGGACCTGCTCCTCGTCCTCCCTGATCTTGCACAATGTCTGTGCGAGAAGGCTCACTGGGGGAAACGCATATTTGCGGAGGCCCCGCGGCCAGCTGCATGCCAGTGCATCCGTGCCGAGTGTGCCCTCGGTCAGGGAGAAAAAGAGCTGGCAGTGGGCTGTCTCCGGGGAGGCGAACAGATCTACTTGAGCCTCGCCGAAGCGTCTCCAAATCAGCTGAACCGACTGGGGGTGGAGTCTCCACTCTCCGGGAAGCGCAGCTCGTGAGAGCTCGTCGGCCACACGGTTGAGCAACCCGGGAATGTGAATGGCACGAAGCGACCTCAGATGCTTCTGACTCCACAAGAGGAGATGACGGGCGAGTTGCGACATGCGACGGGAGCGTAGACCGCCTTGCCGGTTGATGTACGCAACGGTCGCAATATTGTCTGTACGGACCAGCACGTGTTTGCCACGTAGGTGCCCCTTGAGGCGGAGCAGGGCGAGACGTACTGCAAGCAACTCGAGGCAGTTGATGTGCCAAGTCAGCTGGGGGCCCGTCCAAACCCCTGAAACTGCCTGTCCGTCGTACGTGGCTCCCCACCCGGTGGCGGAGGCATCCGTGTGAACCACAGCATGCCTGGAGACCTGTTCCATGGGTACTCCAGCCCGTAGGAATGAGAGGTCTGACCACGGGGTGAAAGTCTGGCGGCAAGCCGGAGTTATCTGAACCCGGTGAGAGCCGCGAAGCCACGCTCTCCTCGGGACTCGGCCATGGAGCCAGTGTTGAAGCGGTCTCATATGGAGCAGCCCGAGCGGTGTCACCGCCGAAGCTGCTGCCATATGCCCCAGGAGCCTCTGAAATTGTTTCAGTGGGACCGCTGTCCTGCTCTTGAACGTGTCTAGGCAGTTCAACACCGACTGAGCACGTTCCTGCGTGAGGCGTGCTGTCTGGCTGACCGAGTCCAGTTCCATACCGAGAAAAGAGATTCTCTGTGTTGGAGAGAGTTTGCTCTTTTCCCAGTTGACCCGAAGACCCAACTGGCTGAGGTGTGCGAGCACCAGGTCCCTGTGTTCGCATAACTGAGCCCGAGACTGTGCTAGGATGAGCCAGTCGTCGAGGTAGTTGAGAATGCGAATGCCCTGTTCTCTGAGGGGAACAAGGGCCGCCTCCGCGACCTTCGTGAAGACACGGGGGGAGAGGGACAGCCCGAAGGGCAGGACCTTGTACTGATATGCCCTGCCTTCGAACGCGAACCGCAGAAAGGGTCTGTGGCGCGGAAGGATTGAGACATGAAAGTACGCGTCCTTCAGGTCGATCGCTGCAAACCAATCTTGGGGATGGACACATTTGAAAATGTGTTTCTGAGTGAGCATTTTGAACGGTAGCCTGTGAAGGGCCCTGTTCAAGACGCGCAGATCCAAGATCGGTCGAAGCCCGCCGCTTTTCTTGGGTACTATGAAGTACGGGCTGTAAAAGCCTGTCCTCATATCGGCTGGAGGGACCGGCTGTATCGCTTCCTTCGCAAGCAAGGAAGCGATCTCTGCACGCAAGATGGGAGCATCTGCGGCCCTGACAGAGGTGAAGTGAATCCCTCTGAACTTGGGAGGGCGCCGGGCGAACTGAATCGCATAGCCGGAAGTGATGGTCCGAAGGAGCCAGCAAGATGGGCTGGGAAGCTCTTTCCAGGCCCCCAGAAAATGAACAAGCGGCACAAGGGGGACCATCGGCGTACCCGCGGGGGAGCAGCGATGAGGGGGGCAGGGCCCCTGCCTCACAGTCTCGTTGCCGGACCGGGGCGGGGTCAGAGCGTCTGTATGTTGAGTGTGTGAGACGCTTACCTGCGTATGAGCCGATGGTGCGTGAGTAGTCCGTCTCGCCGTACTCTTGAACCGCCCATCGTCGCTCGCTGGCGAGGGGGGAGGACGGGTGAGGCGCAGGGATGACCTGCGCACTCCCCGCAGTCCCACATGGGGACCCAGAGATAGAGAAATTTGCTCTTTTGTCGAGTATTTGGGTACCACCGACCTGACGGTCGGTGGCGGGGAAAAAACAAACAAAAGATTCTCCGCCCGGCCCTCCTCCGGGGGAGGGAGTGGTGCGGTCACCATCTCCCGAAGAGCAGCATCCTCCATCTCTGGGTCGCCCGTCTCAGGGTCTCTTGCTCTTACGCTTCCCACTGGTCTTTGTGGGGGCCTGGACGGGCTGGGCGGCTGCCCGGCGACCGGCTCCACGGCGCCGTTGTGAAGGCTGCTGCGGTGGCTGCTGTGGAGCGGAGGCGGAAGCCGGGGGCCGCCCTCGGCGACGAGCAGACTGGGGTGCCGCCGGCGGACGGGTGGAGGCAGCAGCTGTACGCCGGGGCAGGATGTGACTGATGGCCTCAGTCTGCTTCTTGGCCGCGGAAAACTGCTGGGCGAAGTTCTCCACAGCGTCGCCGAAGAGGCCGGTCTGGGACACCGGAGCGTCGAGGAACCTGGTCTTATCGCAGTCCCTCATATCAGCCAGACACAGCCAGAGATGGCGTTCCTGGACCACCATGGTGGACATGGCACGACCCAGAGACCGCGCGGTCACCTTCGTCGCACGTAGCGCGAGGTCCGTGGCGATACGAAGTTCACGGAGAACTTCTGGGTCGTGACCACCCTCGTACAGGTCTTTCAGTGCCTGGGCCTGATGCACCTGTAGCAACGCCATAGCGTGAAGGGCGGAACCAGCGGAGCCGCAGGCCGCATAGGCACTGCCGATCAGAGCCGACGAGTGCCTACAGGCCCGGGACGGGAGCGACGGATTGTTGCCCCGCCAGGTGGAAGCGGAGCCCGGACACAGTTGCATCGCAACCGCACGCTCCACCGGCGGGACGGCCGTGTATCCCCGCGCTGGTCCGCCATCAAGGGTGGTTAGGGAGGAAGTCCCACTCGAGCGGTTTCGGGCAGTGAAAGGTGCCGTCCACGTTCGGGTGAGTTCTTCATGCACCTCCGGGAAGAATGGCACCGGGGTGGGGCGCTGAGAACCAGCGCGGGCCACCCCGAGATACCAGTCATCCAGCCGGGAGGGGTCGGGACGTGATGGAGGGTTCCATTCAAGCCCTACCCTCTCGGCGGCCCGGGCAAGCATAGCCATCATCTCCGGGTCAGTATCGGGCACCGCTGACCGCCCAGTGGACGACAGTGTGCCCTCCTCCTCCTCAGAGAGGTCTGGCTCTCCCCCCGATGCTGCAACCGACATCTGTTCGTCGGGGGGGGCCCCAAAAGTAACGGGCGGTACCCCTAAGGGAGGTCCAACCCGCTCCCCTGAGAGCCCCGGTGGCGACGGAGTGTCGGTGGAAGGAGGAGCCCCCGCCGATGGAATGGGCGGGGGGTTCCTCACCGTCACCGTCAGACCGGGCAGCCCTCTGCTTCCAGCGACAACGCCCCCCCGGCGTTTGCCTGGAGGAACGTTCGTTCTGGGCAGAGGGACTGGAACCCCGCCCCTTTGCAGGAAACGGAGTCTGGTCCGCAGCTCCGTGATGGTCATCCCCCCACAATGAGGACATGACTCATCCACGAACGCTGCCTCAGCGTGTTGTAAGCCCAGACACGTGAGGCAGTGTGCGTGGCCATCACCCGGCGCCAGGAAACGGCCGCACCCAGAAACGCACGGGGAGAAAGGCATGACGCCTCGTCTTTAAAAAGACGCTCAACCCGTGGAGCTCTTTTTTAGAAATTCACTCTTTTCAAAAATTGCTCTTTTAGGAATTTGCTCTTTTAATGCTGAGGCGCACAGGGGAGATGGCCGCAGCAACACAGAAGGTGGATGGTGAAGACCAGCTGTGTGCTTCCACTCGACACGGAAGACCACGCCGCTGAAGCGCCGTGCCGCCAACACAAAAGAGACAAAGGAAGGTGAGTGTTGCTTCTTGGCTCGTTCCACAATAATGGTCCAGCTCCGAAGCGAAAGCTTGATGATGCATGCACCTGCTGCGTATTATATGCTCACGCTGTGATCAGCCGCAGCTGGCTGCAATCATGCATGCCAATATTCATTGGCTCGTTTGTATACACACGAAGTAGATTGGTCTATCCAGGCGATATCCCAATTCGTCGGTCTCGACGAGACGTCGAACGGACCGACTGATAGGGAACATGCAGTTCAGCATGACCACCGGTCCTGTGGCACATTTTTGCTCATCATGATATTTTCCGTCGACGTGCATGAAGTACAAAGCTTACCCAATGCATAATAATTTTGCTTCAAATACATTGCAGATATGGAAACATTTGTATTTGTGGCAAGAGAGGTAGTCTACATAAGCCCATCTTTACTTTCACATTTAATTTGTTTTGGATTGTTTAGGCAAATTTATTTATTTATTTATTTCATCATTGTTCTGTTCTGAATAAGATTAAAGTTAAAGGATTTGTTGTGGAGTGAGGGAAATAATGTCATAACATTATGCTGTAGGCCTGTTTATTTCAGAATATAATAAAATGTGACCCTGGACCACAAAACCAGTCTTAAGTCGCTGGGGTATACTTGTAGCAATAGCCAAAAATACATTGTATGGGTCAAAATTATTGATTTTTCTTTTATGTCAAAAATCATTAGGAAATTAAGTAAAGATCAAGTTACATTAAGATTTTTTGTAAAATTCCTACTGTAAACCTATCAAAATGTAATTTTTGATTAGTAATATGCATTTTTAAGAACTTAATTTGGGAAACTTTAAAGGTGATTTTCTCAGTATTTTGATTTTTTTGCACCCTTAGATTCCAGATTTTCAAATAGATGTATCTCGGCCAAATATTGTCCTATCCTAACAAACTATACATCAATAGAAAGCTTATTTATTGAGCTTTCATATGATGTATATATCTCAGTTTTGTAACCTTATGACTGGTTTTGTGGTCCAGGGTCACAAATGTGACTTATAGGCCTAGCCGCTGTGACCTGTCGGTTAAATTTTTACGTTAATGCATTTTACCTTCTGCAAACGAAAATAGCCGCTTGATTCGGTTATATATTCTTACTGTCAGTTAACAAATTTACAATAGAATTTAGCTTTGCTTCCCAGATAGTAACAGAGTCTGGGCCAAATCTGGCTTACATTCCACACTTGTCTTTTATTCACAGTCTTGACTGCAAAAGTTTGTGATTTGTTTTTATTTTTGTATTTGTTATGTACTATAGATTCTGACAATTAAAAAAATCAGGCTCCTGTATTCATGAAATCAATCACTATCTTTGTTCAAACACGGCAGTAAATTAAAGTGCTGTTTTTGTGCGGTCTGTCATATTTTAGTCGCTATATACAACAAATCTACAGCGCTTCCTTTAGGCTATTTATTACGAAGCTGTCAACACTGTAAACTCTGACGACATGCAATCAGTTGACGAACACCCATCCATATATAGACTATGTTATTCAATAATATGTATAAAATTATTTTATTTACAAATTTTGTGTTTTCCCTGTTTTATTCGTTTAATATTGTGAGACTGGTGCCATTGCTTTTTTGTTTTTATTTTTTTCAAGAAAGAATTCAACCCCCCAGAATATGAGATAAATCCAGCCCTGTACATGATACAGATTTTTGTTGCCAAATTGGTTTGGAAGAGTGGTTGAATAAACAATTAAACTGAACTTGCATGCCTGTATGACTGACAATTTAATTGATCACTGAGAGAGCACTGACTTTGTATGATGTTGGTTCAATAGAAAAATGAAATTTTAAAAAATAGCTTAGATGTAGTGAACTACTTTTGCCATGATGCTGTAGCTTAGCTTGCTACATTACCAAAGGCTGTAGCTTTAGTGTAGTTAAGCTTCATTTAATGAAGAGTAACTGTTAGCTTAGCTCACTACATTTTCCAAGTAGCTTGCCCATCACTGCCAAAACCCCTCTAATACAAGCCTGCTGACCAGCTAAAACCAGGCAACCAGCCTAGACTGGTTTTAGCTGTTTTTTTTTTTTTCACCAGGATAATGCATTTAGAATTTAAAATGTAATATCAACCCTGCTGAAAAAAACATATACAACCAGCCTAGGCTGGTTGGCTGGTTTTAGCTGGTCAGCATGCTGGTTTTAGAGGGGTTTTGGCCACTTTCCCATCCTGGCCAGGGTAGTCTAGAACCAGCTACTTCCAGCTTAAACCAGCTAAAACCAGCCAGTCAGCCTAGGCTGGTTTTAGCTGTTTTTTTTTTTTTTTTTCTCAGCAGGGAAATAACACACTACAGTTAAAATAATCTTTATAATCTTTAATATGTTAGTCAACACATCAAAATAAGTGCACAAAAGATTAAAAAAAATTATTTAGGGCATTACATGCAATTTTAAAGTGTTAAGAAACATAGTTATGAAAGTGAGCACATTTTTTAAACCAGTAAAGTGTTAAAAATATCTATTATAATATGAAATATTTGCAATTCATGCGGCATGTTGCTTGCAAAAGCAATTTATTTCATCAGAATACACAGATTCTGAATAACTTTTGATGGAGAAAGGTGGTTTAAGACAGAAAAATGTGCAAAACCTTGACCTTCTCTCTCTCTTTTTCAAAAGAAATATTTATCTTGCAGAATGGTATATCCAGCACATAAATGTCATGTTATAAAATTATCTACACTCTTTAACGCCCTCATAACCTACGCAATCTACCTTACAGCTGGAGGGAAGTCAACTCCTCTCTATTTGCATGGTGAGCGGCACCCGTCCATCATCGCATGGCAGCCACAGATGTTGCTCCCCGAAAACCAGTTACTGGTCGCGCTCATCATCATTCATATATTCCCTTCTTCTGGCTGCATCGGGCTCTAAGAATGATGCCGTCCATCACAGCAGATACCGTTTGACAGGGAACATACTGAACGATTCGTCAGGTTCAAGGCTCAGGCCCAAGTCAGACTCGATTTCGGCGGGAGAGCGTGGGTTTCCATTCACGAGCCAAGCGCATCACAGACAATTACAGCGGGCTCATTCTCCACCCCTGTGGCACCTCACATTAACTGTGTGTAAGAGATCACAATGGAGTTCAACCGTTCACTCTACATACACAAAAAAAGTATCATTTCTCTCCATCCGAGCGAAATGGAGAGGGAGAGAGAGAAATTGAACGGGATTATGGGACGGCATTATTGCCGGAGTGCAATCTCATAATTGGGCCCAATTTATCACACTGCACGCAAAATGGAGTTGCCTGCTCCCTTCATTTACAGGAAATGTATGTACCGTATTCATTTCCACAATCTGCCCATCAGCTCCAATAGCTTATAAGAGACAGAACTGCAAAACGGCATATAAGTTCGGATTTACGTATTGTGTACCAGGGGTTTGCATTAAATCTGAAGAGAGTGATGTGAAAGAGCAAATGAGGAGGGAGAGAAACCAGACAGACAGATAAGAATTAATGAATGTTGGGAAAGTCTGTATCATGTCAAAAGCCATAATGGAAGACAGTAGGAGAACTTTAAATGAGAACACATGTCAGATCCCTTCTCCTGCTTAAGAGTGAATAAATTTGACAGTTTGCTTCAGATAGAGAAAATGTAATAAAGTGTGGACCATTTATGGCATATTCAAAAGTATCAGCTAAATGCATCCTACCCATTCAAACTGAGACTGGAGTAATGATTCTGAAAGTTTGGCTTTGATCACAGGAATACGTTACACTTCAAAATATATTAAAATCTAAAACGAATATTTTAAAATGTAATAATACATTTACATTATTACTGTACTGCAAAAAATGCTTTCTTACTTATTTTCTGTCTTGTTTCCAGCCAAAACTATTGTTGTGTTTTCAGAAAAGAAAAAAAAAACAAGCTTGAAACAAGCAAAATAATCTGCCAATGGGGTAAAATAAATGGTATTGTTTTTGCTTGAAATAAGATTAATTTGCTTACCCCATTGGCAGATTATTCTGAAAACAAGACAATAATTTTTACTTGTCCAGAAAATCCTTCTTGATTTAGGATTTTTTAGATGTTTTGGCTGGAAACAAGACAAAAAAAATCTAAGTACACTTTTTTAAAAATAAAGGTGCTATAAAAACTTCTTCACAGCGATGCCAGAGAAGAACCATTTTTGGTTTCACAAAGAACCATTCAGTCAAAGGTTATTTAAAGAACCATCTCTTTCTTACCTTTTTATAATCTGAAGAACCTTCTTTCAACACAAATAACCTTTTGTGAAACAGAAAGGTTCTTCAGATGTTAAAGGTTCCAGGAACCATTAAGACCATTAAGACAGAAAAGGTTCTTCTATGGCATCGTGAGACACCTTTGTTTTGCAGTGTACAGACAAGCTTTTCTTCTTCAGAAAAATATAGCTTTCATTGTAAAACAAATAGCACTCTGTTATTCTGTATTCAACCATACTTAATATTATCAATAACTCTTGACATAGAATTGCAAATATCAATGAGGTTTTTATTTGCACTGACTATAAAGCACATTTTACAATCTACCTCCAAAGCGCCAGGAGAGTACACTCTTTAATACATCCAGAAACATGGAATTAATAACTTTTTTATTGATTTTAAATTGATCACAGCTCCAGTTGTAACAGCTTTTGACGTTTCACATTGTTCTCTTAAAAACATAAAATTTATGAAGACTCATCTTGTACTTCTGCCATATTCTTTCATTGAAGTATGCATTTGGGAGAAACCATCCGTAAGAGAGATGAGTGCTCACACGATGGCTAAAAATCACAAAGCCTGACCTGGAAAACGAGAAGGACATATTTATTGAGACATAACAGCCTGAGCACCTCTGAGCAAAACACGAGGCTGGCTGGGGATTTGTATTTGCGGAACGGGACTTGAAAACACGTCTGTGTTTCAAGGCTTCAGCTGAATCGTATTTGTTAAGGTGCCAATGTTAAAACCATAAGGTATCGGCCTTCCTCTGAGTGCTCAAAAGCAAATGGCTTGTTTTCGCTTCCCGTTCCCCACTGGAAGCTATATAGTATCTGCTAATGCATTCACCTTGTCCAAACATCGTAGCGTTTCTTGGTGGTGATATCCGATGCGATCCCAGCACATTCATGCATATTTCTTTAAGACCGTGGCTGTCAGGAAGAGGATGCAAGTGTCAGGTATGAATTACAAGCCTGGGCTTTGTTCTGCACGGGTCCTATGATGGCCCTCCTGTGGTCACACCGGTTCTTCCCCACTCTGAGATGCTTCCTCCTGGCCTCCTTCCCCTCGGCAGGGCCCGGGAGTTGTGATAGATGTGATGTCACCACCCACCATGCGGTTTGAGAGGTATATTACACTCGAGCAGCTTGGGGATTTCCTCCATAGAGCTCCTGCACCCCCTACACTCCAGCCCGACTGAAACACCCACCCATCCCGCCCTTAAAACACGTCAGAATTGGGAGATCAAAGGTTGTCAGCTCCTTGAAGCCAATGATGGTCTGTTTTTTCTTTACTATATGTCCTTTTCTGGACTTTTTGTGACACTAGAAAGAACATTTTCATTGTGATTGGTCAATCATGCCATTCTGTTTTAATTTTTTTTTAAGTCTGTCTATTTATGGAAGCTTGTATCCACCACTGAATGAAAAATAAAATGAATGTCTTGCAATTGCGAGTTTATATCCCACAATTCTAACTTTATAACTCAGAATTGCTATTTTATATGTCTGAGAACATTCAGAGGAAAATGTAAGAATTGCAAGATTTTATCACACAATTCTGAGAAAAAAGTCAGAATTGTGAGGTTTTTAAGCACACAGTTCTGAGAAAAGTCAAAATTGCGAGTTTTTAATCACACAATTCTGAGAAAAAAGTCAAAATTGTAAGTTCTTAATCGCATGATTCTGAGAAAAAAATTCTAAACTGTACGATTTTATATCACACAATTCTGAGAAAAACGTCAGAATTGCGAGTTTTTAATCAGACAATCCTGAGAAAAAGTCAGAACTGTGAGTTTTAATTGCACAATTCAGAAAAAAAAAAAAAAATTCTGAGAAAAAAGTCAGAATTGGTAGATTTTATCACACAATTCTGACAAAAATCAGAATTGTGAGTTTTTAATCGCACAATTCTATAAAAGTAAAAATTGTAAGATTTATTACACTATATTGAGAAAAAAAGTCAGATTATAATTTTTAATCACCCAATTCTAAACAACAAGTCTGAATTGTGAGTTTTTAAATCGCACAAATCTAAAAAGTCAAAACTGTGACAGAATGGTATGATAAAATCGTACGATTTTGACCTTTTTTTAATTGTGTGATTAAAAACTCAGACTTTTTTTAATCAAAATTGTGTGATAAATCTGATAAATTGTGAGTTTTTAATCACAATTCTGAGAAAAAAAGTCAAAATTGTGAGTTTTTAATCAATTTTGAAAAAAGTCAGAATTAGTAGATTTAATCATAGAATTCTGAGAAATAAAGTCAGAATTGCGAGTTTTTAAATCACACAATTCTGAGAAAAAAGTTAGAATTGTGAGTTTTTAATTGCACAGTTTTGAAAAAAAGTCAAAATTGTGAGTTTTTATAACAACTCTGAAAAAAGTCATAATTTCAAGTTTTTAATTGCACAGTTCTAAAAAATCAGAAATGTGAGATTTTAATCACAATTCTGAGAAAAAAAATCTAAATTGTGAGTTTTTAATTGCACAATTCTAAAAAAACTCACACAATTTTGTATAATTGTGAGATGTAAACTCACAATTGCTGTGTGAGAAAAACAAAACTGAATTATATAATATTTATTTATTTATTTATTCAGGAAATTGCCTCCAATATTCATTAAAAAAATGTTTTTGAAGTGTTTTCTTGGAAAGTGTACTCCAATAATCTTTGTTTTATATATAAAGTGCTAGAACAGTCACCAAACAGTTCTATGCATTTATTAAGTATTGTTTACAATCAAAATGTATATCTTTTAGCAGGGTGCGATATGTGCAAAAAAAAAAAAAAAAAAAAAAAAAAAAAAAGGCAGAGGGGCAGAATGCTTTTGAAAACTTTTTTCTCTCTCCATAGGCAGAGCCTGACCCAACTCCAGGGTAAGGCTATAGCCAACCCAATGTTAGTGTTATCTGTTAACAAAGCACATCATAAACCCGTTTTTTTAGGCAAGTACAAGATAATGTGTGACAAGTCATGAAATGTAACAATTTAATTTCCACTGAAATAAACAGTTGTAATTTCAGCATTAATAAAGACGAATAAATACTGTAACAAATATATTTATCATTGTAAATTAGTTATTATTAGTTGATGGATTAACGTTAACAAACAGGACCTTACTGTAAAGTGTTACTTACTCCAGAAATTACAGCTGTAATTTAGTATTATACAACCGTTTTCTACACTATTTCTGTGACTTCCTTTTGTAATTCCTGGCTGTATCTTTAGAACTAAATTTACCTCTGTTATGAGTGGCTAACCTCTTCAAATGCACAATATGAGAATATGGTGTAGCTGTCAAGTTGAATATTGAGTAGGTGTTGGTAAATAAATGTGGGCTCTCATGTTTATACATAATTTTTCAGTCTTGGTTTCAATACACTGTATAATCTGTGTAGACTAAAGAGAACGCTTTGTGTTGTGAATACATTTATGCTGAATTCCTTTTCTACAAACGAACCAAGAAAAGGTTTTATATGATAAAGCCTCTTTAATAGATCTCCTTTTTTTCCATTACGCTCTAAATGGTCTTCATTGTCCATTGAGACAGTCAGGACGAGCAGCCTTCAAAATCTGGCTGTTTCACAGAGAGGCCTGGGATTTACTGGCAATAGTATACGCTCATAAAGACGTATTTCTGCATTCTACAGGAATGTTAAGCCAGAGCGTGTGAGTTGAACAGACACATGTGGAAAAGGCATTGGCTTTTGGAAGTTTGTCAAGCAAACTGTCAGTGCAAGTTCCCATAAGGCCTTCTGTTACATCAAACCAATCACACTGACATTATTGTCTGCTTCTCAAATCTCTGTGGAAATTGCTGGATCAAGGCTCTTTTTCAAAGGCCAAACAACAATCCCTTGAGCGTACGAAGTTAGACATGGCATTTAATTAAATTTGCTTATGCTTCCTATTGTTGTTTCCGAAGCTTTGAGAGCATGTCTTTAACTGCTCTTTTCTGAAATTATACGTTGTCTTGTAAATGTGATCAACGCCGTACACTGAACTACTGTAGTGTTGTCAGAATACCACAGTTTTAGACACTGAAATCAATGAATTTACTGTTAGACAGCAGGGGAATTCGAGTCAGAAACATTGAGAAGCAGTGCAATGAAGGGTTTGCTTTATTTGATTTACTGTATCTGGTATCATCCAAACTCAAGTGTGTACTACAGAGTGTCTAGAGGTTTGGTTTGATGTAACCATAATCCTGAACTGCTCCGTGAACTGCTATCGATTGATTGTCTATTTTAGCAGCTTCCAGTGCTATTGACGCTGATGATGAAAGAGTTTGCAAATGTACCGCAGCTCAGAACAACAGAACAGTATGATAGCAATCCAAAGGGGGCAAAAGAGCAAGAATTGAAGTCAGTTTTGGACTTTAGCAAAGGGGTCAACCGTCCAGCCTCAAGTCAAATCTTTTGTAGTGGAGATCTCAAATGATCTAAAAATGTTTTGTACTATTTACAAACTACAACATATTTAAACTTTTAACCTTAAGTGTTGAACGGTGACATGAAATGAAAAAAATGCTTAAAATGCACAGTTTGCTACTGGATGTACAATTCACTTCAGCCAGGATCCGAAATGAATGGGTGTTTGGGGCAAAAATACCCTACAATTCTAGATATGGGGGCAAGAAATACCCCTCTATGAATTTATGATTTTCAATTTATAACATGAGAGATATTTTATGTAAAATCAGAATGATATGGATGAGATTAAGCGGAGAAACTGTTAGAACCAGCACTGATGAGTAAACTAGATAACAGTGGTGTCAGAACGAAGTCTTTATGAATTAGACATTGAATCATTTGCTCAAAAATTTGACTTACTCAGTAAAGATACAAATTGTGTGCTGCCCGAAAACACTCACCAGATGGTTTGGTACTGTTTTCAGTGGCAAAATAGAACAAAAAACAGACAGTAATGTTGGTCAGCTTTTTTTAACTAGTTCTGCCCATTTTTCCGGTCAATTAGTAGCCGCTCATTTTAAATGCGTATGTATTCTAAATGCAAAATTTGTTATTGTTTTGGAGCACACTAGTTTATAGATAACCTTTAAGCTAACATATTCATACTAAATGCTGGAAAACTTCAATTTGGATTTTATGGGGACTTTAAAGGGAACCCAAGGTATTACAACTTGTATGGCTTGATATAGATGTCTCTTACTGAAATTTGTAGTAGAAAACCCATGAAAGATTATATTTCGATGACAAGAAACAGTTGACATGAAACAGGTGAGCTACTGGCACTACCTAGTGCTATTTTCAGAGCAACACAACTCTGAAAATATAATACTGTTACAATGCCACATTGTGCCGCTTTTGTAGGGCTGGACCAGAATATTCGAATATTCGTTCGGTGGGTTGGCATTCGATTTTGAATTTTGAGATTCGAATATTCCTGTTTTTTTTTTTTTCATACACCTAGCATCCCCCGCGAAACGGTTCTCATTCGCGCTTAAATGAAGGAAGAAGATCAGACTGCTGCGGCACTAACACAGAAACAACAACAAAAAAAAAAAAAAAAAAAAAAGAGAGAGAAAAATTTAGTAATATTTAAGAGACACTATAAAGTACAGTCGGACCCACTTGAATGGTTGAAGCAAAACCAAGGCTGTGACTGTCGTAATGACAACCGCGCCTCTGCATTTAAATGCACGCAGTAAGCTGGCCGCAAAGCTCCAGCAAAAATAATCACCATGAATGTGTCGGGAAAAAGTAAGGAGATATTTGAATTATTTATTAATGAACTAGTATTTGACAAAAAGATGAAGTGGACGACCCTGATGCCATTTGCTCATTGGACTCACCTTTAATACCTAAATGAATTTGCATTAGGCCTATAGCTAAAGGAAGAGTTTTGTTTTCGATTTAAATTATTTAAATTATTTTTTATAGATTCGGATGATATATTAGTCTTACCCTTATGAGCAAAAATTAAGTTTCACATTGCGCTGGCTGGCGCTTCATGTTCTGCAAAGCCTTTTTATATCTATGGGTTTTAATTGAAATCGTGATGACTTGGTCGTTACTTTAAAAAACAAAAACTTAAATTTAACAAATAAAAAGTGTTCCAAATATATTTCTAAATTAACTTTATAACCTAAGTAAACGAAAATAAATGTAATCACTTTGCTATTAAAAACAACAGCTGTGCAATGGGGAAGAGAAAGAGAAAGAGAAAACAGACCGGTTTCAGTCAGACTCGGGCCAGTAATTCTGATGAGCTGTCGGAGAAGGTCCGGGCGAAGTTTTAGTAATGTTTGCAACGAATGTTTGTTTAATAGCCGATTTAACATTCTTATTTAGGCTAGATTCATATTTAAATGTATTATTAATTTGATTTATTTTAGCGTTTTGTAGGCTGATTGTTCACTGACGGAAGTGCTCAAATACACACGCACGTTTGTTAAAAATGTTTGGGCCTCATTTATTTTGGGTTTCAAAATAATATACTCAGGCTATGTATTTTATATAGGCTTATATACACAAACGTTATATATAATGTATATATATTTATTAATAAATAATTTAGATATGAATGATTTATTTATATAAACACCGCGCCATTTTTTTCGTTCTTCTTTTTTAAACAGCCTACCCTTTACGGTGCCAGTAATCACTGTGCTAATTTCTGATTTGGGAGTGATTTGTTTGTTAAAAAATGTTAGGCTACCTTATTAAAAGTATTGCACTTAACAGACCTGTGTGTTTTGTATCACTAGCGCGGTGTCCATTCATGAAGCATAAGCTCTGCCTGCGTGAGGCGCGCCGCATCCAACTAGCAATGTTCTATTACAATTTATTAATTCTGAACTTACACCAACATGCAACACTGCACTCCCTTGGGTCCACAGCAAAAATCGTTTGGATGTACTGTTCTCGAAATAATAAAAATGCAAACAGAAAGGTTTATTCCTGCCTTTATTAGAGAGAAGAATATGTTCAGCCCCTCCCACCGAAGCTTCGAATATTCGATGTTGATTACTACCGAAGCTTCGAAGCTCAAAAAATAGTATTCGGACCAGCCCTACGCTTTTGGTTGTAATTGTCAGCCAAGGGCAACAAGAGAAGTGTTGTAAATCTTCACTGCTTTCCTAGCAATAAGGAGAGGAGAAAAGAATGGGAGGATGCCTGTGGAAACAAGAAGGATGGACTGTGGAATCAAACTTTCTAAAGACCAGCGTCTTTGTTCTCTTAACTTTAGCCCTGATGGATTTGAGGCTTTTAGTACACCACAGCTACTGAAAAAGCTTCCCAGTCAACAATTTGATCTCACAATGATGTCACTACGAGCTCACAATATTCTCATGGTGCGGTCACGATTTGTGTGTCACAGTGAACTAAAAGTGTAACCACACAGAGCTCTCACTGTGTGCTCATACTTTGTTCACAACATGAGGTCACTGCACAATCACAGTGCACTCATACTGTGGTCAAAATATGAGGTCACATTACACTCACTGTGTGCTCATACTGTGATCACTGTGTGCTCATAATGTGATCACTGTGCGCTCATACTGTGATCACTGTGTGCTCATAATGTGGTCACTGTGCGCTCATACTGTGATCACTGTGTGCTCATAATGTGATCACTGTGTGCTCATACTGTGGTCACTGTGAGGTCACTGCTCACTCACTGTGTGCTCATACCGTGATCACTGTGTGCTCATAATGTGATCACTGTGTGCTCATACTGTGGTCACTGTGAGGTCACTGCTCACTCACTGTGTGCTCATACTGTGATCACTGTGTGCTCATACTGTGGTCACTGCTCACTCACTGTGTGCTCATAATGTGATCACTGTGAGGTCACTGCTCACTCACTGTGTGCTCATACTGTGATCACTGTGTGCTCATACTGTGGTCACTGCTCACTCACTGTGTGCTCATACTGTGGTCACTGTGAGGTCACTGCTCACTCACTGTGTGCTCATACTGTGATCACTGTGTGCTCATACTGTGGTCACTGCTCACTCACTGTGTGCTCATAATGTGATCACTGTGTGCTCATACTGTGGTCACTGTGAGGTCACTGCTCACTCACTGTGTGCTCATACCGTGATCACTGTGTGCTCATACTGTGGTCACTGTGAGGTCACTGCTCACTCACTGTGTGCTCATACCGTGATCACTGTGTGCTCATACTGTGGTCACTGTGAGGTCACTGCTCACTCACTGTGTGCTCATACTGTGATCACTGTGTGCTCATACTGTGGTCACTGTGAGGTCACTGCTCACTCACTGTGTGCTCATACCGTGATCACTGTGTGCTCATACTGTGGTCACTGTGAGGTCACTGCTCACTCACTGTGTGCTCATACCGTGATCACTGTGTGCTCATACTGTGGTCACTGTGAGGTCACTGCTCACTCACTGTGTGCTCATACCGTGATCACTGTGTGCTCATACTGTGGTCACTGTGAGGTCACTGCTCACTCACTGTGTGCTCATACCGTGATCACTGTGTGCTCATACTGTGGTCACTGTGAGGTTACTGCTCACTCACTGTGTGCTCATACCGTGATCACTGTGTGCTCATACTGTGGTCACTGTGAGGTCACTGCACACTCACTGTGTGCTCATACCGTGAGATCACCATATAACACCACTATGCTATAATTGTGTTATTTCACTGTTATCTAAAATGATTCAGTTAACTCAAACTTTTACACCCACATTCTTTATTTCCATCAACAAAAACAATCAAACAAAAAGTCAGCTTTTTCCTTTATTTGGTTTCCTTTTCAGCCGTTGGACAAAAAAAAAAAATCTACTTGGCCAATACATTCAGTGTCTGGTGTTGTTCTGGTGATTACTTTTAGCTTCTTCACCTCTATTTCATTTTGTTTGTGAAAAGACCTGACACATTCTAAAAACACAAAGAGCAAGGAGGAAAGGAGGAAGTGAGGAAGTGAGGTGAGGCCAAGTATGGTGGGAATACTAGGAATTTGTGCTCTGCATTTAACCCATCCAAGTGCACACACACAGTAGTGAACACACACAGTGGGCAGCCATTGCTGCGGCGCCCGGGGAGCAGTTGAGGGATCGGTGCCTTGCTCAAGGGACTCACCTCAGCCGTGGTATTGAGGGTGGAAAGGGTGCTGTACATTCACTCCCCCCACCTACAATCCCTGCCGGACCTGAGAATCGAACCTGCAACCTTTGGATTACAAGTCCAACTCTCTAACCATTAGGCCACGGCTGCCCCCAAAGGTGTTAACATTACAATTTCTATAGCAGCATCCAGATGCACAAACCAAAACTTAAACACTTACTTGCTTTTTAAAGCCTGTCTCACCATCTCACCTATATTGGAGCTGCCGTGAGTATGGACAAAGTCCCTTTAAGGCAAGTCATGTCACTCTGCGGCCATCTTTGAAACGTCTCTTGGGCAGGCAAGTGCAGCTCCTATCTCTTTGAATGGGGAAACATCAAATTCTCCAAAACAATTCACCAAGCTTACGATTAAATTTCATCTTTTAAATCTCCAAAGAAATCCAACAAGAACTCCCTCATAAATATGGTTCCTTGTGCTCCAATAGCGTTAAAAAACGCTTATTTTTCCAGATAAATAAGCCACATCTCAGAGCGCCGACTGTTTCTATAGCAACTGGGACTTCTGACGGCAGCCGCAGTGATGCGCTGACTTTACTAATCAACGATTGGCTCTTTCACTAAGAGGGCAGGGCTTCGCGGCCATAATGAACGTTGCATTTTTCCCCATTCAAAACTATGTACTGATAAACATTAGACTTTCATATATTTTAGATTCATTACACACAACTGAAGTAGTTCAAGCCTTTTGTTGTTTTAATATTGATGATTTTGGCATACAGCTCATGAAAACCCAAAATTCCTATCTAAAAAAATTAGCATATTTCATCCGACCAATAAAAGAAAAGTGTTTTTAATACAAAAAAAAAGTCAACCTTCAAATAATTATGTTCAGTTATGCACTCAATACTTCGGGAATCCTTTTCGCAGAAATGACTGCTTCAGTGCGGCGTGGCATGGAGGCAATCAGCCTGTGGCACTGCTGAGGTGTTATGGAGGCCCAGGATGCTTCGATAGCGGCCTTAAGCTCATCCAGAGTGTTGGGTCTTGCGTCTCTCAACTTTCTCTTCACAATATCCCACAGATTCTCTATGGGGTTCAGGTCAGGAGAGTTGGGAGGCCAATTGAGCACAGTAATACCATGGTCAGTAAACCATTTACCAGTGGTTTTGGCACTGTGAGCAGGTGCCAGGTCGTGCTGAAAGATGAAATCTTCATCTCCATAAAGCTTTTCAGCAGATGGAAGCATGAAGTGCTCCAAAATCTCCTGATAGCTAGCTGCATTGACCCTGCCCTTGATAAAACACAGTGGACCAGCACCAGCAGCTGACATGGCACCCCAGACCATCACTGACTGTGGGTACTTGACACTGGACTTCAGGCATTTTGGCATTTCCCTCTCCCCAGTATTCCTCCAGACTCTGGCACCTTGATTTCCGAATGACATGCAAAATTTGCTTTCATCCGAAAAAAGTACTTTGGACCACTGAGCAACAGTCCAGTGCTGCTTCTCTGTAGCCCAGGTCAGGCGCTTCTGCCGCTGTTTCTGGTTCAAAAGTGGCTTGACCTGGGGAATGCGGCACCTGTAGCCCATTTCCTGCACACGCCTGTACACGGTGGCTCTGGATGTTTCTACTCCAGACTCAGTCCACTGCTTCTGCAGGTCCCCAAAGGTCTGGAATCGGTCCTTCTCCACAATCTTCCTCAGGGTCCGGTCACCTCTTCTCGTTGTGCAGCGTTTTCTGCCACACTTTTTCCTTCCCACAGACTTCCCACTGAGGTGCCTTGATACAGCACTCTGGGAACAGCCTATTCGTTCAGAAATTTCTTTCTGTGTCTTACCCTCTTACTTGAGGGTGTCAATGATGGCCTTCTGGACAGCAGTCAGGTCGGCAGTCTTACCCATGATTGTGGTTTTGAGTAATGAACCAGGCTGGGAGTTTTAAAAGCCTCAGGAATCTTTTGCAGGTGTTTAGAGTTAATTAGTTGATTCAGATGATTAGGTTAATAGCTTGTTTAGAGAACCTTTTCATGATATGCTAATTTTTTGAGATAGGAATTTTGGGTTTTCATGAGCTGTATGCCAAAATCATCAATATTAAAACAATAAAAGGCTTGAACTACTTCAGTTGTGTGTAATGAATCTAAAATATATGAAAGTCTAATGTTTATCAGTACATTACAGAAAATAATGAACTTTATCACAATATGCTAATTTTTTGAGAAGGACCTGTACGAGTGACATGTCTTGGGTATTCTATAGTCTTTGGTATGGATGAGATAGTGTACCTGACAAAAACATACATAATATTGTCATGATTAAAATATACCAGGCTTCAACGTTTCTTTTACATGGTATCTGCTGCAAAAACAACAAAAAAAAAACAAACAAAAAAAAAAAAACTGTGGCTTTGTTGTAAAAATAAACACTAAATTTATATAGTAGTACTAACATAAAGCTCTCGATAATTTTTGTCTTCTTCAAGCCTCTGACAGAAGGCGTTAAAGGTTTCAAAGCTGGAGCACTGTTGTTTTTTAAAAAGTTCCTCATGGGCATCTTCTTCTGCCTGCTTCATGAGAACAGACTTTACTTTTGCCAAGTCATTCATGATGACAGCTTGTCTCTGTTCCAGCATTTGAATTTGTTGGAGTATCTTAGTATTCAGATCTGAAAAATTGTAAAGTTAGATTGTTATATAGCAAAGGATGTTTTCTGTTTTTATGTCTGTATAAATAAATAATGTCTAATTAATATATCACATACCAAACAATTACTGAAGGTAAAATGGCTGGTGCACATGTAGCATGTGTGAGCAGTACTCTGCTAAAAAAAAAGACCAGACCACATTGCACATCTAAAAGTATGTAAATAGGCCACTCACCATTTCTGCGGTGTAACAATACCATGCACAACTTTTTCTTCTTCTTTACATGTTTTATGGTGGTTGGAAGACCAGCTTAGATGGTGCATTTACCACCGCCAACTGGACCGGAGTGTGAAGCATTCACAATGAGCTCACGCTTTACACACATGGTGAGAATCACGGTATGAGGATCAGATGAACTCACGTTGAGCTCACGCTTTACTCACTTTACTCACACGGTGAGGATCACGGTATGAGGATCAGATGAACTCACGTTGAGCTCACGCTTTACTCACACGGTGAGGATCACGGTATGAGGATCAGATGAACTCACGTTGAGCTCACGCTTTACTCACACGGTGAGGATCACGGTATGAGGATCAGATGAACTCACGTTGAGCTCACGCTTTACTCACACGGTGAGGATCACGGTATGAGGATCAGATGAACTCACGTTGAGCTCACGCTTTACTCACACGGTGAGGATCACGGTATGAGGATCAGATGAACTCACGTTGAGCTCACGCTTTACTCACACGGTGAGGATCACGGTATGAGGATCAGATGAACTCACGTTGAGCTCACGCTTTACTCACACGGTGAGGATCACGGTATGAGGATCAGATGAACTCACGTTGAGCTCACGCTTTACTCACACGGTGAGGATCACGGTATGAGGATCAGATGAACTCACGTTGAGCTCACGCTTTACTCACACGGTGAGGATCACGGTATGAGGATCAGATGAACTCACGTTGAGCTCACGCTTTACTCACACGGTGAGGATCACGGTATGAGGATCAGATGAACTCACGTTGAGCTCACGCTTTACTCACACGGTGAGGATCACGGTATGAGGATCAGATGAACTCACGTTGAGCTCACGCTTTACTCACACGGTGAGGATCACGGTATGAGGATCAGATGAACTCACGTTGAGCTCACGCTTTACTCACACGGTGAGGATCACGGTATGAGGATCAGATGAACTCACGTTGAGCTCACGCTTTACTCACACGGTGAGGATCACGGTATGAGGATCAGATGAACTCACGTTGAGCTCACGCTTTACTCACACGGTGAGGATCACGGTATGAGGATCAGATGAACTCACGTTGAGCTCACGCTTTACTCACACGGTGAGGATCACGGTATGAGGATCAGATGAACTCACGTTGAGCTCACGCTTTACTCACACGGTGAGGATCACGGTATGAGGATCAGATGAACTCACGTTGAGCTCACGCTTTACTCACACGGTGAGGATCACGGTATGAGGATCAGATGAACTCACGTTGAGCTCACGCTTTACTCACACGGTGAGGATCACGGTATGAGGATCAGATGAACTCACGTTGAGCTCACGCTTTACTCACACGGTGAGGATCACGGTATGAGGATCAGATGAACTCACGTTGAGCTCACGCTTTACTCACACGGTGAGGATCACGGTATGAGGATCAGATGAACTCACGTTGAGCTCACGCTTTACTCACACGGTGAGGATCACGGTATGAGGATCAGATGAACTCACGTTGAGCTCACGCTTTACTCACACGGTGAGGATCACGGTATGAGGATCAGATGAACTCACGTTGAGCTCACGCTTTACTCACACGGTGAGGATCACGGTATGAGGATCAGATGAACTCACGTTGAGCTCACGCTTTACTCACACGGTGAGGATCACGGTATGAGGATCAGATGAACTCACGTTGAGCTCACGCTTTACTCACACGGTGAGGATCACGGTATGAGGATCAGATGAACTCACGTTGAGCTCACGCTTTACTCACACGGTGAGGATCACGGTATGAGGATCAGATGAACTCACGTTGAGCTCACGCTTTACTCACACGGTGAGGATCACGGTATGAGGATCAGATGAACTCACGTTGAGCTCACGCTTTACTCACACGGTGAGGATCACGGTATGAGGATCAGATGAACTCACGTTGAGCTCACGCTTTACTCACACGGTGAGGATCACGGTATGAGGATCAGATGAACTCACGTTGAGCTCACGCTTTACTCACACGGTGAGGATCACGGTATGAGGATCAGATGAACTCACGTTGAGCTCACGCTTTACTCACACGGTGAGGATCACGGTATGAGGATCAGATGAACTCACGTTGAGCTCACGCTTTACTCACACGGTGAGGATCACGGTATGAGGATCAGATGAACTCACGTTGAGCTCACGCTTTACTCACACGGTGAGGATCACGGTATGAGGATCAGATGAACTCACGTTGAGCTCACGCTTTACTCACACGGTGAGGATCACGGTATGAGGATCAGATGAACTCACGTTGAGCTCACGCTTTACTCACACGGTGAGGATCACAGTATGAGGATCAGATGAACTCACGTTGAGCTCACGCTTTACTCACACGGTGAGGATCACAGTATGAGGATCAGATGAACTCATGTTGAGCTCACGCTTTACTCACATGGTGAGGATCACAGTATGAGGATTGTGTGATGTCACTGTGATCATCGCATGATCTCACGTGTTGACTGGGTTACAAACAGCAGAGAAAATAAACTATAGATGCCATCCTGGCAGGATGTAAACATGCAGTTGCTTGAAGGAGTTTCTTAGGGTAAATTTCACTCTGTATCTAGGGGTGTTTAGATTCATTGTGGTGGAAAATCAATGGTATGGGATTTGGTTTAAGCCACACTTATATCCATCGCCACCTGTAAGCTCTTTCAGCAGCTGTGGTCATTGTATCTGTATATTATTTTTCAAGTTGAGTGTTCAGAGTTGTGTTGCGGTTCCCTTTAAGTTATAAAAGGAAACCGTGTTTAGTAACTACAATATATTGGAGGCTTAGAGGAGGACTTTTTTTAAAACTTTAAAAGTTAAGAAGCAAACCCTTAGCAACCACCCATAATATCCAAGCATTACAAACATTATTATGAGCATAATCTTGCATTTGACACATTGTTTATGAATAATTGGTTGTTTTACCTATCAAGGTCGGTCAATAAACTGATTAATGTTTTTTTTTATTGTATTTTTATTGCTTTGGCAAGAAACATAAATGTTAAATATACAGACTGAACAGCTACAGCAGTAGACGATATTTAAAATAGAAATAAATAATGCACACTGAAAATGAAATGCATTAGTGTCTTATTAGGCTGAAGGATCCGCTGGACCTTCCGTGTGGTCCTGCAATCTGTCCACTCATGCAGACCCTCCACATTCACATCTACCTAATCCATCAGCTCACAGTAAAGCCCAGAGATTCGTCTGAGCTCAACCAAAGCTAGTCATTTACTGCCCATATAGACACAAGCCTGTACTGTATGTTTTCCAACATACAGAAATGTACATTCATGTTTTGCACGTATTTATGTGTTTGTTTGTTTATTTATTTTGGTGAACAGAAATTACTAATATTATTATTATTAAAACTTAAAAATACACAATAATTGTAGCAATTATCATAAAAGAAGATGCTATATTTTGCTAGATGCTGTTTTGAGATGGGGCCAAACATCTGACACTAAAAATGGATAGAAAATTATATTTCTCTCAGTAACCATACATTATCTGACCGCTTTCCCGACCAAACACGTAATTGAAGAAGCAACGTTTTTACAGTTTTCTCCATGCTGTGATATAAATAGAAAATGCGCGCCCATTTAAAAGTGCAGCGCTTCGAAACCTTCCAAATAAACATGTTAGACTTCAAAGAGGAGGCAAGCAGACAGATAAAAGGCTTCACTGACACATTGAAATTGAAACCAAAACACAGGGAGCCCTTTTTACTGGAAAAGCACAGAGCGGTGTTGAAATACAGAGACCCAAATGAGCACTTGAACTTAAGAAAGCTTCGCTGGGCATAAAAGAGCTTGGAAGCTTGTCATTAGAGCTGATATGCTGTGTTTCATACGAGTGTGTAAAACCAAATGAGAGTGATTTGACTCCAGTGAAATGATACACTGATGAATCTATATATCTATATATATATTATATTATTTAGAGATGTTTGTCTTAAAAAGTGGATCTTGCTGCGATAAACATTGCTTTTATTGTTGCTCACATCTGAACAAACCTTCAGAAATCCTTAAAGAGCCTTCAAGTAAACCGTTTTTAAACCAACCGTTTGTTTTCTTAGTGTGAAGAACAATAACTCATTCAAATCGGTTTGTTCTTTGGTCTTGGTCTTAAAAGGTGCTATTATTTTCTAATTCACTTTAATCTTAAGAACTCATTCATTTAATCTTCTTTTCATGTGTGCGAGAAGCTCAGCCGGTGAATATATCAGCAATTTCTCTTTGCTCAACATACATTTACATTTCCTTCACAGTATTTATGTATTCTGTGGCGGTGTGATGCTCAAAATTGATTTCTCTATTTGCTCATTCCAGCTTGTTCTATAAATGCATGCATTTATTTATAACATACTTGAGCAGATAGAGAAAAACTCCCTCTTGTGAAAACAATACCTGTTGTTAATATTAATACCTGCTCATCTGAAAGTAAAAAATAAAGTGCAAACTCAAAAGCCCAGCTCCTTGGGTCACGCTTCTTAAAAAGGAATATTGAACTCCATAAAATGTAAATCAGACGGTGTAGAAAGTCAATAGGTGTTTCAGGAAAGTAGACTAATTAAACACAGCGGCTGTAGAGTCGGTGGTTCTGTGTAACACATTGCCTACTTATAAGCAATTAGTCTGTGAATGCTGTGGTCCTTGAACCGAGAGAGTTGAGGAAACTGTTGTGTGGTTTGTCTGAAGATTGCAGGGTGGCCCCGTCTTCCTCTTTACACCGCTAAGACCCCTAATATGTGAGGCCCTTCATGGGAACTGTGGTTAGCTCATTTTTACATGTGGCACACACAGGCTTGGCCACCATCATGACAGTGTTAAGGTGAAAAATTGGATATATTTGAGTCATTGACAGTGAAGTCTCAGTTTTTACCCCTTTACCCCTTTGTTTTCATTAAAAAAATAGTATATATATTCATACATTATATCTCCAAACTCATTTTATTATTCATGTATTCATGAAAAATTAAAGGTCATGCATTTTGTGCAGTACTCTTGTGCTACTATATTTAAACTGGAATATTTTGTGTTGCTTTAGGCAATACTTGAAATATGAAACTGTTAGTATTATATCTTTCTGGATCATTTTAAAGTTCATTGTATAGCCTGCTATATTTGCTAAATGGATGAATTTTGTAAAACATATTAAGGGTGGGGCAAATTCAGTCAGGAATATAACAACAGTCCATTCATTCATTAATTCTTTCATTCAGTCATCAATTTTCTTTCTTTCATTCATTCTTTCTTTCTTTCTTTCTTTCTTTCTTTCTTTCTTTCTTTCTTTCTTTCTTTCTTTCTTTCTTTCTTTCTTTCATCCTCTTTTTGTTATTTCTTTATCCATGCTTTCTTTCTTTCTTTCTTTCAATTCAAATTGCTTTATTGGCATGACATACTTGGGTACATATTGCCAAAGCATTGTATACAGCAGGATAAAATCAAAACAAAAATACATATAATATACATCCATAAAAATAAAAAAAATACCTCCATATATACATTTATATAAACATTAATGGTTCTATTAATGCAGATGTGTTCACTCTTTACTTCTGCATTAATAGAACCATTAATGTTTATATAAATGTATATATGGATGTATTTTTTTTTATTTTTATGGATGTATATTATATGTATTTTTGTTTTGATTTTATCCTGCTGTATACAATGCTTTGGCAATATCTTTCTTTCTTTCATTATCCGTGCATTCATTCATTCATTCATTCATTCATTCATTCATTCATTCATTCATTCATTCATTCATTCTCTTTTTGTTATTTCTTTATCCATGCATTCTTTCTTTCTTTCTTTCTTTCTTTCTTTCTTTCTTTCTTTGTTTGTCCATTCATTCAGTCAGTCAGTCATTCATTTCATTCTTTCTTTGTTCATTCATTCATTCTTTCTTTCTTTCTTTCTTTCTTTCTTTCTTTCTTTCTTTCTTTCTTTGTCCATTCATTCATTCATTCATTAATTCAGTCATTAATTTTCTTTCTTTCTTTCTTTCTTTCTTTCTTTCTTTCTTTCTTTCTTTCTTTTTTCTTTATTCATTCTTTTCATTCATTCATTCATTCATTCATTCATTCATTCATTCATTCTTTCTTTCTTTCTTTCTTTCTTTCTTTCTTTCTTTCTTTCTTTATTCGTGCATTCATTCATTCATTCATTCATTCATTCATTCATTCATTCATCCTATTTTTGTTATTTCTTTATCCATGCATTCATTCTTTCTTTCTTTCTTTCTTTCTTTCTTTCTTTCTTTCTTTCTTTCTTTGTCCATTCATTCATTCAGTCATTCAGTCATTCATTTCTTTCTTTCTTTGTCCATTCATTCATTCATTCATTCATTCATTTCTTTCTTTCTTTGTCCATTCATTCATTCATTCATTCATTCATTCTTTCTTTCTTTCTTTCTTTCTTTCTTTCTTTCTTTCTTTCTTTCTTTCTTTTTTCTTTCTTTCTTTCTTTCTTTCTTTCTTTCTTTCTTTCTTTCTTTCTTTCTTTGTCCATTCATTCATTCATTAATTCATTCATTCATTCATTCATTCATTCATTCATCCTCTTTTTGTTATTTCTTTATCCATGCATTCTTTCTTTCTTTCTTTCTTTCTTTCTTTCTTTCTTTCTTTCTTTCTTTCTTTCTTTGTCCATTCATTCATTCAGTCATTCATTTCTTTCTTTCTTTGTCCATTCATTCATTCATTCATTCATTCATTCATTCATTCATTCATTCTTTCTTTCTTTCTTTCTTTCTTTCTTTCTTTCTTTCTTTCTTTCTTTCTTTGTCCATTCATTCATTCATTCATTCATTCAGTCATTAATTTTCTTTCTTTCTTTCTTTCTTTCTTTCTTTCTTTCTTTCTTTCTTTCTTTATTCATTCTTTTCATTCATTCATTCATTCATTCATTCATTCATTCATTCATTCATTCATTCATTCATTCATCATCTTTACTTTATTTCTTTATCCGTGCATTCTTTCTTTCTTTCTTTCTTTCTTTCTTTCTTTCTTTCTTTCTTTCTTTCTTTGTCCATTCATTCATTAATTCATTCAGTAATTAATTTTCTTTCTTTCTTTCTTTCTTTCTTTCTTTCTTTCTTTCTTTATTCATTCATTCATTCATTCATTCATTCATTCTCTTTACTTTATTTCTTTATCCATGCATTCTTTTTCTTTCTTTCTTTCTTTCTTTCTTTCTTTCTTTCTTTCTTTCTTTCTTTTTCTTCATTTATTCTTTCATTCTCTCTTTCTTCTCATTACATTGTACTGTTTTGAGATTTACTGTACCCATAAGGAAAACATTACTTTGAAAGCAGAAGTCTGAACACTTGCTCATCTTTATTACAATTTAAAGCCAACAATGTTTATTCATTAACTTTAAAATAGTATGTTATATGCTTTACAATAAAGTCAAAACGAAGTTTCCAACAAAAAAAGTTTCAATGTGAGAATGTGTGAGTAGAGTTCAGAGGCGAGACCCTCTTCAGCTGTCATTTTACAGGCTTTTTTTCAAGTGGGAGGTCTGAATTTCCCTGCTCGAGGGAGCTGCAGCCACTGTCGAGACAGGCATGTTCCCTTCACGCTCAACAAATTATGCTTAATTTCTCTCCTGAGCCCAATTTACCCTGAGTTTTGATGTACTACTTTATGTACACCATATTAAAGACTGCAGCACACAGTAATGCAAAAGAACCTCCTATTAAACGTCAAAGACATCTGAGCTTTTATTGGGTTTCTCCAAAGTGCTTTACCACCATGGTTTTGAGCGAGCGATACAGATTTGTGAAGCGGATTTGCAGTTTGACCTCTATTTTAGATTCAGATCAATGAGTTTCATTTGCAGTCCTGCTGAAGCTGCAGGGGTATAAAGAGATATTGTCATTAGTATGTACCATGCAAAGACATGAGGACAGAGTGCAGACCAGAGAAAACCGACTGCTGCTTCAGCCGCACTGATTTCCATTACATATGTCTGCGAACGTTCCACCTGACTGAAATGCTTATATAAAAGGGAAAGCAAGTTATTTATTTCATTTACATTTCAATGAAGTGTAACAGATCCATCTGGGAAAATTATGTTATGCTTTCTGATGCTGCTTAACCGATTCGTCTCAAAATAAACCATTTAAGTAAAGTTTCTAATTACTTTTTAGACACTTTAAGGTGACCACCTGCTTTGCTCTGCTGATTTTTCTGCTATTATACCATGTGCACCACCTTTTTTTAATAAAATGTCATACACTATCATTTAAGGCAGGGTTCACCACACTCAGTCCTGGAGGGCCGGTGTCCTACAGAGTTTAGCTCCAACTTGCCTCAACACACCTGCCTAGAAGTTTCAAGTATACCAATTAAGACCATGGTAAGCTGGATCAGGTGTGTTTGATTAGGGTTGGAGCTAAACTCTGTAGGACACCGGCCCTCCAGGACTGAGTGTGGTGAACCCTGATTTAAGGTGTAAGTTTAAATGGATAGTTCACCCAAAAATGAAAATTACACCATGATTTACTCACCCTCAAGCCAACCTAGGTGTATATGACTTTCTTCTTTCAGACGAATACAGTCTGAGTTATATCAAAATGTCCTGGCTCTTCCAAGCTTTATAATGGCTGTTGAGATTTTGAAGTCCAATAAATGTCCTGGCTCTTCCAAGCTTTATAATAGCTGTTGAGATTTTGAAGTCCAATAAACTGCATCCATCTATCAGCTCCAAGGGGTTAATAAAGGCCTTCCAAAATGAATCGATGCATTTGTGTAAGAAAAAATAATTATATTTAAAACATTATATACCATACTCTCTAGCTTCCGATAACTGTTTGACTCACCTCGAAGAAATCAAAGACCTAATTTCGGTCGCAGTTTAAAGTACACCATGAATGATATTTTTTATATTTTCTCTATTCCCCAACACCAGTAGAAAAAAAAGCATTTACTAATAGATATTCTCCAGGGCAACTTTCAGTTCTGCCCGACAACAATGGCAAGAAATCTGGAGAAGAGATGAGATGCCAAGAAATTTCAGTTCTATAAACCTATTCAAAACTCTCATTGCTCAACAGATAAACAGAATATCTAGGTCAACTGTTCCTCCCCAAAAAAGCCCAATTGGATGTAGTCATGTTCTCAAAGAACACCAAAATGACATACACAACTAGCACTGAGTTGTGAGCTGGCAAAATTTAATGGAATCTGCAGGTGCCCAAAGGACTTCTCCTATCTGAATGGAGATGGCTGATATCCGTGAAACACTCACATCCACTCCAGGCTTTTATTAAAATACTCATGCATGCACAGGAAATCATGGTTCAGAGTCCAATATGAAGCAAAATGAATCAGCAATAAGACCAGCAGGTGCTTTTTGTAATTTTGTCAAGTTTTTGATTATTTTAATATGTAAGCTCTCATTGTTGCCAGAAACTCCTTGTATGTTCCTTCCTGACATTAAATGTTATATTCATATTTAGACCATTGGTTTATAATTGTGGCTGAGATGTCATCTTTAGATAAAACATTAATTATTTAATTCAAATTGTGTCTTGCTTTAACTTAATGAGGTTTATTTTCCAAGAATGACTGTAAATTACCCTGTTTATACGTTCAGTGTACTAAAAAATACATAAATGTACAGTATGTCTCAAAAATGAGTACACCCCACACATTTAAAAGACCATTTTAGTATGTCTTCTCAAGGGACAATACTATAGAAATTAAACTTAGATATATTTTAGAGTAGTCAATGTGCATCTTGTAAAGCATTATAGATTTATTGTCCCTTGAAAAATTACTCAACATACAGCCATTATTGTCAAAATAGCTGGCACCAAAAGTGTGTACACCCTAAGTGAACTTGTCCAAAGTGTCAATATATTGTGTTAGCACCATTTTTATCTGGAGCTGGTCTGGAGACATACTTGGCCACCCCATCACCTTCAGCTTCCTCAGCAAGGCAGTTGCATCTTGGTGGTGTGTTTGGGATCGTTGTCATGTTGGAAAACTGCCGATCGGCCTAGATTCTGGAGGGAAGGCATCATATTCTGCTTCAGTATGTATAGTACATAATGGAATCCATGTTTCCCTCAATGAACTGCAGCTCCTCAGTACCAGCAGCACTCATGCAGCCCCAGACCATAATGCTACCACCACCATGCTAGACTGTAGCCAAGACCAGTGTTGCCAAGTTTTTACCTTTACCTATTTTAACACTGTTGCCGTGGGTTGAAACGATCCCAATAACATTATAATAACTGTACTGGGGGAACCCCTCCAAAACACTAGTTTTGGGCTAACAATGGGGATGATTTGTTGTGAAAACCTGGCAACCCTGGGCAAGACACAATTGTCTTGGTACTCCTCAGCAGGGCATCGCCACACATGCTGGACACCATCTGAGCCAAACAAGTTTATCTTATAGTCTCATCAGATCACAGGACATGGTTCCAGTAATTCATGCTCTTGGACAGGTTGTCTTCAGCAAACTGTTTGTGGGCTTTCTTGTGAACCAGCTTCAGATGAGGCTTCCTTCTGGGACGACGCCTATGCAAACCGACTTGTTGCAGTGTGCGGCGTATGGTCTGAGCACTGACAAGCTGACCTTCTATTTCTGCAACCTTTAAAGCAATGCTGGCAGCATTGACCCTTGAAAGGCCTGTTCTGAATGGAACCCCTCTTGGAAACCCTCTGTATGACCCTGACCACTGTAGTGTAACTCAGTTTCAGGGTGTTACTGAACCTCTAATAGCCTTGGCCATCTTTGTGGAGAGCAACCATTCTAATTCTCAAATCCTCAGAGAGTTCTTTGCCATAATATGCCATGTTGAACATCCAGTGATCAGTATGAGAGAATTGTACTTAAAGCACATCATTTTAACTGCTCTAATACAAGATACACATGTTTATATGGTCCTGTCAAGCAGACAAAAACAAACATGATGAATAGGACATGTGGCCTTGCATGGTTAAACAACATACTGCTGTTATCACTTAGGGTGTACTCACTTTTGTTGCTAGCTATTTTGACAATAATAGCTATATGTTGAGTTATTTTCAGAGGACAGTAAATCTATACTGCTATACAATCTGCATATTGACTACTCTAAAATATATCCAAGTTTCATTTCTATAGTATTGTCCCTTGAGAAGACATTAAAAACTGTTGTCTTTAGTGAACTATTCTGTAAATAGCGCATTTATTTATCTATTCTCTTTACCTCAGACTAAAACTGAAAAGTTTTGGAAACAAATCTCTTTTTTCAAAGTCTGATTAGATCCTTTGCATCCAACAGAATAAAGCGTCACTAAAAGTGAAACATTTCATGACCCAGCACCTTTTTAACTGCTTGAATACAAACGGCATTTCATTATTTCAATATATGCAAATTTATTCGTCATCCTGCTGTCATACGCCAGACTTCCAGACTCTCTTCAGCAGATGACCCTTGGTTCAGTCTCTTGGTCACGTCCCATGCCAGAAATATAGCTTTAATGCTGTCAAATCACAGTCAGCTCATCCAGCCTCATAAAACAGTGTGCTTAGCACTGCATGAGCTCATAAACCCAAAAGAGAAAAAATATTCATTTATTGAATTTAAAGGGATACTTCACCCAAAAATGAGAATTCAGTATCAGCTTCATGTTGTTTCAAACCTTTATGATTTTGTTTCTTCTGCTGGATGTAAAAGAAGATATTTTGACTTACATAGTATGTTGTTTCCATACTAGGATGTCAATGGCTACCAGCAACTGTTTGGTTACACACATTCTTTAAAATATCTTTGTTTTCTTCTCAACAGAAGAAACAAACTCAGGTTTGGAAACAACCTGAGGGTAAATAGATACATAATAAGGGCTAATGAACTATCCATTTAATACATTATGATGTTTTAATGTTTTTGAAATTTGGAAAACACAATAAATGTTCAACTGAAATGACCCTTCTGACCATTCTCTGTTTAGCTGTTAAAATATTAAAACTTTAGTAAAAGTGGATCTGAGATTTCTTGAATTACTTAAATGTAATATTTTATTTATTGCAATTAGGTTTCATTAGAATTCATGACTTACATTGCCAGCTGTGTTACAGTTATTTCCAATTAGGATAATGGTCCTGCTTCAAATGCTGTAACTCCAGGGAGTGTTTATTTTCCTTGAAACGGTCCGTGGATATTAGATGTTAGCATAAGATTTTAATGTTGTGTTCTTTTTCCACAGGATGTACTAATGTTTTCATAATCTTTCACTTTCTGTTTACGGGAAAAGTACAAAAATTGAAGTGTAAAGTGTAATTAATACAGATGGGAAACAACACTGATCCATAACTTCACTTGTAAATTTTCTGGTTTAGTTTTACTGTGGTGATTTACTTAAACAGTGCAGATGGTAGCATAATCTCTTCCGGCATAAAAGAAGAACTGCTTTAGTGTGTTATGCTTTAATGGTATTTATTATGACAGTGTACTCTTAAAAATTGAGGGGGTGAAAACTTTTTGAATTTGAAGATCAGGGTACATTTAACTTACTATGTCTTCTGGAAAACATGTAAGTATTTTCTGTAGCTTCTGAAAGGCAGTACTAAATGAAGAAGGAAAAAAAAAAAAAGATATTTAGGCAAAATAAGAAAAATATACACATTTTCATTATGTTCAAAAGTTTTCACCCCCTGGCTGTTAATGCATTGCTTTTCCTTCTAAAACATTGATGAGCACTTGAACCTTCTGTAAAAGTTGCATATGAGTCCCTCAGTTGTCCTCAGTGTGAAAAGATGGATCTCAAAATCATACAGTCATTGTTGGAAAGGGTTCAAATACACAAAAATGCTGGAAAACCAAATAATTTGTGGGCCCTGAAGGATTTTTCAGAAGAACAGCGGGCAAAAACAAACAAGGATACCCATGAACAACTAAAAAAACAATACAGCATTAAGAATCAAGTGCCTATGTAAACTTTTGAATGGGGTCATTTTTATAAATTCAACTATTAGTTTCTCTTGTGGACTTTATGTAAACCTCTTTAATGTTAAATATCTTATTAAGGTCATTACTAAATAAAAATAATAAAAAAAATAAATAAAAAAAAAAACATACATTTTTTAAGATCCCTCTTAAAGCATTTCTGTAAATAAATACCCCCAAACTTTTGAAACGTATGTATACTCTTAAAAAATAAAGGTGCTTCATGATGCCATAGAAGAACCCTGTTTGTCTAAACGGTTCTATAAAGAACCTGTAACATCTGAAGAACCTTTCTGTTTCACAAATTTTTCTTCAGATTATGAAAAGGTAAGAAAAAGATGGTTCTTTAAAGAATATTTGACTGAATGGTTCTTTGTGGAACCAAAAATGGTTCTTCTATGGCATTGCTGTGAAGAACGTTTTAAAGCATCTTTATTTTTAAGAGTGTACATGTGGCATTTAAGAAATGCTGTAGCTTTTTTGCCCTCACAATAACTATCCATGTTAAAAGTTTTCAGAAACCATATGTTAGCTTCTATATTTACGACTGACATTTAACATTTGGCTTAAGGAGATGTGCCTTTTAAAATAATGTATCTTATAAACTATATTTTTGTTGTTTTTTATGTCTTTTTTGGAGCTTTAATCAATCTGAAGGTCAAGTAAAGCTTTGTCACATTTCATTGTCAAATTATCATTTATTCTTCTCTCTGAAGACCTCTGCCATAAAATGAGGGTATAAGAGCCAAATCTAGGGACCAGACTTAAAATTAGACTGTTTGAACTTCTGCTAAACAATCGCTTACAACTTCTGCATTGTGGTAAAAAATTGGCTCCCTACCATTCAATCGACTGCACCCATATATAGCCAAAACAATTACCCTGGGATCTCATGCCAAAAATAACCAGTTCTGCAGGAGTAGATGAAGTTGGTGAACTGCGAATGAATATACAGGACCTTCATTGATTTTCTCCATGGTACAAGTTCTCAAGTGTGGTTTTGGAAGACTATAAAGTAAACAAAAGTCTGCTGGCAATCCTATAAGGACATGCCCTTTGAAATATCCCTTCCTAACCTGTTTAGAAAAAAAAGAAAGAAGTGATTTTCTCAAGCCATTTTCCATCGCTTCGTCAAGTTGATTCAAGTCAGCCTGTATGCACTACATTGTTTTGCTTGTTGCTGCTGTATAATACTTTAATTAGGCAAACAATTTAAATGCCATCTTCTAAATGATTTATGGATGTACTCAACAAACACAAGCCACAAACTCTTTGATCAAGAGTTGGCAAATATGTTGCAGCTTTTATATCATGTTTCTCATTACGTTATACAAAAACATACATTTGCATGCAAATTTAATTTAATTGTTTTGTTGATCACATTCATGTTCTCACCGTCATGATTTAATCACTTTTATCGATTTAACCAGTGTTGCCAAGCCCACTTATTATAAGCAACTTTGGGCTTGTAGTCATTATAGATTTGGCCAGTCATGAGTCAAATGTTTTTAGGCTTGTTTCAAGAATACAGCTTTGTATTTGGGTTTGTTAGTGGTTGGCACTCATAGGATTGCCCCTTTAATGCTATTTAATATCTGATACATAGGAAGTGCCCCATTAAGTGGTCACTTATTCTGGCCTTGTTTTTCCAGACTGGGTCACTTATTCCACTTGGTCACTTAAACCTGGCAACACCAGATTTAATTTGTCTAACAAAAGTTTTTGCCCTCTTGAAAGTGTAGTAGAGTTTAGATGGGTATGAAAAGTTATTAATAGCTTCTAAGGGGCTGTTCACATAGAAAACATTCTCACATTCCATCTGCGCTGTCTAAGGATTGTTGGTCTAAGGACATATGCATCAGATGGCTGCTTTGGCTGCTGCGTTGCATCTCACATCGTGCACCGCAACAGCTTGAGGCTGTCTACACTGGACGCATCAAAGTGAGTACTCCAAATCCATGTTTTTTTTTTCTTCTTTTTTGTCAAAAGTATAGAACAGGGCATTTGTTTATTGTCAAACATAACACAGCGCATCCAGTCTAGAGAGTGTCATTGATTATCATGCGTTCTACTTGCTTTTGACACAAAGCAATGCACTGCTTGTGTCCAGTGTAGACAGGATGTAACTGTTTTTCTAACATTTTGCACCATTTTTATGCCTGATAAAAATTTCGGAATGCTCCTAGACTGAGAAGTCTGCGTTCTGTTTCATTCTGCTGCACTGCATTCCACTTTTAACGCATGTTAAAGGAGTAGTTCACTTCCAGAACACACAGATAATGTACTCACCCCCTTGTCTTTTGAGATGTTCATATCCTTCTTTCTTCAGTTGTAAAGAAATTATGTTTTTTGAGGAAAACATTTCAGAATTTCTCTGCATATAATGGACTTCTATGGTGCCCGCAAGTTTGAACTTCCAAAATGCTGTTTAAATGCAGCTTCAAAGGGCTCTAAACGATCCCAGCCGAGGAATAAGGGTCTTACCTAGCAAAATGATCATTTTTTAAAAAAAGAAATTTATAAATTTGTACAATTTATAAACTTTTTAACCTCAAACGCTCATCTTGTCTAGCTCTGTGCTGCGCATGTGTCTGGTTCAAGACAGTTAGGGTATGCCGAAAAACTACCATCTCATTTTCTTCTTCAACTTCAAAACCATCCTACATCGCTGCAGAAGTACAGACCCAGTGTTTACATAGTGAACATGCAAAGAAGGTCAAACGCCCTTTACAAAAAAGGTAAAACAGTAGGACGATTTTAAAGTTGTACGAAAAATGAGATGGGAGTTTTTTGGCATTCCCTGACTGTCTTGAACTGGATGCATGCGCAGCGCAGAGCTAGACAAGACGAGTGTTTAAGATTAAAAAGTATATAAATAGCAATTTTGTTTAGAAAATAACCGATCGTTTCACTAGATAAGATTTTCCTTAAAAAACATTTCTTTACGACTGAAGAAATAAATACATGAACATCTTGGATGACAAGGGGGTGAATACATTATCTGTAAATTTTTGTTCTGAAAGTGAATACTACTTTAAGTGATTAATCTGAAATGCTCAGCATCTCTGTGTGACAACTTCTAATGTGACAGACAAGAGATAATTTGAATCCAATTTGATGTCGCTAAGCTAAGTGGATACTCAAATAAGCATCAAGTTACACATTACATACAATTTTGGGGTCTATTTCTAATGAAACTGTTTTAATGTACTGATACTTTTCAGCAAAACGTGCAAGTAAGTCATCTTTGATTTATATATTTTTTTTAAACTGAGCTCAGCGCAGTGAATTATGGGGTCTTCTCCATGAAGGAAAGATAAATGCAATGCTGCCAGAATGAGTTCACCCAGAACACACTTCATTTTTTTTTTCTCTCAGAGCAGACAGGTTGTCACTGTTTTACAGCGTTTCGCACCACGCGTGCTTCATTTTTAGACTGATAAGAATTCCTGAATGTTCCCAGAGTGAGAAGACATTCTGTTCCGTTCAGCTGCACTACATTGAACTATTAACGCAAGAATGTTAAAGGGGACATCGGATGCCCATTTTCCAAGTTGGTATGATTCATGAAATACATACTTTGGATAAAATTCCTCAATGGTCGTGTAAAAAACATCCTTCCCTGTTGAGAGAAAAAAAGCATATGCTGGTTAGGTATGTTTTGAAGCATGGCAGTTGGTTTGAGTTGGTTTAAGCTGGTCCTTATTTGGTCATGAGCTGATTTAAAATGATAGTTCACCAAAAAATGAAAATTTGATGTTTATCTGCTTACCCCCAGGACATCCAAGATGTAGGTGACTTTGTTTCTTCAGTAGAACACAAAAGTAGATTTTTAACTCAAACCGGTACAGTCTGTTAGACATATAATGGCAGTGGATGGGCATCAATGTATCATCATGAGCTGCAGGGTGTAATATGGATTTGTCTGTGCGTGTTTTTTTTTTGTTTTTTTTACTTTCAAAAGTTTGGTGCCCATCCACTTCCATTATATGACTAACAGGCTGCAATGGTTTGAGTTAAAAATCGTTGTTTGTGTTCTACTGAAGAAACAAAGTCACCTACATCTTGGATGCCCTGGGGGTAAGCAGATAAACATCAAATTTTCATTGTTGGGTGAACTATCCCTTTAAGCTGGTCCTGGTTATTATGAGCTGGTTTAAGAAGTCATGTTCTGGTCCAAAGCAACTAGCTCCTGCTCAGGACCAGCTCATTATCAGCTTATAATCAGCTCAGGACCACCTTAAACCAGTTTATGACCAACTAAACACCAACTCAAACCAGCTCAAACCAACTGCCATGCTTCAAAACATACCTAACCAGCATATGCTGTTTCTTCTAACAGGGTATTTTACCTTGTCAAAAACAGCTCTGTTCACAGCGAGCCATTTCAGTGCATGACTCTTTAAATGATAATGAGCTACTACTCACTCCACCCCTCTCTTCCATTTTTGTGTATTTGGTGGCGCATTACCATCAAAACCAAAACTAATCCACTGTGTCCTAAGTGGCTCTGATGTTTCAAAGGAAATGAAGACTCTTATGTTTACTTTTACAAACTACAAAATACCTGCACTGCTTACGAGACATTGTTGTCGCTACAACTGCTCGAGTGCAGTGAAAATGGATGGCAGTGTACAACTGGCTGAGGGTGGAAATATGCAAATACAAGACAGTCCGTCAACAGTCGTGGGCGGGGCTTAAGCAATATGACATCATACTGCTCAGAAAATCAAAATGGCATGATAATTGAGACTGTTAAGGTTTTTCATTCCACTGTGTTGAGTTTTAATCATTTTCCTTTATAAATGTGCTAGACAGATATCATTAACCATCATGTTGCATCTCACTATGCAATATTGATTTTCAAAACAGCATTCAAGTTGTAGCTCATTCAAGTCCAAGTCAAGGCCGAGACCTGAGTAGGTTGTGTCTAAATCAAGGTTGAAACCTGAAGATTGTCGAGTCTGAATCAAGACCGGGACCTGAGGAGGGTCTGAATGATTCAGAGAATGTAAATATACTTTCCTTTGTTGTCAGTGGAGACAGGTTTTGCATCAGTTTCACATGAACTGCCATATTCCTCCAAACGGTCTTGAGTCCAAGTTAAGATCGATTAAATGACAAGAATAAGACCTTAACATTATGATCTTGGACCTGTCGCTACAACTGTTCGAGTGCAGAGAAAATGGAGGCGAGTGTACAACTGGCTGAGGGGGGAAAGTTGCTAATACAAGACAGTCCGTTAACAGTCGTGGGCAGGGCTTGAGCAATATGACATCATACTGCTCAGAAAATCAAATTGGCATGATAATTGAGACTGTTTAGGTTTTTCATTCCACTGTGTTAACTTTTAATCAGTTTACTTTTTAAATGTGCTATACAGATAGCTTTAACCATCATGTTGCATCTCGCTATGCAGTGTTGACTTTCAAAACACCATTCAAGTTGTAGCTCATTCAAATCCAAGTCAAAGCCAAGACCTGAGTAAGTTGTGTCTAAATGAAGGTCGAAACCTGAAGATCGTCGAGTCTAAATCAAGACCGGGACCTGAGGAGGGTCTGAATGATTCAGACAATGTTAGTATGCTTTTCTTTGTTGTCAGTGGAGACCTCCAAACGGTCTCGAGTCCAAGTTAAGACCGAGTCCATGACAAGAGCAAGACCTTAAAATTATGATCTTGGACCTGGTCTAGTACCACAACACTGCTAAACAGCTCTTAGAACTTGATTTATACACATTTTTAAACCTACTAGAAATGTAAACACTATTATGTTAATTTATTGCAAATAGTGCATGTAGATTTTGCAGCTGCTGGAATGGAAGCAGCTCGACTTAACCTGATAAAGATGCAGGCAGAGATGGTATTAACCTGAGCTGATTCACTTAAGTGTAGTGTGCTGCTGTATTATGCATGGGGGAAGAACACAGTAGGGGAAAAGCGCTTGCTCGGAATTGAAATAATTAGCGTGAGCGGTGTACGGGGAGTCATATTTACTCAATTCAAATGTCTGGAGCTACACATGCCTAATTACTTTCCTCCAGACCAACCGGTGGTTTGTTGTTGTTCAGCACAGACTTCCAGCAATGAATTTACACTCATTCATCATAGTGTAAATTATGCATTAGTGTATATTGAAGCACAGGCTCAATGTGCAGAGTGGGGTCCATTCAAGTCAGGCATTCTGATCTGTTTGGAGACAGAATTAAGATTTAATAACTAAAACATCCCGTTGGAATCATAAAACACACTGGCATATTTTTTTTTTTCACTCAGTGTCTGGAAACATCACAAAGACAGAACTTTACTCAAGACATTTTAAGGGTCCCATTGCAGTCGACTTTACAATTATACAACAGGTAAATGTGATTTATTTGAACCATGTCTATGTCTAATGAAACTGTCTTTAATACTGACACCGAACATAAATTAACATTAGAAACTGCTCACTGAAGAATTCTGAACTTCCCTTAAACTAACCGGTAGGTTCGTTCCTCTCGTTTTCAGTAGTAAATTACTTTTCTAGCCCTGCTGCACCCAAAATCCTCCCTGCTAAGCTACTCAAATATTCTCTCAATATCTAGCTCAGTGCCCACTGTGTGCGTGATTGATCCCAGAGCTGATCGCAGCGCCGTACGTGGCAGATTTGGGTTGTTCTGCAGTCTATGAGAGCGTCTGCTCTTAGCCACAAAGGTAATTGTACACGGCCCAAGGGACTAGCTAACTGTAGTAAGACATGTAAGTCTGTTTGAACCAGAACTCCCATCTTCTAAGAACACTGCAGTACTCTCAACTCACCCTGTTCATTTTTTACTAGAGAGGCATTTTTTTTATAAGAGAGATTTTCTTCAAAGAATTGTGTGCTTCAGGAGCAATAGCTTTAGCGTGAGTAAAACTATTGTGCTTTGTTGTTCTTATGGGGCTTTCGCACTGAGTAACTATAAGGAATCAGTTATAGGAATCAGCCACCAGGGCAGTCCCCCAATAATTACATTTTCCTCTAGGGTACATTTTCCTTTCTAGGTTGCATTTGCACAGCGGGAACTCTGAAGTCACATAAGCCAACCAACAGTGGTATCATTTAAGCAAGGCTTTCAATAATATCAGTAACTGAAGGATGGAGGACGGAAAGTGCCTACCCTTCTGCATTGGTCAGTCCATTGCTGTTTTCCATGCTTGTGGAGTAAGTTTGTAGAGTAAATGCTTTAAGCCAATCAGCATACATTTATGTCACATGCAGTTCCTATTGTGCTGGGTTAGACCCTAATCTGAAGCCCTTCCAAAAACCAATCCCAATGTACTTCCACCAATGTTTATAGCAGGGATAGACAATGTCAGTCTTGGATGGTCGATGTCCTGCAGAGTTTAGCTCTAACCCTGAAAATAAATAAATAAATAAATAAATAAACTGCCTGTATCCTTAGTAATCCTGAAGACCTTGATTAGCTCGTTCAGGTGTGTCTGATTGGGGTTGGAGCTAAACTCTGCAGGACATCGGCACTCCAGGACCGTTGTTGCCTATCCCAGATTTATAGGAACTATGAAAGCATTCCTCTGGTGTGAAAGCCCTGTTAGACTACCATATGGCTCAATAAAAAGTTAGTCCATCATAGTATTGACTTGGGTGACACTAATCACACACTGACTCTGACTGTCAGCTGTCAGCTACAATCAAAGTGAGGCAAAATTGCAGAGAATTATTATTAATGTGAAGTCACTGGGCAAAATAGGTCCACTGTCTATGTTCAATTGCTTCATGCATTGCTACACTCAAAAGTTACGTTTGCAAGATGTCTGTTAATGATCACTTGATCTGGAAAGCATCTACAAACATATGACAGACGTCTCGTGCAGAACGCACATTAGTTAGTCTGTGCTGTGTGTTCAAGCGCAGCTTCTTGGTTCAAACGGCAACACCATCGGCTTTCATCACTGTTAGTTCTTTGAAGTCGGCTTGGTCAAAGCAGTAACTAAATCAGCATACTATCATCTCAAAAACATTGCATGAATTAAATGTTTTATTTCCAGTCAAGAAACTTGTTCATGCCTTTATCACCAGCAGGGTGGACTATTGTAATGGTCTCCTCACCGGCCTTTCCAAGAAGACCATTAGACAGCTGCAGCTCATACAGAACACTGCTGCCAGGATTCTGACTAGAACCAGAAAATCTGGGCATATTACACCAGTCCTCAGATCCTTACACTGGCTGCCAGTTATATTTAGGATTGATTTTACAGTATTTTTACTCGTTTACAAATCACTCAATGTCCTAGGATACTGAATATAAGCCTAACAGACCACTCAGATCATTAGGATTGAATCAGTTAGAAATACCAAGGCTTCACACAAAACAAGGGGATGCTGCCTGCAGTTGGAATCAGCTTTCAGGCCCATATTCACAAAACTGTCACGAAGTATCTTAAGGCTAAAAGTAGCTCATAACTTGCCGATTTTTGAGAAAATCTTAAAAATAATGGGCGTGTCAGTCCTAAATTTCCTACATGTTTGCTCTAAGAGTATTACACAAAGCATTTAGTGCTAAATCTAGCTCCTAAATCTGTGAAACGTTAGGAATAGTGAGTCATTAAGACCAAATCCCAACTATCCTAAAATGGCTGTTGCTGGCAATCCGCCTCAGAACTTTTTAGAAACACTTTGCATTTATTTGCACGCATGTTTTTCCACACAACTTTTTTGGTTTCCAAATTATCCTTTGATTTTATATAATTGTTTTCATTAACAAGTTGGGCAAGAAGTAACAGCTGTTCCTGCACCCAGTTTGGTTTCCTTTTACGTTTGCATATCTTACTGTCAGCCATGATTATTCTATTCTGTTACAAAAGACTGTTTATATGCATATCAGCTAATTGTTTATGAGAAGCACAAATGTAAAAGGCTGACAATCAGCTGAACATATACTTGTTTACTTAATTTAATTTTTTTACTTTATTTGTATATGGCAACATATGAACAAATCTCTGACAGAGACTCCCCTATCATCCAATCACTGTGTGCATAGTTAGTAGGCTTGCTGACATTAACCCTTTGCAACGAGATCAACCCTGCTCTTACTCTTAGCTTAAGACTTATCACTCACTCACACCAGCCAGAACCTAACTGGACTTAACTGTAGTAAACGCGATATAATGGCGAAACACAGATAATGACTGGATAAAACGTTTTTATAAAAATAAAACGATGTTTTTACCAGCGGACAACTACAGTGGATACTCTAACATTCATTAAAGTTACTTACTTGATGATGTTGTGTCTTCAAAATGCCTCGAAGGCTTGAATGCAGCCTAGATAGTGATTCCAGTGTGCACCCGTGAGCATGAGTGTCTGAAGTGCAGACGCCAATGCGGGAGAGGTGCTTCTGACTCTGGGCAACTTTTACACTGTTGCTGTGGGTTATTATTCAAGTAAGTGGCTAGCGGTTTTGCTCTATTGAATTTTTGGTTTTGTGCTGGTAATCCTATTAGCAAATTTTGCATGCTAATGATATGAATATATCCATTGACGTGATTGGTTATTGAATTTTGTGACATAGCAAAAAATGGGCTGTTTCTGTTCTGTGCCCTGTTTAATAGTACTTTATTTAATTTTTTCGTGGAACTGCCATCTAGTGGACTCTTTAAGAAACTGCAGATGACGAAAAAAAACAGGAAGTGAGCAGCTGAACGCATGGATGATATATGTCTGTCAGATGGGTTTCTTTTGGGTAATCCTCATCTATCCTTGCTTTAAAGAGTTTTGAAGAGCAATAGCTGTAAGTTTCATTGTCTATTTTATTTGGGTGATATATATTTTCGATATTGCTGTGTAAAGTAGATACGATGTTGTCATTTATTTTACATAGCATGATTTCTAAAGCCTTTTTCAATGCAAATCGTAAACATTTTGTAGATGCATAGAAATTGAATTTAATATGCATATGTATGTAAAGTCAACAGCATTTTTGTAACATGTATATTATACTTTATTTTAGTTAAACATGTTTTAGTTATGAGCCTAATTAGAGATTGTGATTTTTCCTTTAGTTTCACTCTGGTCCATTGTAGAGTTCATCCAAGTGGCAATAAAGTGACTTGAAACTTGCACTTCTCAACATTATGATGGATGGAGTTTAACTTGCTGTCAAACTTCAAAATAGTTAAACATGAAGGGAGGACAGTACAGTGAAAAGCTATTAAGAAACTTTTGAAAAGCAAGCATCAAGATAAATCATGGAGGATAAACCCAACAAATCAGAGAAAGCTCTGTCAGTTAGTTCTAAGAGCACCTCTTCAAGATCTTCAGCCAGTAATGCAGCAGCTAGAGCAAGAGCCGTGGCTGAAGCGGCACGAACACGTGCATCATTTGCAGAAAGAGAGCTCGCTATGAAAAAAGAAAAAGCAAGGTTGGAAGCAGAGAAAGCCACATTGGAGGCTACACTGGAAGCATTACAAGCAGAAAAGGAGGCGGCAGCTGCGCAGGCTGAGGCTGAAATTCTAGAGGCTGCAGCAGGGGTGAGTGAATATCACAGTGACTCCAAAAGCAGTTCAGACACACCTCTAACAGTCTGTGAGCGAACGAGTGAGTATGTTGAGGATCAAAGCAAATGGATTACCATAGACAGCATCTCTAGAAGTCCATCGCAAAGCAACACGAATCTGTCGTCAGCAAAACATGATGTCACTCAGGTGAATTATTCACGCAACGATGACACCACTTCATACGTTGTAACCGATGAACAGACAAAGACGGGCGAGATTACCAAATCAGCTGAATCCCAAATTCCCCAAGCTCAAAGTTTCCAATTGCCAAGCACCCACATCATCAAACAATCTCCTTTCAAGAGTGAACCCTCTTTAACTCATTCATTCAATGCTCCTCATCGGCATTCCTTCATACATCCACCAGCATACAGGACACAGCAATTAGAACCTAATCACGCAGCCGGCATGACGGACTTTGCAAAATATCTAGCACGAAGAGAACTTATTACCACAGGGCTCACAAAGTTCGATGACCATCCTGAAAATTATAGAGCGTGGCAAGCTTCCTTTATCAATGTCATTGAGGGACTGGATCTGACAGCAGGTGAGGAACTGGACCTCTTAGCAAAGTGGCTTGGTAAAGAGTCTTCAGAGTATGTGAAAAGATTCAGATCTGTGCACATTCACAACCCAAAATTAGCTCTACAAATGGTCTGGGACAGACTCAACCAGTGCTATGCAGCTCCTGAGATTGTGGAAAGTGCGCTTTTTAGTAAGCTTGACAACTTTCCTCGCATATCCAACAAAGACAATTCCAAGTTAAGAGAACTTGGAGATCTTCTCCTGGAGCTCCAGTCAGCCAAAGAGGATGGTTACTTACCAGGGTTATCCTACCTAGACACTGCCCGTGGTATTAACCCAATTGTAGATAAATTGCCTCATAATCTGCAGGAGAAGTGGGTTTCCATCGGTTCAAGGTACAAAGATGAACACTATGTGTCCTTTCCTCCTTTTTCCTTCTTTGCACAGTATGTATGTTGTGAAGCTAGGATACGAAATGACCCCAGCTTCAAGCTGTCTGCCAGCAACACCACCACTCCCAGGCATGAGAAGCCTGCACTTAGGAACACGTTATCAAAAGGTTTCATATCTGCACACAAGACAGACATAACTACTTCACTGGAATCTCAAACTGATAAAAAAGAGAAAACAGATGATCTAATCAAAATCTGTCCTATTCATAACAAACCCCACCCCCTTGCAAAGTGCAGAGGATTCAGATTGAAGCCCATCGAGGAACGCAGAACCTATCTCAAAGAAAACAATGTGTGTTTTAGATGTTGTGCATCAACGTCGCACTTAGCCAGAGACTGCAGAACACCACTGAAATGCAGAGAATGCGAAAGTGAACGCCATTCTACAGCGATGCATCCAGGACCGGTCCCGTGGACATCAAAGCCTGTGAGACAAGAGCGTACAGAACAAGAAAGTGAAAAAGAAGGGAAACCCAGTGACTCAGCTGCAATAAATTCCCAGTGCACAGAGGTATGTGGCACAAACCAGTCAGCTCTTTCTTGTTCAAAAATTTGCTTAGTGAAAGTGTATAAGAAAGGACAACCAGAACACGCAGTCAGCATGTATGCAATCCTGGACGACCAAAGTAATCGCTCCTTAGCTCGTTCAGAATTCTTTGACTTGTTCGATGTTCAAAGCAGCCCACATCCTTTTTCACTCAGAACCTGTGCAGGCATCATGGAGATGGTAGGGAGGAAAGCGCATGGATTCCAGATAAAAGCATACAGTGAAGGTGTGAGCATTGATCTCCCTGTGCTCATTGAATGCAATGAAATCCTCAACAACAGGTCAGAAATACCAACTCCAGAAGTAGCACGTTGTCATCCCCACTTGCAACCAATTGCAAGATTTATTCCAAAATTAGACCCAAATGCCCAAATCCTCCTTCTGTTGGGGAGAGATCTCATCAGAGTGCACAAGGTCAGGCAGCAAATCAACGGCCTCATAATTCCCCATTTGCCCAAAGACTTGATCTAGGCTGGGTTCTGGTTGGTGACGTCTGCCTTGGTAATGCACACAAGCCAAACGTTAACAGCTTTAAGACGAATGTGCTAGAAAATGGCAGGCCTTCTTTCCTTACTCCTTGTACAAGTCACATTTCTTTAAAGGAGAAGACAAAGCATGGCGGGGAGTTCAACCAACATATTCGACCAAATACAGCCACAAAGGTTCATAAGTCATCTAATGACATTGGTCACACGGTGTTCGAAAGAACTAAAGATGACAACAAGTGTGCTCTCTCCTTTGAAGACCAAGCTTTCTTAAAGATCATGGAGAAGGACTTTCACAAAGATGAGGAAAACTTCTGGATCGCTCCTCTACCTTTCAAATCACCCCGACCACTTCTCCCTAACAATCGCGATCAAGCACTCTCACGGCTTCTCTCCTTGAAGCGCACTCTAGACAAAAGATCAGAGATGAGAGAAAACTTTCTAGAGTTCATGGGGAAGATGTTAGAGAACAAGCATGCTGAACTAGCTCCTCCACTTGATGAGAAGGAGGAATCCTGGTATCTGCCAACCTTTGGAGTCTATCATCCACGAAAACCAGACCAAATAAGGGTAGTCTTTGATTCCAGCGCACAGCATCGTGGCATCTCTTTGAACAGCGTTCTTCTCACAGGACCTGATATGAACAATTCTCTCCTTGGAGTGTTGTTACGTTTCCGCAAAGAACGGATAGCTGTGATTGCCGACATTCAGCAAATGTTCTATTGCTTTGTGGTACAAGAGAATCACAGGAAGTACCTGAAATTCTTGTGGCACAGAGACAATGACATGTCAAAGGAGATTGCAGAATATCAGATGCGTGTTCATGTCTTTGGAAACAGCCCATCCCCAGCCATTGCAATTTACGGTCTGAGACGCGCTGCACGTGAAGGTGAACAGGAACATGGGTCAGATACTCGCAAATTTGTTGAGAGACATTTTTACGTCGATGATGGTCTGATTTCTCTGCCAAACGAAGAGGATGCTATTAGTCTTCTCAAGCATACCCAGAAAGCTCTCGCACAGTCAAATATAAAACTCCACAAAATCGCTTCAAATTCAACCAGAGTGATGAATGCCTTTCCTCCTGAGGATCTAACCAAAGGCATAAAAGACCTAGATCTTACCAAAGAAACTCTCCCAAACCAAAGGAGTCTCGGACTATGCTGGGAGATGGAGTCTGATACATTCACCTTTCAAGTCACCAACTCTGAGAAGCCCTTTACTCATCGTGGAGTGTTGTCTGTTGTCAACAGCCTTTATGATCCACTAGGTTTAGTGACACCAGTGACCATAAGAGGAAGAGCTTTACTACGAGAAATATCTCATGACATAAGTGACTGGGACATGCCACTCCCTGAAGCCAAAGAAAAGGAATGGAAAATATGGAAAAATTCCTTACAAGGTCTGGAGAATCTCCATATACCACGTACTTATGTCCCACTCTCACCTTCCAGTTCAAAATACACAGAGTTATGTCTGTTCTCAGATGCATCCAACATGGCTATAGCTGCGGTGGCCTATCTTCGAGTAATCACTGAAGAGGGACTAAGTCATGTGGGATTCGTTTTAGGGAAGGCTAAACTGGCTCCTCGTCTACAGCCCACCATTCCACGCCTTGAATTGTGTGCAGCAGTATTGGCTGTAGAAATGGCAGAAACAATACTCGAAGAAATTGATTTAAAACCAGATGCAGTCAAGTTCTACTGTGACAGTAAGGTAGTTTTGGGCTACATTTTCAACGAGACCAGACGTTTCTTTGTGTACGTACACAACAGAGTGCAGCGAATCCGTCAGAGTACATTGCCAGAACAGTGGCATTTCATACCAACCAACCAAAACCCAGCTGACATTGCCACCAGGTCAGTGACTACATCTCAGCTTGCTGACACACAATGGTTTACTGGTCCAGACTTTCTGCACAAACCCCTTTCAACTCATCAAGAGACGCAAAGGACATTTGAGTTAGTAATACCAGAACTGGACGAAGATATCCGGCCTATTGTCACAAGCTTTGCAACTCTCATGGAAGAAAGGCATCTAACTGCAGATCGCTTTAAACGTTTCTCTTCTTGGAAAGCACTGCTGAGATCTATTGCACTGCTCATCCACATAGTTCGTTCATTCAAGTCAAACTCAAATACTCACTCAAACGAATGTAAAGGCTGGCACCTTTGCAAAAAGGCCAGAACTCCTGAAGAGCTTTTGAAAGCCAAGCATGTTATTCTCAAATCTGTGCAGGAAGAAACATACAGAGAAGAAATCAGTGCCTTGACAAAACAGAAGAACATTGCAAGAAGCAGTGTTCTTAAAAAACTCAGCCCTCAGGTTCACAATGACTTACTGAGAATAGGTGGACGTCTGGGAAATGCTTCTCTAGATCAGCATGAGAAAAATCCGATTATCATTCCCAAGAACAACCATGTCACCACCTTGTTGGTGAAACACTACCATCAAGAAGTGAAACACCAAGGTCGTCAATTCACAGAAGGAGCAATAAGGACTGCAGGTTTGTGGATTGTAAATGGCAAAAGGCTAATCAGCTCCATCTTGTATCACTGTGTTACCTGTCGAAAACTAAGGGGCAGATTTGCACAACAGAGAATGGCAGATCTGCCACCAGAGCGTCTCGACATGTCTCCTCCATTTTCTTACGTGGGTTTGGATGTATTCGGCCCATGGACTGTTGTGACTCGACAAACAAGAGGAGGTGCTGCTAACAGTAAACGTTGGGCAATCCTTTTTACTTGCATGAGCACTAGAGCAGTACATATGGAGGTGATAGAGTCCATGGATACATCCAGCTGTATCAATGCACTACGCCGTTTCTTTGCTATAAGGGGACCAGCCAAACAACTGAGATCCGACTGTGGAACAAATTTCATTGGGGCAAGCAAAGAACTTGGTTTCTCGACAGACCCTACAGTCCAGAAGTATCTGAGTGATCAGGGCTGTTCTTGGCAATTTAATCCTCCTCACGCATCGCACATGGGCGGTGCGTGGGAAAGAATGATAGGGATCACACGCAGAATCCTTGACAGTATGTTGCTGCAAAACAAATCAATCCAACTTACACATGAAGTTCTGTGTACTTTGTTGGCTGAAGTATCTGCAGTAATCAATGCCAGACCACTAGTTCCGGTTTCTTCTGATCCAGAGACGCCACTGTTGCTAACCCCTAACATTCTGCTCACCCAAAAGACTGGATTTCCCCTTGGAGTTCCGGCATGCGATTTCTCAGAGAAAGACCTTTATGGAAGTCAATGGAGAAAAGTGCAAGCCCTTGCAAATCAGTTTTGGGCCCGCTGGAAACAAGAGTATCTTCCCATCTTGCAAAAAAGGTGCAAATGGACAGAATCACACACTAATCTTCAAATTGGAGATATTGTTCTCTTGAAAGACTGTACCCTTTCTCGCAATGATTGGCCTATGGCCATGATCACCAATACCTTCCCAAGCACAGACGGACGTGTAAGGAAAGTAGAGGTTAAGACCACTTCTCAAGGTACAACCAAAAAGTCTGTGGAGATTCATTCATCCAGGTAGAAGTTCCTTCTAAATAGAGTTTAATTTACAAAAACACTGGACTTACAAACATACTTAAAAACACAAGACGTTTCAGTGTTCATCCAAACACCTTCATCAGTTGTTTGGTGCACAGGAAGTAACTCTGGCAATTGTAGACAAAGGGGTCACATGATCTAAATCACATGACAGGTGTTAGTCCAATTGTGTGCCAGAGAAGATGGTGCTCCAGCAGCTTAAACAGGTCTCCCCTCCCCTGCCTGTGAGGGGGAGTCAGTTGGCTTGTCTGCAAAGCGCCGGGGCAATGTTCTCAAAACAGCATTGTATGATGAGGACAAATGATGTCTCAGTCCCCCACCTCTGTTTAAAGAAGGTCGCTCTACTTTCACATAGATGGCCTCCTTGACGCCTCTCTCAAACCATCCATCCTCTCTGTCCAAAATGTGAACATCTTGATCCTTAAAACTGTGTTGCTCTTTTTGTAGATGGGTGAAGACAGCTGATTCTTGTCCCAAAGAATTCCCCCTCCTATGTTGAGACATACGTTTACTAAGCATCTGTTTTGTCTCCCCAATATAGAGATCTTTGCACTCCTCTGTGCATTTTACTGCATATACCAAGTTACACTTCTGATGTTTGGGAACCTGGTCCTTTGGGTGGTACAACATTAGAGCAGGGACCATACCCACCAACCAGGGGGCAAGGAATAAAGAACAGAGACATCTCTGACAACCCAGCCACATATGGAACAATGTCACTACCCTAATCTGGGCCTTCACCAAAGAAAAAG
>NC_133383.1:28098476-28280322 GCF_049309525.1 Garra rufa
TTGTAGATGGGTGAAGACAGCTGATTCTTGTCCCAAAGAATTCCCCCTCCTATGTTGAGACATACGTTTACTAAGCATCTGTTTTGTCTCCCCAATATAGAGATCTTTGCACTCCTCTGTGCATTTTACTGCATATACCAAGTTACACTTCTGATGTTTGGGAACCTGGTCCTTTGGGTGGTACAACATAGAGCAGGGACCATACCCACCAACCAGGGGGCAAGGAATAAAGAACAGAGACATATAGAAAAAGCATTGAAACAATGTCACTACCCTAATTGGGCCTTCACCAAAGCACAAAAGAACAAACAAAATGACCCAAAACCAGGAAACACCAAGATTAAAAGACCTAGAAGAAGTCACGTCGTTGTTCCATATGTGGCTGGGTTGTCAGAGAAGTTCCGGAGGGTTTTTTCTAAGCACAACATCCCGGTGTATTTTAAACCTAAAAATACCTTGAGACAGATGTTGGTCCACCCAAAGGACCAGGTTCCCAAACATCAGAAGTGTAACTTGGTATATGCAGTAAAATGCACAGAGGAGTGCAAAGATCTCTATATTGGGGAGACAAAACAGATGCTTAGTGAAAGTATGTCTCAACATAGGAGGGGGAATTCTTCGGGACAAGAATCAGCTGTCTTCACCCATCTACAAAAAGAGCAACACAGTTTTAAGGATCAAGATGTTCACATTTTGGACAGAGAGGATGGATGGTTTGAGAGAGGCGTCAAGGAGGCCATCTATGTGAAAGTAGAGCGACCTTCTTTAAACAGAGGTGGGGGACTGAGACATCATTTGTCCTCATCATACAATGCTGTTTTGAGAACATTGCCCCGGCGCTTTGCAGACAAGCCAACTGACTCCCCCTCACAGGCAGGGGAGGGGAGACCTGTTTAAGCTGCTGGAGCACCATCTTCTCTGGCACACAATTGGACTAACACCTGTCATGTGATTTAGATCATGTGACCCCTTTGTCTACAATTGCCAGAGTTACTTCCTGTGCACCAAACAACTGATGAAGGTGTTTGGATGAACACTGAAATGTCTTGTGTTTTTAAGTATGTTTGTAAGTCCAGTGTTTTTGTAAATTAAACTCTATTTAGAAAGTACAACCAAAAAGTTCTACAGACCAATCTCACAGGTCATTTTCCTTCTTTCTAAAAAGGACTGAAATGTTCTGGTTATAGTGATGTCTAATGACATCAGACGGGGAGTGTTCTGTGCCCTGTTTAATAGTACTTTATTTAATTTTTTCGTGGAACTGCCATATAGTGGACTCTTTAAGAAACTGCAGATGACGAAAAAAAACAGGAAGTGAGCAGCTGAACGCATGGATGATATATGTCTGTCAGATGGGTTTCTTTTGGGTAATCCTCATCTATCCTTGCTTTAAAGAGTTTTGAAGAGCAATAGCTGTAAGTTTCATTGTCTATTTTATTTGGGTGATATATTTTCGATATTGCTGTGTAAAGTAGATACGATGTTGTCATTTATTTTACATAGCATGATTTCTAAAGCCTTTTTCAATGCAAATCGTAAACATTTTGTAGATGCATAGAAATTGAATTTAATATGCATATGTATGTAAAGTCAACAGCATTTTTGTAACATGTATATTATACTTTATTTTAGTTAAACATGTTTTAGTTATGAGCCTAATGAGAGATTGTGATTTTTCCTTTAGTTTCACTCTGGTCCATTGTAGAGTTCATCCAAGTGGCAATAAAGTGACTTGAAACTTGCACTTCTCAACTTTATGATGGATGGAGTTTAACTTGCTGTCAAACTTCAAAATAGTTAAACATGAAGGGAGGACAGTACAGTTTCAAACCACATTTCTGGGACAGCCTTTGGGAAACCACAGTTTTAAGGAGAAAATACTAAGCAATGGTGTTGATTATTGGATTGGCACATGGTTTCTGTTTCATAAAAGGTTCTTTGTGGTGAATGAAGGTTCTTCAGATTATGAAAAAGTAAGAAAGAAGTGGTTCTTTAAAGAACTTTTGACTAAATGGTTCTTCGTGGAACCAAAAATGGGTTCTATGGCATCACTGTGAAGAACCTTTCAAAACACCTTTATTTTTAAGAATGTATTTAAATTGATATAAAATAACTTAGTCCAGTAATCAGGTGCTGTTTGAAAGGCTTTTTAATGTGTGTATGTCAGAACAGCTCGCAAATGAAATGTTAAAACCAGCAAGTCTTTAAAGCACATGCAAATAGTGTAATTTTGTGATTGCAAATAAGTGCAGTGTCCTACCGAATGTATGTCACATTGTGCAGCATATTGAGACGGAGGCACCTGATAGAATGTGTGCTGTAGCACGATACTATGATATTTCTTCAATCAAGATCATGGAGACATTTTAATTGTCTTAGATTAAAAATTTTGACATTGCACACCCCTAGGGGTATGTTATTTTCAAACACAACAGAGCATTAAACTTTTAGCGACATTTCTTGTCCTTGTCAGGTGTCTTCTCTATTTTTCTTCAGAAGTTGTGACTGATTAAAAAAAAAATAAATAAAAAAATAAGAAAATAAAAGATACTCATTTAAACTAGAGTAGCTCTTTACCCCATCACACAAGCACTTATCAATGCAGGTGTCTGTTGTTTTTGGCATATTTGGCATATTTTTGTGACTGTGAAACTGTGAAAATGAAAGTATTTTGTGCTTGAAGCGTCTAATCCCTTATAAAACTGTCACAAACTGGAAGAAACCATGTTCAGTCATGTTTACGAATGGCTTGTTTATTGTTGGAAATTAAGGCTGGTGTGATGACTTCACCCATTCTGTAAATAAGGCCACAGCTGCTGGAAAACTTCAAAAGGACAATTATTTCACCTTGATTATTTGGGCCTGTATTCCCCTGCTGACTTCAGCTGTGTTATCTGCTAAATTACAGAGCAGCTCCTCAGACCTGACTCCTCTGATTTACATTTATACAAATCGGCCACTGAGGATGTGTAGTTTGTCTTTATTGAACAGCTGCACTGTTAATGAGAGGGTTTTGAGAATCACACATGAAGGCATGAATACGTATAATAAAAATCATTTCACTCATAAAAGAGGCTTTACAGAAGAGGGGATATAATGGATATGGGTTTGCGTACTCTTTCTCAATCTGCCATGGTCTCCCTCAAATCTCACAGCATTTGTTGCGCTAATGCTGCTTCGTCGGACTGGCCAGGAGGCTCAGATAAACAGTCCATAGTTTTGATAGTGCCACAGAGTCACAACAAAGTACACTAACAGTCTACTAAGCTATAATATGCAATATATGTTGTTTGTAGCTTCACGCAGCTTGATGGAAAATTATACTTTGTGTTGCCAGATGGTGTATTTACGACATCTATCAGCAGGGGATAGTGCTAACCAGCTAAACCCTGACCTCTTGCCTATTACCTTCATAGAAAATAGCTTTCCAGGGACATTACAATGATGGCTGCCGAGTGAAATGACTTGCCTTTGCAGCAAGCTCTATAGCGGATAGGAGAAACATGATTCCTTCTTCAAGAATGGTGCAATATCTTATTATATATCATCCGATCCTTGTGTAACTGTGCAAAATGTCACAAGTAATTTCTTTAAAGGGAGAAAAAATGCAATTAGAAGTGACAAAATCACAACCTAACAAATTCTGATGTTAGATATATAGCTCAATGAAGCAGGACAAGTGTAATTTCAATGTCTTGTTGCACAATACTGTTTTTGGTTGTGGATGGTGGAGACAAAAACAGAATAACATGGAAGTGATATGATTTATTGCCGATTGTTGAATCATGCCTGGTTGGGACACAGTGTAACCGAGTATGTAATTTCTTTCCAGTTTTGCATAGCAAGACTTTTAACTAACAGCATTAAAGGCAAAGTTCACAAATAAAATAAAAATAAATTCTGTCATCATTTACTCACACTCAAGCTGTTTCAAACCTTTGTTTTTTTCTTCTGCTGAACACGAAAGAAAACATTTTGAAGAATTTTGGTAACCAAACAGTTGCTGGTCCCCACTGACTTCCATAGTATTTTTGTTTCTCTATACTGTAGAAGTCAATAGGGTCCATCAACTGTTTACCAACGTTAATTTACAAAGTTTAGAACAACGTGAGGTTAAATAAATGAGGGCAGAATTTTCATTTTTGGATGAACTAACCTTTTATCTAATGGGTGGGTCAGACCACAATTTTGTTGTTGTTGTTGTTGATGGTTACAACAGTCACTGTGTCTTGTTGTGTCGTGACCAAGAAACATGTCAGACTACAGTCGTGGCCAAAAGTTTTGAGAATGACACAAATATTAGTTTTCACAAAGTTTGCTGCTAAACTGCTTTTAGATCTTTGTTTCAGTTGTTTCTGTGATGTACTGAAATATAATTACAAGCACTTCATACGTTTCAAAGGCTTTTATCGACAATTACATGACATTTATGCAAAGAGTCAGTATTTGCAGTGTTGGCCCTTCTTTTTCAGGACCTCTGCAATTCGACTGGGCATGCTCTCAATCAACTTCTGGGCCAAACCCTGACTGATAGCAACCCATTCTTTCATAATCACTTCTTGGAGTTTGTCAGAATTAGTGGGTTTTTGTTTGTCCACCCGCCTCTTGAGGATTGACCACAAGTTCTCAATGGGAAGATCTGGGGAGTTTCCAGGCCATGGACCCAAAATTTCAACGTTTTGGTCCCCGAGCCACTTAGTTATCACTTTTGCCTTATGGCACGGTGCTCCATTGTGCTGGTAAATGCATTGTTCTTCACCAAACTGTTGTTGGATTGTTGGAAGAAGTTGCTGTTGGAGGGTGTTTTTGTGAGTGAGCCCACTCCCTTGGATGAGAAGCAACCCCACACATGAATGGTCTCAGGATGCTTTACTGTTGGCATGACACAGGACTGATGGTAGCGCTCACCTTTTCTTTTCCGGACAAGCCTTTTTCCAGATGCCCCAAATAATCGGAAAGAGCTTCATCAGAGAATATGACTTTGCACTTCAATCTGTCCCTGATGTTTGGTTTTTTTTTTGAGAGAAGTGGCTTCTTTGCTGCCCTTCTTGACACCAGGCCATCTTCCAAAAGTCTTCGCCTCACTGTGCATGCAGATGCACTCACACCTGCCTGATGCCATTCCTGACCAAGCTCTGCACTGGTGGCACTCCGATCCCGCAGCTGAATCCTCTTTAGGAGATGATCCTGGCGCTTGCTGGACTTTCTTGGACGCCCTGAAGCCTTCTTAACAAGAATTGAACCTCTTTCCTTGAAGTTCTTGATGATCCTATAAATTGTTGATTTAGGTGCAATCTTAGTAGCCACAATATCCTTGCCTGTGAAGCCATTTTTATGCAACGCAATGATGGCTGCACGCGTTTCTTTGCAGGTCACCATGGTTAACAATGGAAGAACAATGATTTCAAGCATCACCCTCCTTTTAACATGTCAAGTCTGCCATTCTAACCCAATCAGCCTGACATAATGATCTCCAGCCTTGTGCTCGTCAACATTCTCACCTGAGTTAACAAGACAATTACAGAAATGATCTCAGCAGGTCCTTTAATGAAAGCAATGAAATGCAGTGGAAAGTTTTTTTTTCGGGATTAAGTTAATTTTCATGGCAAAGAAGGACTATGCAATTCATCTGATCACTCTTCATAACATTCTGGAGTATATGCAAATTGCTATTCTAAAAAACTTAAGCAGCAACTTTTCCAATTTCCAATATTTATGTAATTCTCAAAACTTTTGGCCACGACTGTACATGTTGCTACCCAACCATTTTGCCATCTTCAAAAACGTGTGCTGCTATCGATATGGCAGGACTAGACAGAAGGTGCCATGAGCGTAAACAAACTGTAGCTAGCAAAAAACTGTGTTTTTCTCTGTCTTGTAGTCAGAAAAGCCCCTCCAAAAAAGAAAACCTGACAGTGGACACAAATTTGGATTGCATTAACAGTATGGACTGTCAAAGAGAACTGAGGTAAAATAGTTTTTATTTTACTTTTTTTTTTTTTTTTTTACTCTTTCACAGTAGTCCCTCAAGATATAGCTTGATAAAGCTCCATCCACATTTCGTCCATTGTACAATTTCACCTAGCAGGGCTGATAGCATTATCTCTCCTTCGTTTCAGCTTGTTTGAAGCCATGTACAAAGGTGCTTCTGTGCTCCTATTGGCCAGTGTCACCGATGTGATGGAACTCATTGTGGGCAACAGAAAAAATGAAAAAGTAAAATACACATGCTAGTTTTTTTGTGGGAACGGTGTGAAGCATCACAGATGTGGAATCGACTGAATCTTGCTTCCCTAGGACCATTATCATTTACATATCCCCAGGACCCCCTACGTCAAACAGATGCCAAAATAGGGCTAAAATTCTGTAGTCTGAACTGGGCTTAATAGAGTGAGAGAAAAAAAAAAAGATCCCCTGCTGATTTTGTATGTTTGCCCACTGACAAAGAAATGATCAGTCTATAATTTTAATGGTAGGTTTATTTTAACAGTGAGAGACAGGATAACAACAACAAAAAAATTACAGAAAAAAGCTTTTAAAAAAAGTTATAAATTGATTTGCATTTTAATGAGTAAAAAAAGTATTTGATGTCCTATAAATCAGCAAGATTTCTGGCTCCCATGTGTCTTTTATACAGGTAACGAGCTGAGATTACGAGCACTCTTTTAAAGGGGTTACCTGTATAAATGACACCTGTCCACAGAAGCAATCAATCAATCAGATTCCAAATTCTCCACCATGGCCAAGACCAAAGAGCTGTCCAAGGATGTCAGGGACAAGACTGTAGACCTACACAAAGCTGGAATGGACTACAAGACCATCACCAAGCAGCTTGGTGAGAAGGTGACAACAGTTGGTGCGATTATTAACAAATGGAAGAAACACAAAATAACTGTCAATCTACTTCGGTCTGGTGCTCCATGCAGTGCCTGCAAGGTCCCCCTACTCTAGAAAGCACATGTACATGCAGGCCCATTTGCCAATGAACATCTGAATAATTAATCAGAGGACAACTGGGTAAAAGTGTTATGGTCAGATGAGACCAAAATCAAGCTCTTTGGCATCAACTCAACTCGCTGTGTTTGGAGGAAGAGGAATGCTGCATATGACCCCAAGAACACAATCCCCACCGTCAACAATGGAGGTGGAAACATTATGCTTTGGGGCTGTTTTTCTGATAAAGGGGACAGGACAACTGCATTACATCAAAGAGATGATGGGTGAGAACCATTGAAAATGGGTTATGGATGGGTATTCCTGCATGACATTGACCCAAAACACACGGCCAAGGCAACAAAGGAGTGGCTCAAGAAGAAGCACATTAAGCTCCTGGAGTGGCCTAGCCAGTCTCTAGACCATGATCCCATAGAAAATCTGTGGACGGAGCTGAAGGTTTGAGTTGCCAAACGTCAGCCTTGAAACCTTATTGACTTGGAGAGGATCTGCAAAGAGGACTGGGACAAAATTCCAGGTTTGTGTGCAAGACTTATTTCACTTATTAAAATGCAAATCAATTTATTTATTTATTTATTTTAAATGCATTTTTCTGGATTTTTTGTTGTTATTCTGTCTCTCACTGATCAAATAAACCTACCATTAAAATTATAGACTGATCATTTTTTATTTGTCAGCGGGCAAACGTACAAAATGAACAGGTGATCAAATAATTTTTTTTGCTTCACTGTAAGTCTTATTCGGGCCAAGACTTGACCAACATTTAAAGCAACCCGCTACAATTGTTTTTATGTGCCATTTAGTGGTGGAGTCTGAGATTATACCACAATTATAGACACGAGTGGAAAAAAAACATTTATACAATTGAGTAAGATGTATCTAGTGATCAGAATTATACAACCTGCTTATGCCCCACTAAGGGTTATGTTAAAGGGTGGCACTTCATTAGAGGTTCAAGTACAAAGCTTGAAACTTGGCCAGGTTTTATGCCTTGTATATTACAGTGTTTTAAACATACACAAAATATTCATATCACTAGCTAGATCTCCTCGTTCTGAACAATCTTGCCTTAATAACCACTGCTGTCAATCAAACCGTTCGTTAAATATTTGACATTATGTAAAAAAGCTACTTTTTTAACCCTCCTGTTATCCTTGGGGTCAATTTGACCCCATTCAATGTTTAACGTATGTACATATATAATTGACTTTTTTTTTGCTTCAGATTGAATGACTTTTCCTAATTTAATGGGGAAAACTTGGTAAACATAAAATTAACATGATATTATTTTTTCAATGCCCTGTACACATTTTGTCACATCGGTGTTCTTTGGGGTCAATTTGACCCCAGGTTCTTTTAGCTGTATAAAACATAAGAAATATAAAAATTTTTTACACACATTTGTTTTGGGTGATATTGAGGTCACTATAACATGCTATGATTTTATAATATGCACTATAATTTTATATGTTAAGTATAATAAAAATAAAATAAAAAACTAACACAACCATACCTGTAGTATTGCGAGAACCACTGTCAATTGAATTGCTCTCTCAATTGAAAATGGCCTCTACGCAAAGGTTTTCTGTCAGTGAGATTTTGTCACAGGTGTTTGACAGTGAAAGTGGGGGTGTGTGTTTCAGAGTGTTGTTAAGTAGTCAACAAAGACATCAATTACCTGACACTAACCTTTTAGCAAAAAAATATCATATTCTAGAGGTTTTAAATTTGGGGTCAAATTGACCCCAGTGGATAAAAGGTGTTAGCGGATTTTAGGGTAACAGGAGGGTTAACTCAACAAAAAGTTGCCAACTGTTCTTGAATAACGCACAAATGAATTTAACAAAGAACTTGACAAAGTGGACATGAGGCTATATCTCCTCAACACTTTGGGAGCTTTTCAATATCCCTCCTCGTTTCCTCGCTCCTCCGTCCTCCATCCTATGACCCGGAAACCGATCGAGCTCAGCCATCTTGTAGGACATCTCAATTCTTTAATTGCACCGAGAGGAGGCGAGGATCGAGGAGTGAGGAGGCTTCCTGAGGAGTCTTGAGCGAGGATACAGAGGTGTATCCTATGCAGAAGTGTTTTATCGACAAAATGTGACGCACTCCTCCCCCTTCAGATATATCATAATGATTTACATTTATATTTTACCTTTGCAGTGTAAATAATGTCATATATTTAAACAGGGCATCTTGCTTTGTTAATAATTATTATGAATGCCTTAAATAATGAACTTTAACAACATATGGGCAGATCCCTTTAGCGCAGCTGATGACGCTTTGAAGTGACGCTTGAGTGGTCAAGAATATTCTAATATTCCTCCTTTGATTCCTCCGTCCTCATTTCCTTTCCTTAAATGCTTCCCTCGTATCCTAAGGGGGTGGAGCTATGACGCGAGGAAAGGAAGCAAGGAAAGGAAACGAGGATGCAAAAATAAGAAATGAAAAGCACCCTTTATCATATTCAGAGCAACCAATTCATTTGACAACCATGTCCTGAGGTTACCTGCACAGTTTTGGCACAGTGCCACCTAGTGTTTAGGAGATGTGAAAAATGCCAAAATGGACCTAAGGATATTTTTCTGTAGTTATTTGGTTTGTTGGCACCAAACTATGTGTGTTTGGCACCACATCAATTTGGGAGCAGCACTATTTATTTGTTAAAAGTTATAAATTATTAAATAATATTTCTAAACATTTTTGTTTATGATTTTTTAGCCTTTTTAAATGAAATCGTCTTAAAATGTATTAAGGTCTTTAATTGCTCAAAGGTCTTCAAATGCTTGAACCCTGCTAATTGCTGCTTGAAGCTATATTATTATATGAATTTGTAAATTCATAAAATGCTTATGTTTCCTTGAGATATCAAGTTGGAATTCCTGTTCATCCAAAAGTATTTATTTCACAGACAATAAATACCCAGAAATTAAAGTAGAATGTACAGTTCTGTTTGATGATATCATGTATTTTTAGCTACCTAAAACCCAACTTTGGGCATCTCATAAATAAAGATTTCTTGCTACAAACTTGAAAAATATTGGCGAACTTAGTGAATAGTTGTTCTCAACAGCACCAGTCAGATTGGAACAGGCAATTTCTGCAATTTTATGTGCGATATGCATGAAAGAATCACAGTGAATCTGTAGCTGTCTTTAATTTAAGTTTGTGCTACTGTATATTGAATGTGTTTTCTTTATTTAAGTCTACCTCCACTTACTAATGATGAAAATCAAACTTTTGCTTCTGCTTCAGATCATTGTTGTTTTGGGCCAAACTTCAGTGTTCGAAAAATTTAAATCTTGCATATTTCATCCTCTTCTAAGCTCACTAATAACTCTCTGTTATTCAGTGGTCTGTTCAAAAAACTGATCGCATTTATGTTAATTACCATTTGTATTCATTGGCTTAGAAGATCAGATGGGCTTCATTAGTTTTCTAAATGGGATATGGAAATCAGCAATCTCATTTTTGATTAAAAACAGCTGGACTATATCACCCATACCATCAGCATTATCCTCAAACAAAGGCATAACAATGATTTTGGAAGATGTACACTCACCTTGGGATTACATCACTGCCGTATGTCAGTCCGAGTCATGTGCTGAGTTAGACTATTAGAGATTTCTCATTACTTTGAAATGAACACGAGATTATAAATATCACCATGATGAGACCTTGCACAGCAGAATGTTGGAACCGAGTGGATATGATGTCCTATCAGGAACTCTAATGAGGGTGCGAGAGTCTGAATAGGCAGCTGTTAATGGCCGTTTAGGGTGTCCAGGTGAGGGGATGAATAGAAAGAGAGCGGGGTCGTTTATTCTTTGGGCTTGTGCTTTATAGTAGAGGAAAATGGAAATTGTTTGATGGGGTTTCTGGGAGCTGTCGTCGGAAATAGAAACACTAAACTCCTAATGCTTTTTTCTTTAGAGCACAAAATTAGACATTTTTAGCTCACTGTTTAGCACTGAGGATTTAAAAGTACCATTAAAGTATCTTTAAAATAATCCATGTAACTTGTGCTCAATATTTAGAGTCTCCTTACGCCTACACTCTTAACAATAAATGTGCTTCACGATGCCATAGAAGAACTTTTTTGTCTAAATAGTTCCATAAAGAACCTTTAACATCTGAAGAACCTTTCTGTTTTACAAAAGGTTCTTTGTGGCAAAAGAAGGTTCTTCAGATTATAAAAAGGTAAGAAAGAGATGGTTCTTTAAAGAACGTTTGACAGAATGGTTCTTTGTGGAACCAAAAATGGTTCTTCTGTGGAATCTTTTAAAGCACCTTTATTTTTAAGAGTGTATAAAGCCTAATGTATCATAATATAGACAAATTTCTAAGGCCTCTAAATTAGCAGTATGACCAAAACTTTGCTAAAAAGATATGTTTCACACAATCTATTGAAATAACCCAGCATGTGTTTGGTCCAATATTTACCCAATGCTGGGTTGCCAAATAACTCAGAAATGATTGTTTTTAACTCAGGATTTTTAGATTGTACAAGCTGTAGATTTCAGTATAGATCAATCTTGTTACTACTGGAGATTAGCTAAGTGTCAAATGATTATCGCACAAACTACATAAAAGTGACAGCCCGTTCTGTGTAGTTAGTGTCAAAATTTGCTCACTTGTTTTCATAGATTTTTTTCAAATGGGCTATATTAGGGAGTGTGTAGGCGATTCTCAAAAGAGCAAAGCAGTCTGAATGATTTGTTTATGAATCAGACTGATTTGGTTCTCAATCTGACTGAAATTATATGGTTACAGGTTAGCAGTTTTGTTCTCACACAAACCTGATGCATAGCTTCACAAGACTTGAAGTAATTCTTTTGATGTTACAACAAAGAAAATCAACTTTGGAATGACATGAGGATGATTAAATCATTGATTTTTTTAATGAGTTTTCATTTTTGGACCAACGACTCCTTTAATGTCTACATTTAATGAAACATTCATTCGCTTTGCAAAATAATGTAATAATCAGTGAAAACAGAGCCCTTACTAGAGGAGCATATCTGTACTAGATCAGTGATTTGGTTAGTTGCTTCATTTGGTACATTGTGCAAGTAAATATTGCAATCAGCGTCCAATCAAGTAATCAAGTTGGAAATTTATAGATATATATTTACACAGCACAGATTATTTTCAGAACCTGCAATTCTGAAGACAGCTGACAAATACATGGCACAATAGACAGCATCTGGCTGCCATGCCATTAAATCGCTTGAACGACACTCTGCAGTAGTTTTAGCATCCGTCAGTGTTAATCTTTTATAGTGGCACAAATCATGCATTCTTTCCTATCATTTCCCCCCTTGCCTAATTATTTTCCAAGGCTCCTCAAGAGGAACCAAACTGTTTTGTTGTGGAGGGAATGCTGCTTCCTCAACATGATGGTTCCCAGGGGCGGTCATGTGTACCAGGAGGACGATGGTAGCCGACCATGTGCCTGAACCTTAATCGCATGTGCTAAAGCCCTGCGCGAGGGCAAAGGCCAACAGGGTCTTGTTAATGATGTCAAAGGCCAAGACTCATAAAACCAGACCAGACCTTTAAACACAGTGAGAGGAAATGGAAGAAGGCCAGTAAAGCAGCTTTGCTACTTTTTCATCATCGCTCAAGATCTGTATTTGAAAAGCCTTAGGTTTGTAAGTGACGCTAGTAATTGCTGAACCTGCTTCCTGACCCCTCTTGAAGAGAAACTGGTTTCTTGCTCTGAATTATTGAATAACTTCATCAAGTACTTGAAGAACCAAGCCTTCCAATGGACCAGCAATCTACACTCTTAAAAATAAAGGCGCTTCACGATGCCATGGAAGAACCTTTTTGCCTAAATGGTTCCATAAGAACCTTTAACATCTGAAGAACCTTTCTGTTTCACAAAAGGTTATGAAAGAAGGTTCTTCAGATTATAAAAACGTAAGAAAGAGATGGTTATTTGTGGAACCAAAAATGGTTCTTCTATGGCATCGCTGTTTATTTTTAAGAGTGTAAGGCTGTAACATGAAATAACCATGATCTCCAAAAAAAAAAAAAAAATCCTAATGGAGCACAAAGTAAGACAATTCAGTGAAATTACCATGCAGTTTTGCCTCATTTGGCTTATGTAGCAAGCAAACAGTCTACAAAAAACAGTCTTTCATCTTTTGACCTGTTCCTTGAAGGGAAGCATATGGTGGTGGGAGGCATATGCTGTTGCAGGTTCTCATCATTTGGAGCCAGGCCAGGTAGACATCTTCTGAAAGTCAATGTTATTTTTAGCTACAACATTTCACATGTTGGGAAGTGTAATCATTCACAGCTTCCTCTCCGAACTCAAGCAGCATTCACTGGAATACACAGCATTACAAGAAATTACAACTTTTGATGCAGTGCACCAAAACCTCAATGTCTGTATTACACAATTTGAAGGCATGCTGAAATAAACGACCTTGCTTCTGATGCAATGAGAGTTTCTAAGTCAAATATATTCCCCACTGCACTGTGTAGTTGTAGATTCACTTGGTATAAATCAGTTCTTTGTCAAGCCAGCCGTGCACATACGCTTTGGAAACAAACAGTTGAGGAGGACAGTTTGGAAATTCAATAAAAAAAAATATATATTTTGTATATTTATGCTGCCTAATTTTTACAAACTACTATGTTAAATATACTAAAATGTGCTCCATCCTAATGTATTATTTACTTTTTATTTATTGTTTAAATAATAATAAGAAAAATATGAAAAAAAAAAAAAACTAAAATATGATGGTTTATATATTATGGTTTTAAGTTTGGGAGCTGTGCAACACTTCAGTTAAGAAACTTTTTTTATTATTTGAAAATTCAAAATGACTTGAGCATACCCCTTTTTCTATGATCAGCATGCTTTAAATTTCTGAATTGAAATAGGGGGGTTGGACAAAGGTATGTTAACGCCATGTTGTAATTACTGTAATTACTAGATCACAATCAAAATGTTCTACTCAGAGCTGTTCGGAATTATGGGTTTCTATGGCAACACTATTAAAGGCAAAATGAACCAGTTTAATTTGAGTATTCAAAAAAGAAAAGAAAAGAAAGACAAAAGTTAATGACTTACTCATTTTGTTTGTCACGATAATCTTCACAAATAAACATGACTTCACCACCATGAAATTTATGACTCTTTCAGTCTTTATATATAAAAAGCTTTTCTTTTCCCCCTGAAAGTTTGAGTTTTCCCTGAATAGTTTGCAAGACTGTGATTTTAAACACAGTGCGGTAGATGAGTTTAAATGTCATAACACCAAACAGATAATGTCCAAGACAACCACTACAATTCTGTTTAAACACCAGTTAGCAACTGGCTTTTTCAAGACCAGAAAGGGGGTATTACTGATGTATTTTGTCATAGAACAAAATATTAGCATTTGTTTTGTGTTAACCACATGCACACCTTATTTCAGGCATAACCAAAAACCCATTTAAAAAATCTATTGACTTGTAGACAATGGAGCAGGAAGTGCTAGATTACTCACTTGTTTCCAGGTTTTGGCCTACAAGAATATATCATCCCAGCATCACTTTATTGTATGTCTTTCACTTGTTTTCAAAGTATTCTTGCATGATTGAGACATTTAAGGGAACCCTGGGTATTAAGTATGTATGGCTAAATATAACAATGTAAATTATGTCTCTTATTGAAATATGTAGTAGAAACCCCATGAAAGATTTATTGTCCCACTTTACATTAGGTGACCTTAACTACTATGCACTTACATTTAAATTAATCATCTGGTACAATGTAGTAATTGTGTTTTTACATTGTACTTATATTTAAAAAAAAAAAAAAAAAAAAAAAAAAAAAACCTATGTGTAATTACATTTGTAATTAATTTCTGTAATTACCACTGTTGACCCAACCCTTACACCCTAACCCACCCTTAAACCTACCCATACCACCAAACCTGTCCCTAACCCATATCCCACCTTAAGAGAAGCAAAAGTGTTTTGCAATGCAATATGACCACATTAAGTACATTGTACTTATTTTTTGATGTAAGTATATAATAGTTACGGCCGCCTAATATAAAGTGTGACCAGATTTATGTTATTTAAGGGGGTAATTTAATTCTTGTTTTTCTTTGTTTTTGGAGTGTTACAAACTGTTTGTGCATAGATAAGATCTGTAAAGTTGCAAAGCTTAAAGTCTCAAAACCAAAGAGATATTTATTATAACAGTTAAGAGCCAGCCATACCTCCCTAAAACGGCTCGTTCAAATGAACCCACTTGTCTACGTCACAGGGTGGGTAGATTAGTGCAACACCGCCAATTTCATTCCGAAAGCGAAAGCACTTTGTTTGGCCTTCCAAATGAGGACACAACTAGAAATCAGTAGTTAAGTTATATTTACAACTCTGTTCCAGAACAGTACAACTCAAATATTCGAGTGGGTGCTGCACATTTCACGGAGAACTGTTTCCTGAACCTGGGAGAGCATCTTACAATGCCAGCTGTACACAAGAGGTTAAGGCTATAAAGTGGAGCAATTCCAGTGTTGCAAGGACAGTCTGCGCTTCTGACTGATGGCCTGTAAGTACGTTTTCATATTTAAAGAATTCAGTACTGACTATTCAAAAGTGAGTTTTGAGCAGTGTAGAGTAGTGCTTTTTTTTTTTTTTGTTGTTGTTGTAGGATCGCAAATGCAGACATGGTGTTATGTTTATGTGACGCAATGCAATGCAACATAAAAACATACAGTATGAGTCATAATATAATCAGTAGCTCCTAAAAATGCCTTGTTTATAATGGGTTTTATTGTTTCTGTCTTGCTGTGCAGAGAACCGACATTGTAAGGGGTGTAACATTTCCGTCACACGCTTGACCATTAATTTGATTACGTCAAATGGTTGCATTCGGTGAGCTACTGTCATTACCTGTTGCTATTTTTACTGGAACACAACTCGAAAAAATAAAATACTGATACGATTACCACATTTTCAGCAGGCGAAGGATATAAGCATAGGCTTAAACCAAAAGCCGTACCATCAGTTTTCCCTACAAGGAGTTAAATGCCCCTGGACATCGAGGAAAATCCGCACTGAGAAACTCCTTCATGACAAGTGTTGCTTTTCTCTGCTGTTGGTAAGCTCTTTCAGTAGCTGTGGTTTACTAAAAGCCTCAAAAGCATCAGGGACAAAGTGGAGAGAACAAAGACGCTGGTCTTTAGGAAGTTTTATTTATCCATAAATATCTTCCCATTCTTTTCTCCTGCTCTTATCGCTAGGAAAGCAGTAAAAACTAACATTGCTTCTCTCATTGCCCTTCGACTGAAAATTACAACCCAAAACCCCACAATCTGGCATTGTATCAGTATTTTATTTTCCGAGTTGTATTGTGGTAAAAATAGCAACAGGTAGCGCCAGTAGCTCACAGAGTGCAACCATTTCATGTAATCATGTAAAACATGTATAAAACGATGTGGATTTTTAAATAACGTGAATCTTTCATGGGTTTTCTACTACATATTTAAGTAAGAGACATTATTTATGTTATATTAAGCCATGCAAGTCTCAACACCTGGGGTTCCCTTTAATGATAGTCCATCCTAGAAATGATCATAGTTGCCAGGTCTGCGTAACAAAATCAGTCCAATTGGTACTCAAAACTAGCTCAATCACCACTAGCCCAGTTATGTTCCGGGGGAAAATAGAATCAAAATTCCAATGTTCAAATATCAATGTTCTGTGGGGGCAGGGGTTTCGCTTCAAGTTGGACCTCTCAACAGTTTACAAGTTATAATTTTGAGTAGAAGTCTAATTATTATAATTCTGTCATGGAGTGAACCAGGGCCGTCCTAAAAATGTCCGTCCCCATTTAGTCATAATATACCGTATACAAACATTCTAGTAGAATGTCTATTGTTAACTATTAAATATACCTCCATATATCAATGACAACACTAGCATAAAGTCATGCTGTTAATGGCATGAGTTCCACACATCAGCCCGAGCTGTTGAGTGAAGTGGTTTTCTGATGAAAATTCACCTGACTGTGAAAGTGGACCGAAGCCAAGCCATGACAAAACTGGAAGGAGCCGCCTGCCACTACCCGGGCTGTCAAGATCCTTTCATGTGCTTGTTCGGTGTTGTTACAGGTGGCTGTCATCTCTTTGTCTCAGTTCTGGGTTTGACTGAAGCTTCTGCTAACTGCCTGCTCGTAGCTTTCCTGAAACAGTTCAGCTAGTATCCAACAGTCTTGATTTAAAGGCTTCACAAGAGCTCCTACAGATGTCCCGAGAAATGCTTCTGGCAGGGGCCCCCGTACTGGCGGCTCCTGTAGCGTGGACGCTCCAGGCCTGCTGTCACTAATGTGGGAGCAAGTACTAATAACTAATCATGGCCATTAATATATACAGCCTGTCACCTCAAGCTGCTAAGCCAAGCTTTTTTTTCAATTTTGCAAGACTACAAAGCTAATCAAACACAAGGGGGAGTGCAATAAGTCAAACAGAGAGGTTAGAATGAATTACCGGGGAACTGTTCACATAGCGAGTCAAATGCTGGAATTCGTAAGTATTATTACTATCTGCACAATCATTTTGAAATACTGCTTCGGAATTGCATCCCTCAGTAGATTTTAATGTAGTATCTTTAGGTGCGCCGTGCCAACAAGAAGACATTAGACAAATACACTGCGCCCTGTAACAGCATTAGCTTTTTATATGCACTTTTTAAGGATGTAACCAGGAACACATTGCTCATAAAACCCTCCTTCCACTTTGGCCCCTGGCCCTTGTCATAGCCTGGCAGCTTCTTGTAAAAATCGACTTATATACACAATGGTGGGAAACATGTGAACTTTAACCTTCGCCCAGGTCAGATCCGGGACAGAGTCGATCCCTTCGTTTGATGAAGACAAGTGAATTCAGAATTCCACTGTAAGGGCGAGTGGACACATACCAGCATACAGTAGCTACGAACCATGTGCAGAAATCAATCTTAATTTATTAATTTAAAGAAAGGGTTGACCTATTTGAACACAACTTGAGGTAAAACCTTTGGTGAAGTCTATTTTTTAGCTAATAAATGTAACACTTCAGATTAGCCACAATTCACTAATAACTATTTGATATACAGTAGCATGCATATTACTAGCATATTGACTGTTTATTAGTACTTATAAAGCACATATTGATGTCTTATTTTGCATGACTATATATTAGATTCCTAAATCCACCCCATTCCTAAACTTAACCACTATAACTACCTTATTAACTATTAATAAGCATAAAATTAGGAGTTTATTAAGGGAAAACTCTTAGTTAATAGTAAATATGTGTTCCCTAATCTAAAGTTTTACCAAAATAGATTATAATATCTGCTAATTCATAAATTTTAATGTTAATGGAACTTGTTGTAAGCATGCAATTTACTTACAAGAACATAGACATGAAATATTGATAGTTTAAATTATTTCATTATGAAGAACATTTTATTATGAAGAAACATTAGGTTATTCAGTTTCAACTTATTTGGATATATGTTGAATCTACACAAATATAATCTAATTGAATCGAATCAAATCAAATTGAATAGAATAGAATATACTCTTAAAAATAAAAGGTTTCTTCACAGCGATGCCATAGAAGCAGAGGTGGGAGGTGGGTCTTTGCATTCAAGTCTTGAGTCAAGTCCCGAGTCAAGACAGACAAGTCCCAAGTCAAGACGGGCAAGTCCAAGTCAAGTTGCAAGTGCTAAACCAGTCATTAGTGCTTTTTGCCCAAATTAGTGTCTCTGTATAAATGACTACAGTAAATTTAAAGTCAATAATAGTCTGTAGTAGGTATAATTATAAAAGATATAATAATTAGTGGTGTTTCACTGAGCAATTAATCATTGTTTGTGAACAAATATAGGCCTAATTGAATGAATAATTTATTTTAAGTCCACTGTTTCATTTGTTAAGGATTCAGTGATTTTAATGAATCAGTTGAGTCAAATATTTAATAACTTGCTAATATGTAATAAAGACGTCCATTTTATCGTTAATTCATCCATTTCTTGAAAGACATGAAAGTGAGTGGCTGGTAAACAGGAAGAAGTGAACTTTATATGTTTAATATGTTTTATATGTAAAAAAAAAAAAAAAAAATCTAATTATGTTTGAAAAGTTTAGCTAATTTTTAGGCTACTGCTGTTTTAATATACATTGGTGTTTCTTCTTATTATTATTATAAGTGGTTTACAGTGATTATGTGTAATTTAAATGTCTAGAACATTAAATATCCTAAACATTATTTGGATAAAAACAATAGAAGCACTCACTTAGCAAGTCCCTCTCTGGATCAGTGCCAAAAGCTGCACTAATCATACCAGTGTGATCATATGCTTCAGTAACCAGCCTATATTGATCAGAACTTTTTTTTTTTTTTTGAGGGGGGAGGTAGGCCATAAAGACTTGCCGAGTCACAGGGTTCAAGTCCAAGTCAAGTCTCGAGTCATTGGTGTCAAAGTCTAAGTCAAGTTGCAAGTCTTCATTGATTATGTCAAGTCAAGTCACAAGTCATCAAATTTGGGACTCGAGTCCGAGTCAAGTCTCGAGTCATGCGACTCGAGTCCACAACTCTGCATAGAAGAACCTTTTTTGGTTCCAAAAAGAACCATTCAGTCAAAGGTTCTTTAAAAAACCTTTTTGTTACCTTTTTATAATCTGAAGAACCTTCTTTCGCCACAAAGAACCTTTTGTGAAACAAAAAGGTTCTACAGATGTTTAAGGTTCTTTATGGAACCATTTAGACAAAAAAAGGTTCTTCTATGGCATTGTTGAGCACCTTTATTTTTAAGAGTGAATGGTAAAAAAACCATTTGTTTGTAAACATTTGTGATGTGTACGCATCATGGTTGTACAAAAATGGTTGTATAAATTTGCATTTGCAAGAAAAAAGTCAGAATTGTGAGATAAAACAAATAAATGTTATGTAAATATGTTAATAATAATAGGTTTAAATATTTCATGCTGTAACTGCAGGGCAATTACAATATGTCCACTAAAAATAGAGTATTCATAGCAGTTTTCATCCATAGTATATCTATTTGAAAGTGTATTTAGCTTCAACTGGCGTCTTTGACGACAGTATTCTAAAAAAAATGTTTTGCATTCCGATTTTGACATCAGAAGGCACAAAAATACATGTATAAAACTTAATAACAGCTAGTTTATATGCTTAAGTTACTACTTCGAGTCAATACAAGATTTTAACAGTTACTGTTCTGAATATGTTTTATGAGTACTACTGTATGCGACCCCGTTAAGATCATCATTAGATCATATTTGGCCTTATATTTGTCAGAGTTGTTGAGCTTTGGAAATGAAAAACAGATATTTGCAATTAAAGTTTGTGCAATCCAGTCATAAAGTCCAAATCTACTGACATCAGCTGCAGGTCAACTGACTTAGCAGAAATGATCATGATGAGCATAATGCATGACCTACATTTGTGTATTGCAATGATAAAAATGTTTTTTAGAATTAGATGTTTTAGAACATTTTGGTAAATGTCTGCACAATTTGGACTTGGCACTGAAATAGCTCTTTCCAGGGGGCCCGAAGAACCTAGAGGTATCACAGCTGAGTGTTGGTTGTGAAAGCTGCTTGTATACTATTCATATGTTGCATTAATTTTAGAAGAATGCAAATGTAATTCATCTTAATGAATTAATATAATGTATTGCTTTATCAATGATCTCAATATGCATTAATCAGTTCAATTACCTAAAACAGGCTTCACAGAAAATGTCATGCAAACTTACTTAGAAAGTTTTTGCGTTGAATGCAGTATTTTTTATAAACATTGTTTTTCCTCTCAGCCTTTTGTCACAGTTCTGTCTGTTTATGTCTTTGGTTTCGTCCATTGTCTCCCCCTGTTGATCTGTGTCATTTTGGTTTAGCCCCATCATCTGTGTAATCACCGTCACCTGTGTTTGATAATTAGTCTGTCTTTATAAGTCTGTTTGTTTCTTGAGTTCTCTGTCGGTCTTTGCTTATGTTATCTGTGATTTCGTGTGTGGAAGTATTCTGTGTTCTTGCCAGTTCCTGTTTGTATCTCTGAAGACTTTATTAAATGTATATATTGTTAATTGTTTATCTTGTCTCGTCTCGCTTCGTCCAGCACGTAAAACCGTAACAGAAAGACCGACCGAAACAGTTTTTTCCGGCACCTTCCCCTACGTTTATTTTTTCGTTTTGTTAGCCTCAGTGTTTTGTTTTTTTTGGTTTTTCTTCATGGACCCCACAGTTCTCCTGATCCTCCTGAGGCAGGGGGAACGCTCTCTTGAGGACCACACACACGTGAGTTTCTCTTCCTGGCAAACCAGTCACACTTCCCGGATAGCAGCCTATGCGTCCACTACCGCCTAGGACTGAACTCTGCCACTAAGGCGCTGCTATCCGGGGAGGGTCCTCAAGAGAGCCTGCCGGATGTCATCGAGTGGGTGTTGGCGTCCTGCCAGTCATCCTGGACTGTCGACATCGTCAAGGAGGACGTCAGCCCCACTCCAGACCCAGAACCCAGCCAAACATCACCCCGACATGCGGAGTTGCAGCCCGAACCCACCGCAGATGGAGAGCCAGAGCCGAGAGCGACAGAGCCAAAGCCTGACCCATCTGACCAGGTGCGAGAGCCGACTGCAACATCGGCGACGGTGGATTGCCACGTGGAGCGAGAGAGGGCGATAGAGAGCCCTGCCCACTGCACCACCACTGAGGGTGAGCTTGGACCTAATTCTGGGGACTTAATAGACTTTTTCTCGGATCTCATCGAAGATAACTCTGGTAACTTAATTGACTTTGATATGGAAATATCCGTCTGTCCTGTCTGCCCGGAATTCCCACCCACCCACCCTCTGTCATCCGATGCCATGTTCGTCTGGCCGCCGCTGTCCCCTGACAGCCCCTCAGCTCACCCTCAGCCCACCACCTGTGCAGTGGGCTCGCCGCGGGACTGCCAGCTTCCATCGGCGTCTCGGCTGGAGGATCCCTCAGCTCCGCCTCCAGCCTCCGAGTCCAGGACTCCGCCTCGGCCCTTCGACCCCGCGGTTCCACCACGGCTCTCGACGCCCTCCTCTACACCGTCACCCGTCGATCCACCAGCTCCACCGGGCTCCATCGTCTTTTCGGCTCCGCCCTGGTCAGTCGTCACCCCATCGTCACCTCAGGACTCTGCTCCTCCGGCTGTGCCTCGTCGCGCCGTCCCACCGGCTCCTTGGGACTCCTCCTTCCTGCGGGCACAGCCTCCATCCTCTGTCGCTCCGGCTCCGCCGCGGATCTCCGGGACTCCGCCTCCGCCTCGGGCGCCAGAGCCTGTTCCACCTTGGCCCTCCGGATCCTCGGCGTCACCCCGGATCATCGGCTCTCCGTCTTCGCCTCGGGCTCCTTCTCCATCTGCTCCGCCTCTGTCGGTCGGCCCCATGGAGTCGGCACGCCTTCGTCCACCATGGTTCCTCCCTCCGTCGGCTCCACAGTGGGCCGTCATCATGGCTGTGGTCTGGGTCTGTTCCTCCTGCCTTAAGCCCCACCCATGTCCTCCCTGGCTCCTCCCTCCGTCGTCGCCCCTCTGGACTTTATTGTCTGTCACCTGGACTTTTGTTTTGGTCCCCCTCCTGGGGTGGCGTCCTCCGCCGAAGCCGCCATGGACATTTTCTGTTTTTTTTCGCCCCTCTTTTCTGTTTTCTTTTTCTTTTTCTACGGCGCGAGGACGCGCCTATTCGGAGGGGGGCGTAATGTCACAGTTCTGTCTGTTTATGTCTTTGGTTTCGTCCATTGTCTCCCCCTGTTGATCTGTGTCATTTTGGTTTAGCCCCATCATCTGTGTAATCACCGTCACCTGTGTTTGATAATTAGTCTGTCTTTATAAGTCTGTTTGTTTCTTGAGTTCTCTGTCGGTCTTTGCTTATGTTATCTGTGATTTCGTGTGTGGAAGTATTCTGTGTTCTTGCCAGTTCCTGTTTGTATCTCTGAAGACTTTATTAAATGTATATATTGTTAATTGTTCATCTCGTTTCGTCCAGCACGGTAAAACCGTAACACCTTTTACCACAATTTTTGTATTCTTTTGCTGTTACATACAAGCCTTGTGTACGTAAAAGCAGGTCAGCGTAACCCAAACACTATAAAACATTTTCCTCTCCCTTCAGGCTCACTTTGTTTTTGCAAAACACAAAGAGGATTGTACCCTTAGGTACTTACACTATCATAATATCCCAGCCTAAAAACTCCACTGAAATGGAGTCAGAGGCGACTATAGCAGATGGTCAACATCCCAAGGTTTGAACATATTTCGGAAAATGTTGGTATCTGATTTTATTATGTCACCCCATCTCTTGTTTTCCTCAATTAGGCATCTTCATGCTTGGTTTAGAAACATGTTCTGGAGAAACCGCAAAGAAAGATTGTGTTTTAACTGTACTGGGAAGAAATCCCAGGCAAGATTGTATTGTAGTGATTAAATACAAGAAGATGTTTTTTTTTTAGATTATAGTGGTGCATATGACCATCATGTTTGACACTTGAAAAGTCACTTTATTCTTTTAAGATTTAAACTTTGCTCTGTAATGACATCCAGGAATGTGAATTTAGCAATCCAGGAACTATCTAAAAGACATTTAGTGACATGAGTAAGACAGAGGGACTGAACAGAGGAGATGTTATTCCTTTGGGGTGAATCCACCTTTACCAGAGACCTTGAGATTCCAGCATCTGCACTATGAAAAGAACTAAATCACAACACCGCCAGATATCTAGTCCATGGGGCTTCCCAAAGGAGCCGTCCTTCTAAAAATTTGTGAGGGACCAGTGCAGCAGTGTCAGCATTACAAGAAGACATCCTAACAGAGTTCCTCTCAGTCCGCTGGGAACTTCCTGTGATGTTTTTGGAAAGTATGGCTGTAAGTGTTCAGAAGGGATAGAGTTGGCTGACACCTTTACTGCCCATGAGATTCAAATTCCATCCACTCTGGACTAAAGTTTGCAAACCGTTGGAAACAAATTCCTTCAAATGAATGCCATGAGCAAGACAGAGAGACAGCAAACAGAGGAGATGTTACTCCAGTGGGATAAATTGCTTTACCAGACATTGCTGAGAGTCCAGCAATGTGAAAGAAACTAAATATTGGCACAGTCAGGTATCTAGAGACTAGTGCACACTGTCAGCAGTATTACAGAAATTACAAAAAAAAAAAAAATGTTGAAACTGGTCTTAATAATTACATATATTTGATTCTATATTACATATTATTTAACCCTCTGGATGTGTTCGGATTCCTGTCACACCTTTGATGTTCCCAGTCAAAAATTACCTGACTCCAAACAACTGCTTATAAATCTCTCATTATGCTATATTATCACAAAATATTGGATTCAATCTTTTTGTCAACTTGTTTTCTTTCATTTAGGACTGGTTTTGTGTTTCTATTTGCATCTGATTAATCATAGGCCTTATTTATCTGAGAGTAGGTACCTCATTGTTTTAGTGAAAAAAAAAAAAATTAATAATTTTCATAATATCAAAAAAAAAAAAATTGCACTGTGTTTAAAGGTTTAATCAGGAAGTTTGCTTTTAAATGCTTTTATTTTGTGCAAAATATCAAAAAGTCACATTTGTGGTGTTTCCTGTCAAAAATGATCAGAATCCAAGCAATTGCTTATAAATCTCTCATTATGCTATATTATCACCAAATATTGGATTCGATCTTTTTGTCAACTTGTCTTTCATTTAGGACTGGTTTTGGGTTTCTACTTGCATCTGATTAATCATAGGCCTAATTTATCTGAGAGTAAGTACCTCGTTTTTAGAGTAAAAAAAAATCTGAATAATTTTCACAATGTTAAACAAAAAATATATACACATTTGTACTGTTTATCACACTAGTGTGTTTTAATGTCTAATCCTTAATCCTTTTATTTAGTACAAAATATCAAAAAGTCACACTTGTCGTGTTCCCGGGTCAAAAATGACCGGACTCCAAACAATTGCTTATAAATCTCTCATTTTGCTATATTATCGCCAAATATTGGATTCAATCTTTTTGTCAACTTGTTTTCTTTCATTTAGGGCTGGTTTTGTAGGCCTCATTTATCTGAAAGTAGGCACCTCATTTTTGAGTGAAAAAAGCAGTTTTTATGAATAATTTTCACAATGTGAGATACAAAAAAAGTATGAAAATGTGCACTGTTTCTCACACTAGTGTGCTTTAATGTTTAATCAGGAAGTTTGTTTTTCTCTTTCATTTTGTACAAAATTGCTGAACTGCAAAAACTGTTTTATTTCAGTATAATTCACATTAGCATTGTCATTTATAGAACCACATCAACAAACACCTGGTTGTTGTTTGAACATGCATGTGACTGACACTAAAAATGCCTACTTTCAGACAAATGAGGAATGCAATTAATCAGGTGCAAATAGAAGCATAAAACCAGTGTTAAATGAAAGAAAACAAGTTGACAAAAATAATAAACCCAACATTTGGTGATAATAAGCCAAAATGACAGATATGCAAGTAATTGTTTTTGGAGTCCGGTCATTTTTGACCGGGAACACCACAAGTGTGACTTTTTGCAATTGTGTACAAAATAAAACATTAAACAAGATTAAACCTTAAAGCACACTAGTGAGATAAACAGTGCAATTGTGTGTCTAGGTGAAATAAACCCCACAAAAAAAAAAAAAAAAAAAGACAATTCTAAAAAAAAATCAGAGAAGTACTTATACTCTGTGTGAACAAATTCAGTAAGTTTAAGTCCAATGTGATAAATGTAACTAATATTTTTGGGAAAAAGAAAATCGTCACTTCACTTCAACTGCTCCGTCTGAATGAAACTAAAACAATTTAATAAAATAATGCAACAACACTGTAATAACAATGTAATAATGTTAAAATGTAACATTTCAACTCTCCCTAAAAACACATTCCTAAAAAAACACCAGAACACAGAACGCAACATGCCAAAACAAGAATCCTTATATTGAAATTTGAATATTGTAATTTAAGTGTTGTATCCCATGAATATATTTCTTAGACAGTTGAATAATGAAGTGTTGTTGAATTGAAAATATGACAGAGTTCAACCCTTGAGAGTCTATTGAGAAAGTAAACGGAGTGAATTTTGATTTCACGCCATCTTTAAATATGTATCAAGATGACTGAATAGGCAGGAGTCTGCTGTGTCACGGCAAATTTAATATGTAATACAACATACCATATCTGAAGAGTAATCCGATGCAGTCATGCACGTCAAATATTCTCGAAGATGTAAATCAAGCTATCGTCTCGGCACGTTTGTCTCCAGAATAATCATCATTCGGATGCAGCGCTTGGAGACGAGACACTGATGGGATGTCATCTTCGCCGCTTGCAGGTTAATGTTACATTTAAAATCCACAGCCTTGCACACATGCACCTCATTTGCCCATTTAGCCATGCAACTTGAGCAGGTCTTTTCCAAGAAAAGTTGCGGGCCCAGTCCTGTAGCCACTCAAACTATTTCCTGTCATTTACTGGATCATTCCTGTTATGTAGTACCTTTTGCACTCTGTAACTGAAATTAAGTATGCATGTGATGTGATATGATTTAATTAAGTATTTGTGAATAAAGAGATGTGAGAAGTATACTCTGGTTAAACTCAGGCACCTCGATTTTATTATTAGAACTTTAACATTATTATTTATATAATCACATGAAAAGTAACAGAATGGAAATAAAGTGCTGAAGAGAGAGAGAGAGACCAAACTAGCCTAACTGACCTCAAATTTGTCTCCCAGTCTGATCTTTTGGCAGGTTTTGATAGGTTTTAGTGACTTTTAAGCTGGTCAGACTGAGAGACAATCTTAACCCACCTACGGCAGTAATTTCTTGCTGGGAAGGAGAGAAAAAAAAAAGGTTAGCCAGCTGAAAAGTATCCAAAATCCTTGTAAAACAAGCCTGAATGACTGTCTATGCCCAGCAAACTTTTGTAAAAATGAGATCACTACCAGGAAGTGTGCTTTGGTTATTATCTAGCTTTGAGAGAAACCATCAAATTTCAAGTTATATTTAAGCTTAGACATCACATAACAATTCACTGATGCAAACCGTTTACCGACATCGCTATTATGGAGTAAACAGTGGAGTCCACAAGTATTAGCAAGCATACAGGAACGTCCTCATGTTGTTTGTGTTCATACCATCTTGAAACAATTAACGTGGACCATCCAGATGTGTGAGAAGTTTGTAGGAAGCTGATAAGTTAATTCTGCGAGCCTGACAGGCTAACGCTTTGACCTAGGTTGTGTTTTATTTGCTTTAAAACTACAAACAGCATCGACACCATCCAAACGTGACATGATTCATTTATAACATAGTACAGGCCTTTTTTCGTCTCTGCATCTTTACATGAGCTCAACATTTAGTTAAATCCAAAGAGGTCCATAATATTTAACCCTTAAATGCATACCTTGAGTCTTTAGTGACCCAGGATATCATTCACTACCCTCTCCCTCCTTTATTTTTTTTTTTTAAGTTTGACATCAACTTTCTTAGTATTCCTCAATCTATTCACTATAAACATTAAAACAACATTTATTTATTTTTTTTTTTTTGTAAAAAGTGTATAGGGTAGCTAGAGACCTGAAGTGTGTGAGAGTGTAAGTATGTTTTTCATGTGCAAAAATATGTTAATATCTGATGACTAAATATGTGCAATTCACCACTGTTTGATGGACAATCCTGACATGATGTTTCATTCAAAACTATCGCAGGCATAAAACAAAAGAAAATCATCCGCAAAAATTGAACTGGTTTGAATGGCTTTACTGCAGAGCAATTACTGTATGCAATAAAATATAAATGTCACTGTTATTTGATGGTGGATGTGTTGAATAAGCTGCCAGCGATCAAAATATTGACTTTGAAGTCATTGAAAACAATAGTTTTTAGAATACGGTTGAGATCGCGAATATCAGCCAGCTGCTGAATGTGCTGTGGAAGTGGGTTCTGAAGATGATGGTGATCGAAAAATCATCTGCTCAAATTGATCCCTTCTAAGTTTCGAAAAGTAACAAAATATGCTTTATTGTATTCTTCTGTAATTGTTCTTAAAATATCAAGAGAGTTTTTTGCTATTGCAGAAGTTAGAGATCCATTCGTGCTGGATATATAGGTCCGGGTCGCTAAAGACCTGAATATGCAATAATGACTGGCGAAACATTCATGCATTTAAGGATTAAGTTAGCATTAGCATTAGCACTATTCTCAATGGCAGCTGCTTGGCTGGTGCATGACTCTTGGTGCATTCAATTACAAGACCAGAGTTTCCAAGTTATCATTTTGTCTGTGAGAAAAAAAAAAAAAAAAAAGTAGTGGATGCAATGGATGCACCATGTGTATTTGACATTAAATTTGTTGAAATCTATTGAATTGTTATGCATATACAAAATACTAAACTGCAAAAGTGAAAACATCTGATGTGCATTCCTTCTGTATCTTTTTGTAGAAGTAGAGTTAACCTTGCCATATTTTTTTAGGTAAATAGTACGTCACCATCTTGCTCCGTCCAAAGGGATCTACACATGCCTGACACCATCCTATGTTGTAAATATGAACGTCCCAACACTGTTGAAAAAAAAAAAAAAAAAAAAAAAAAAAAAAAAATCAGCATATGCTGGTTAGGTAGGTTTTGATGCTGGGATGCTGATTTTAGCTTGACCAGAAACATGACCAGCTAAGGACCAGCTTAAAACCAGCATCCCAGCATGAAAACCTACCTAACCAGGATATGCTGTTTTTTTTTCAATAGGGAAGAGAACTTGAATGCACCCTACTGTATTGCAAACACAGCAATCTTCCTCCAAAGATTAATTTAATTTCTTAATCGAATTGTTTCTTCTATGTTTATTGTGCTGCTCTCTCCAAATTAGTAATTTACAACAGTGTTTGAGTTTTAAGTGTCTAAAGTAATGCCTAGGCTAAGTCCTCTGTGTTGTCCTTCACAGCTGCTTCCCTCTAAATAATTACGAAACACTCTAGGGTTATACACATCGACATTACAGATACCTATCAAACACTATTAATCTTTTCAAGCGAGGACTTCATGCAGAAAAGCGCTGGCCAAGTTTGTGAAGGCTGTGAGGGTTTTTGCAGTGTGTGAACACTTATGACTGCCGTCTGTTTGTCGCTATGTAGTTGAATTAGTTAATTATTGAGTAAATATTTGCTCATTAGAAGTGCTTTGAGACTTGGCATTCTTAGAATGTGTTTATGAAACTTCCAGCCTTCTTTCTCCATGTCATGAGCACAGCTGACATTGTTTACTAGAGAGTGTGGGTCTACGGGAACACGTGTTGGTGAGAAGGCAGAACCATTTATGGGCTAACCAGATGCAAACAGGAACCCTTTAATCCAAGGTTCCTCCCTTAAGGTTTTCCAGAAGAATCTGGATATTTGAAGAATGGAGTCTGGGAAGGTGGAATTGATATTTCCAACCTAGGCTCATTGAAAAAAACATGCCTAAACATACATTTAAAGCTCCAAAAAACGTACCTATAAATACTATTCATTGCAGTTTCCGAATTAAATGAAGACTGTAAAACAGCAACAACTGTTGTTCCTTTTCACACAAATTATGATTACAGATCACTATGTTATTTCCTCAAAACTCATTTTATTTTATTTTTTCATTTGCATTACGTAACCAGCTCTATATGTATGGCTTTCTAATGTAAATGTAAAAGTAAAATTGCTTCTTAGCACACCTGGTACTGCATTGCACTTTCGAAAGTGAAAGTCATGTTAAAAAATAACAAAAACTTGTAGAAGCAAGCTAAGATGATATGGCTGCTTCAGCAAATGTGTTTTTGTTAAGACTTTTGGTTAGGTTAAGAGCATTTTTTTTTCTTTTTATTTTGGTTACAATTTTAAACAAATGGGGCAGATTACCAATTAGATTATTGATTGATTAGATTATTACCTCAAAACACTTTTGCCACAGTCCATGATTTGTAAACTTTTGTTGTTATTGTTTTTTCCATGTACATTATATATGTATAGCTTTTCTAATGTAGTAAAATTGCTTGTTAGCATACCTGGTACTGCATTGCACTTACGAAGTCATGCAAAAAAAAAAAAAAGAAAGAAAAAAAAAACTAGAAACTTGTTTTCAACAGTTTTGCTTAGGTTTAGAGTAGGGTTTAATGCACTTTTTTTGAATACATTTTTAAATTTGATATAGAATTAACCTTTTAGTGCAACTCTCCAGTTATTCAAACAACCAATGTAATAAAACACTGCCAGATTCATGGTCATGTGTTTCAGATAAAACTAAACATGCTCTTAGCACCCATTACTGGATATTTCGCTTCGAAAGTGTCACAAAACAAGCAGGAAGCAATGTAATCATGGTAACTTTATCTCTCAAGGTTTCATACAGTACATTTGTAGCTGATTTGTTTCCAGATGATGATGATATAAAAATGCTTAGTAGAAAGCTGCACATGTTCAGTTTTATTTGAAACAGTTGAATGTTAATCTTGTGCAACAAAAATACTGATCATAGTTATAGTCATTTTTAAATCATTTCCAACCTAGGCTCATTGGAAAAACATGCCTAAACATACATCAAAAACTCTTAACTATAAATACATTTCACTGCAGTTTCCAAACTAAATGAATATAGTAAAACAATGCTGTTCCTTTTCACACAAACCATGATTACAGGGGAAGATTACCAATTAGATTATTGATTTGCACAGTACTATGTTATTACCTCAAAACACTTTTGCCATAGTCCATTATTTAGAAGCGTTCATTGTTGTTGTTGTTTTTCCATGTGCAGTCTATATGTATAGCTTTTCTAATGTAAAATTGCTTGTTAGCACACCTGGTACTGCACTGCACTTTCAAAGTCAAGTTAAAAATACAAAAAAAAAAATTGTAGTAGCAAGCTAAAATTACATGTTTGCTTCAGCAAAAATATGTTTTCATTAACACTATTGGATAGGTCTAAGGTAGATCTAAGTTTAGTGCATTTTTAAACTTGATATAGAATTAACCTTTTAGCGCCACTCCAGATATTTCATTTCCAAACTTCTGTGATACAAACAACAACCAATGTAATAAAATGCTGCCACATGGTCATGTGTTTCAGATAAAACTAAGCATGCTCTTAGCATCCATTACTGAACAATTTTGCTTGAATGTGTCACAAAACAAGCAGGAAGCAATCTAATGATGGTAACTTTATCTGTCAAGATTTCATGCAGTACATTTGTAGCTGATTTCTTTCCAGATGATGATATGAAAATGCTTAGTACATAACTGCACATGTTCAGTTTTATTCAAAACAGATGGATGTTAATCTATAATGTAATAAAAATACTGAGTTATAAGCATTTTAAAATAAATGTATATATAATACACTAAGGCTGCCTAGATTATTTGAAATAAAGGTACAATTGTGTGTATAGGCTTTGGTAAAAGAAAGGGATGGTAAAAGAAAATACCATTGGAAAAAAAAAAACTGCTCACATGGTCATACAAATGACCTGTGACAAGAAAACTATTAAAAACCTGGCCAATAAAGGCGCTCTGATAAATGAAAAACACACACTTCATTAAATGCACAGAAATGTCTTCATGCAAAAGGGCAGTTATGTGAAGGAATGACTTGTATTATTATGTTGGCTCAGACATTTGTATTGGGTTTGAGAACAAAGTGTTTGACGATCTTCATGATTTTCCTGAATAGACGATGCAGGACGTGAGGTCACGTTTCATTTTAAAGAGTGCACAGTGGGTGGATTAGGTTGTTAATGAGGCTTTTGCAAGCAGAACAAAGAAAGCAAATTGGTGCTCTAAAATGCTGAGTGTTTTGTACTTTGCAGACACATCTGTCTTTTTCTAACAAAGGAAGTGCCTAAGCCTGTGACTTTTATTAATCAATTATTTAAAAGCTTACAAAACGCTTGTTTTATAAGTACCCCCAGAAATAAACCAAGGCTTCCTTGACTATTAATTGATGGTGCTCATTTTTTGTCTGGATTTATTTATTCATAAAAAAAAAAAAAAAAAAACTACAATGAAAAATCTATTCAACCAACAGTCATGTGGTACAACCAACATGTTTAAACATGCAGAAACAAAACGAAAAAGTAAATCACAAAGAGAACCTTCCTGCAGACCGTCAAAACTGTTTATCAAGGTCTTTTAAAATATCACAAAATTTGACCTGTTTTTGACAAAGCAAGGTTGTAAAATGTCAAGTAGTGTCACTCCCATAAACATGATCCTTATGAATTAATAATCTATAATATGTGTTACCTTGAAAATGTACTTATTTATTATTTATTAAACTCACAGTGTACTTTATATTTGATGGTTACACCACAAGCTTAGAGTCTTTAAAAAAACTTTTCTTTTAAAATGGTGTATATATATAACTTCAAAACTACATAAAACCTACATAAATATACAGAGTAACAAAATATTGCTTTATTCTACTACATACAAAAAAGATTTTACTTGTCTTGAGAACGTCTAGGTTACGTAGGTAACCCTCGTTCCCTGAAGGAGGGAACGGAGACGTTACATGGGAATTCGCTTAGAATCCAATCATATCTGAGCCTTATACAAAAGGCCAATGAAAATTGGCGAGTGGCATTTGCATGATGCGCCACGCCCCGTACATACGGGTATAAAAGGCGACGTCATGCGCCAGTCAGACAGGTTCTTCGCTGAGGAGCCGGGTTGAGCCGGCGTCAGCGCGACGACAGGGACGTGGCAGGGGATGTAACGTCTCCGTTCCCTCCTTCAGGGAACGAGGGTTACCTACGTAACCTAGACGTTCCCCTTCAGTCGAATCACTTCGACGTTACATGGGAACTGACCCTATGGAACAAGCCACGTCCCTGCGCCGCGTTACGCAACGACCACGTGCCGGCAGGCGGACGTGTCAACAGGCGGACGTTAACGTAACCTTCCCAACGCCCTGGGGCCCGAGAAGGGGGGTCCCCAGGGATGCCAGAAACTGAAGCAGGGGTTGGGGGGGCGGAGACATGAATTCTGTCCATGTGAAAATAAGAAATTCAATATATCCATAAGGGGGTTTTAGGGATATACGAGGGAAACAGAGGCCTTCTGGTTGACCCCTGGAAAAAATATAGAGAAAAATAGCCACAACCTGCGGGGCGAAGGAGACCCGGCAGGAGCACAGTCAAGAGCTACTCCGCGTCTAGCCCGGACTGAGGGGCATGGAGGACCCAGGTTCGCCGGAGGGAACAGACTGGGAGATAGCGCACGGATCCACGTGGGAATGGCGCAGCAAGCCGACACTAGCCGTCCTCCCGGTCACCTGTCAGAACTCGGGAGGACACGGCCTCTAAGCGAAGGTTGTAAAACCTGGCAAAGGTATTTGGTGTCGCCCAGCCGGCAGCTCTGCAGATGTCCGCTAATGAGGCGCCATGTGCCAACGCGTAGGAAGATGCAACACTCCGTGTGGAGTGGGCATGCAAGCCTAAGGGGCAAGGCTCTCCCTGATACAAGTAAGACAGGGAGATGGCTTCTACCACCCAATGCGCCAACCTCTGTTTGGAGACAGCATTCCCTTTCTGCTGACCTCCGAAGCAGACAAAGAGCTGCTCAGTGCGTCTGAAGTGCCGAGTGCGGTCTACGTAAGTGCGCAGAGCACGGACTGGACACAACGATGCTATAGCTGGGTCTGCCTCCTCCAAGGGCAGAGCTTGCAGGTTCACCACCTGATCGCGGAAAGGCGTGGTGGGAACCTTGGGCACATAGCCGGGCCGGGGTCTCAGGATGACGTGAGAATCGCCGGGCCCGAACTCCAGGCACGCTTCGTCGACAGAGAAAGCTTGCAGATCCCCCACCCTCTTGATGGAGGCCAACGCAGTCAGGAGCGCTGTCTTCAATGACAGAAACTTAAGCTCAACTGAGGCGAGGGGCTCGAAGGGAGGTCCCCGCAGGCCCTGGAGGGCGACGGAGAGGTCCCAAGAGGGTACGAGGCGCGGTCTGGGAGGATTGATCCTCCTAGCGCCTCTGAGGAATCTCACGACCAGAGGGTGCTTACCTAGGGATGATCCATCCACTGCATCGTGATGTGCGGCAATAGCGGCAACATACACTTTGAGAGTCGAAGGGGACAGCCTGCGCTCCAACTTCTCTTGCAGGAAGGAAAGCACTACTGCAATCGTGCATCTCTGTGGGTCCTGTTTGCGTGAGGAACACCAGTCGACGAATAGACCCCACCTCAGTGCGTACGCCTGCCTTGTAGAGGGGGCTCGGGACTGAGTGATGGTTTCTACCACGGCCTGTGGAAGGCCGGCGAGGTCTGAAGCGTCCCGTCCAGGAGCCAGACGTGCAAGTTCCATAGATCGGGACGTGGGTGCCAAATAGTGCCCATCCCCTGAGAAAGAAGGTCCTTCCTCAAGGGGATTTTCCAGGGAGGGGCTGCCGCGAGGGAAATGAGTTCTGGGAACCAGGTCCTGGCAGGCCAGTATGGGGCGACCAGGAGAACCTGCTCCTCGTCCTCCCTGATCTTGCACAGGGTCTGTGCAAGGAGGCTCACTGGGGGAAAGGCGTACTTGGGCCCCGGAGGCCAGCTGTGGGCCAGAGCGTCCCTGCCGAGGGATACCTCGTTGAGGGAGAAGAACTGCTGGCAGTGGGAGGATTCGGGGGAGGCAAACAGATCTATCTGGGCCTCCCCGAAATGCCTCCAAATCAGCTGGACTGTCTCGGGGTGGAGTCGCCATTCTCCAGGGAGGGTGGACTGCCGTGAGAGCTGATCGGCTGCACGGTTGAGTTCCCCCGGAATGTGAATGGCACGTAGCGATTTTAGCCACGTTTGACTCCAGAGGAGCAGACGGCGGGCGAGTTGTGACATGCGACGGGAGCGGAGGCCGCCCTGGCGGTTGATATAAGCCACAGTCGCAGTGCTGTCGGTACGCACAAGTACGTGCTTCTGACGCAACGTCGGTCGGAAGCGACGAAGGGCCAGAAGCACAGCCAACAACTCGAGGCAATTGATGTGCCACTGCAGTCGAGGTCCTGTCCAGGAGCCCGAAGCTGCTTGCCCGTTGCACACAGCACCCCAACCCGTGGTGGAGGCATCCGTGTAAACCACGATGTGCCTGGACACCTGCCCCAGGGGTACTCCGGCCTGGAGAAAGGCAGGGTCTGACCACGGGCTGAACAGGCGGCGACACTGCGGGGAAACGCCAATCCGGAGTGTGCCACGGTGCCATGCCCGTCTCGGGACTCGGTCGTGTAGCCAGTGCTGAAGCGGTCTCATATGAAGCAAGCCCAGCGGCGTTACCGCGGCCGCAGCTGCCATATGCCCCAGGAGCCTCTGAAAAGTTTTTAGAGGAACCGCTGTCTTGTGCCTGAATAAATCTAGACATCTCAGCACCGACTGAGCGCGCTCGTTGGTGAGACGGGCTGTCATGGAGACCGAGTCCAGCTCCACGCCGAGAAAAGAGATCCTCTGCACTGGGGAGAGTTTGCTCTTTTCTCGGTTGACCTGAAGGCCCAGGCGGCTGAGGTGCTGAAGCACCAGGTCCCTCTGGTCGCAAAGCACCTCTCGAGAGTGGGCTATCAGAAGCCAGTCGTCGAGATAGTTGAGGATGCGGAAACCTGACAGCCAAAGAGGGGCCAGGGCCGCTTCCGCAACCTTGGTGAAAACGCGAGGAGAGAGGGACAGGCCGAATGGGAGAACTTTGTACTGGTATGCTCGACCCTCGAACGCAAACCGAAGAAAGGGCCTGTGGCGAGGAAGAATCGAGACATGGAAGTACGCGTCCTTCAGGTCGATGGCTGCAAACCAATCCTGGGGACGAATGCATGAGAGCATGCGCTTCGTCGTGAGCATCTTGAACGGCAGCCTGAGAAGGGACCGATTCAGGACTCTGAGATCCAGGATGGGTCTTAACCCACCACTCTTTTTGGGCACGATGAAGTAGGGACTGTAAAACCCTGACCTCATCTCGGCTGGAGGGACAAGCTCGATCGCATCCTTCGCCAGTAGGACTGCGACCTCTGCACGCAGGACAGCGGCGTGGGTGTCTGAGTGGACACGAGTGTGAAGGACACCTCTGTACCTGGGCGGAGCTTTGGCGAACTGAATCGCATAGCCGAGACGTACCGTCCGTATCAACCACCGCGAGGGGCTGGGGAGCTGAAGCCAGGCCCCCAAGCGCCTCGACAGGGGTGTCAAGGGAACGTTGACCGACGTGACCGTGGTGGGGCAGCCTAGGGGGGGAACAGGAAGGGGAGACAAGCTGCTCTGAGCAGGGCCTACCTTCTTCCCAGGTTCCCGCGCTGGCGAAAGACAGCTCCGAGTCCGGCTCCGAGAGGGCATCCTGGTGCCGCCCGGAACGGGAACACGGGGCCGAGGCCCCGGAGGTGAAGGAAATTGCTCTTTTATTGAAGTTGTGGGTACCGCCGACCCGTGGGCCGGCGGCAGCGTTAAAGTGCACAACAACCCCCGGCCCTCCAGCGGGAGCGGGGACGCAGATGTTCTCGTCCCCTGAAGAACAAACTTCTCCACCTCCGGGTTGCCCGCGTCAGGGACGTTTCGCGGCTCTCTTGCGGGTGTTCTTTGCAGGTCCCTGAGAGGCGGGCGGCGCCGCACCCCCGCGGCCAGCTCGACGTCGGGCCGTCTCCTTCTTGGGTTCAGCAGGCGACGGAGCAGGTTTGGTGGGGGCCGCGGGGGGGCGCCCTCGGCGACGAGCGGGGGGAGGCTGAGCCACCGGCGGCGGGATGGGTTTGGACTCGCGGCGGGGCAGGATGTGTTGAATGGCCTCCCTCTGCTTCTGGACTGCCGAGAACTGCTGGGCAAAGTCCTCGACAGTGTCGCCGAATAGGCCACTCTGGGAGATAGGAGCGTCAAGAAAGCGAGCTTTGTCGACGTCTGCCATCTGGGCCAGAGTGAGCCATAGGTGTCGCTCCTGGACCACGGCTGTGGACATCACCTGACCAAGGGAACGCGCCGTGACCTTCGTCGCCCGTAGGGCGAAGTCGGTGGCGGCGCGGAGTTCTTCCATAACCCCCTGGTCGGGACCACCCTCGTGCAGCTGTTTCAGGGCCTGGGCCTGATAAACTTGTAGGATCGCCATAGCATGCAGGGCGGTGGCGGCCTGTCCAGCGGCGTGGTAAACGCGGCCCGCAAGGGCGGACGAGCGCTCGCACGCCCTGGACGGGAGATGCGGACGATCCCTCCAGGTGGCAGCGCCGCGTGGGCACAAATGCACCGCCACAGCGCGCTCGACCCGGGGAATCGCTGCATACCCCCTGGCCGCCCCGCCATCGAGGGTGGTGAGGGGAGAGGAGCTGGGGCGGGGCCGTGATGAGAAGGGGGCCCGCCAGGATCTCGTCAGCTCCTCGTGCACCTCCGGGAAGAATGGGACCGAGGGGGGGCGAGGTGGAGCCGCGGGGGCCCTCCCCAGGAACCAATCATCCAGCCTAGAAGGATCGGCCGGGGGCGCCTGGGGCACCTCCAGACCGATCCCCCTGGCGGCCCGGAGGAGCATAGTCGATAGCTCAACGTCCACCTCAGACGGAGCGGCCACCTCTAGAGGGGGCCGCGCCGCCGAAGCGTCCGCCTCGCCGACCGACTCTCCCTCTGATGCTGCGGTCGACATCTCATCCTCCGCAGGAGCACCGAAGGAGACGCTCAGCCCGCTGGGCGGGGAAGCGTACTGCTCCGGGAACTCGACGGGACCACGCTGTGTGACAGAAGACCGCAGGGCTTTCTGGGCCGGCGGTGCGTTCTGCACGGTGACAGTTAAGTCCCCCCCGCGTCTCGCCGCGGTGGCCGAAAAGCATTGACGGCTTAACGACGGACCGCGAGAGGAAGACGGGGGGAGCCGCCTCGCGAACGAGCGGCGGGACTTCAGCGTGCTCATGGTCATGCATTCGCAATGAATGCATTCACCATCCATGAACGCTGCCTCAGCGTGCTCACTCCCCAAACACGTGAGGCAGTGATCATGTCCGTCCGCAGGAGGGAGGAAACTACCGCATCCTGAAGCGCACGGCCGAAAAGCCATTCTGAAAAGAACGTCTTACGGCCGCGAGAAATTGCTCTTTTAGCTCCCGGTCTGCCCAGGGAAAAAGCCGCGGGGCGGCTGTGCACTCAACGGGACTCTCTCGCTGGAAAGCAGAGCGGCTGTAGTGGCCGTGAAAACGGCAGCCCGCGGGAGATCGCTGACGGCTGCAGAAGGATAAGCTCTTTTAGTTGCAGCACGTCAGGAGAGAGAGCAGGAACTCTGGAAGAACTCTTTTGAAGATTATAGACTCTTAGCAGAGAAAGCAGGCTCAACATTCAGACGGATCTGAAGCGAAGAAGCTGTCTGACTGGCGCATGACGTCGCCTTTTATACCCGTATGTACGGGGCGTGGCGCATCATGCAAATGCCACTCGCCAATTTTCATTGGCCTTTTGTATAAGGCTCAGATATGATTGGATTCTAAGCGAATTCCCATGTAACGTCGAAGTGATTCGACTGAAGGGGAAAGACAGTTGCTAACAAGTGGCTAAATGGCATTACAGAGGTTATCTGGACATCATCACACCAAGCTGAGAAACTCATTGCCTCATTTTGTTTATAATCATGCTCTTGCAAACTATTCTTACTCAAATATTCAGAGAAAATATTTTTGAAATAAAAACAGAATTTTTTATTTTATGAAACTTAATGGATAGTTCACCCAAAAATGACAATTACCCCATGTTTTCAATATAAGCCAAGAGGAAACTGGTTTTCCTTGGCTGTAAACAAAACTGAAGTCATGCAATCCTAGTGTAGTTTGATTACAGCCTACATTTTGCTTTTCACTTCTGGCTATTGGTATTTAGGCTTCAAAATTTACAAAAGTTGTTCATTTGTGAAGATTATTGTAACACCCCTTGGACTGTCTGTATTGGTTTCTCCCATATGCCCATATTTGGTGTTCATGTCATTAGTGTTCTTCCCATCACCTGTCTATGCCTTGTTAACCTGTCTTTATTAGTTGGTTTGTGTTCAATGTTCAGTGTCCAACTACAAGGTTACCTAGTGTGTGCATGTGTTCCTACCATTTATGTGTGTGAATTGCCCTGCCTGTGGATTATTGTTAAAGACTTTGCATTTGCTTCAACTTCGTGTGGTGCCTTCTTACATGCACCGTGATAGATAGCCGGACCTAAAACACCAAAATGGCATTTTACCACGCGTTTATTTTCTTTTGTTTTTTTTCATTTTTTTTTTTTTTTCGTCATCTCCTCTCACCATGAATGCCCCCTCTGTCCTCATCTTCCTCCTGAAGCAAAGGAATCGCTCTCTCGAGGACCACACCAAAGACTTTGTGTACCCGGACAGCTGCCTCTGTACTTTCTATTGAGCTGGAATTAACACCGCCACAAAAGAGCACCTGCCCGGGGATGATCCTCGGGAGTGCCTCGCCGCCTATATCGAGTGGGTGCTGGTGACCAGGCAGACCCTCCATTGCCTCGGAGAGCAAAGCCACAGCCCGAGCCCACCACTGACCGACAAGCCATTGCGGAAACAAGGGACAGAGCTGAGGATTGTCTCGGAGCCCGAGTCGGCACCGTCAGACCAGGTGTGTGAGCCGGCAACAGAGCTCACCATAGGAGATTGTGACGAGGGTGGCTCTGCCCACTGCACGAACGCTGAGGGCAAGTCAGCACTGGACCTTACCACACTGGATTTAATTGGCTTCTGCTTGGATATCATCAGCCTGGATCAAGTTTTCCCACCCACCCACCCTCCCTCCCTCTTTTGCCTACTCCTGTCTGCCATGCTGCATCAGCCATGCCACCACTGTCTCCTGACAGCCCCTCTGCTCACCCTCAGTCCACCATCTGTGCGGTGGCCTCGCAGCAGGTCTGCCAGTCTCCATCGGCATCATGGCTGGAGGATTCCTTGTCTTCGCCTCCAGCCTCAGAGTCCTGGATTCCGCCTCGGCCCTCCGACCCTGCCACTCCATCCCGGATCTTAGTTCCTTCGTCTCCACCGTCAGCCCACCAGCTCCACCGGGCTCCCTCATCCCTCCGGCTCCGCCTAGGCAGGTTGTCGTCCCGCCATCGGACTCCACTCCTCCGGCTGCACCTCGTTGCTCTGTCCCTCCGGCTTCACCGTGGACCTCTGAATCGCCGCCTCCGCCTCAGTCGCCAGACCCTTGGGTCCGCCTTGGCCCTCCGGATCCTCGTCTCTTCGTCTCTGCCTCGGGCTTCTCCGCCACCTTCCTCCGTCGGTCACCCCCTGGAGTCGTCAGCCCTTCCTCCACCATGGCTCCTCCCTCTGTCGGCTCCGCCATGGGCTATCATCATGGATGCAGCCTGGGTCTCACCTGGCTCCTCCTGCTCCGGATTCCTTCTGCCTCCTCCTTGGCTCCTTCCTCCATCTGATCCACCTTGGACCCTTCTGTTTCTTCCTTGGCTTCTTCCTCCATCTTCACCACCCTGGACTCTGGTGATTGTCCTCCTCCTGGGAGTCCGTCCTCCGCCAAAGCCGCCTCCTGCATAGACTTTGTGTTTTCCAGCCCTCTCCATCCTTTTGTTCCGCCTACCAGTCCCCTAATTTCTTCATTCCTTGACTACGACTTTTGACTTTTGTCAAGGGATGCTATCCTAATTTTAGATCTCTCTTTTATTTTATCCATTCATTTCAGGGTTTTAAAGTCTCTAATAAGTTGAATCAGTTGTGTTTGATTAGGAAGACTTCAATAACATATAGTATGGGAAACACAACCCTATAATGTACAGCTTTCCACAATTTAAAATAGTGCCTGAAACGATTCTCTTTCTTGAAGAATTGTGTTCCCATGTTCTGCAACGAAATACTCATTATTTATTTAATAGATTTGTCTTTGCTTGTTTGTTATCTCTCTCTCTCTCTGATCCCATGTGGCAGATCGAAGCGGGAGATATTTGTACCTTACAGATTAAATTGAGATCAATGTAGACTAGCCAAGCATGCCCTTCCTTTTTGTTTGTTTATAGCTTTTTATAATTGCATATTTCTGCCAATACAGCTTCCACCAAGAAGCAGCTCACTTTCAATTATTTTGCAGTGGCCCTTAATGTTTTATCATCAAATGATATTGGGAATGATAGTGGCTTCGTGGTTCTGCTCTCTTTGTTCCTACTCATATGTATTGTGGATTGATATGTCTATATTTGGAGGGCTCTCGTTCAATTTCTCTGCTTCTTGCTGAATATTGCTCTCTATTGCACTCAAACACGTAATCCACAACAAACTTCAGTGTGATGACGCTTCAGTTTTAAAGGGTTAGTTCACCCAAAAATTACATTTAATTTACTCACCCTCAAGATGTCTAAACGTTAAGTCTCTTATTGCTCACCAAAGCTGCATTTATTTGATAAAAAATGCATTAAACACAGTATTACTGTAAAATATTTAAGATTTATTCCTGCAATGGCAAAGTTAAGAGTGGTGATGTGTTTATAAAGACTAATAATGCTGCATTATATGTTTCTCCTTTTTTAGTAGTACAGGTATATTTATAGCAATAGCCAAAAACACACTGTATGGGTCAAAAGTATCGATTTTTCTTTTATGCCAAAAATCATTAGGATATTAAGTAAAGAAGATATTTTGTAAATTTTCAAAACGTAATTTTTGTTTAGTAATATGCATTACTGAGAACTTCATTTGGACAAACTTGAAAGGCAGTTTTCTCAATATTTAGATTTTTTGCCACCCTCAGATTCCAGTTTTTTAAATAGTTGTATCTTGGCCAAAATCCTAACAAACCATATATCAATAGAAAGCTTATTTTCTCAGCTTTTACTCAATTTCAAGGAATTATGACTGGTTTTGTGGTCCAGGGTCACATATAGTGTCTATCCAACCAAGCCATTTTTGACTTCCTCTAGAGATTCAAACTATAAAATCCCAGTTGTAGCTCCAATCTACAGGTTTTATAGCACCAGTTTGGTGGTCTGTGCAACGCTGTCCAGTGGCTCGTTCAATAGCTCGCTTGCTCAAATCTTATCTGGACTCTGGAAGATGGTGGTGTGCATGCACAACACCTAAAGCCTCGCAAAAAAACTGCTGCTTTGCACAGAACAAGGCTACAGTCACCATGAACAGATAATCTTCTGTGTAGCGCATTTCAGATCTTCATAAAAGCGGCAGATGTGAGGTGAATATAAATACATTTACATCAGTAGGCTAAAAATTCACTTTAAATGCCAAAACCCAGAATATGGAATATGCTGTAGCTCAAAAGTCATATGGACCACTTTTGTGGATTTATGAAATTTTATGTTTTTTAATTTATACATTTTTTCTGCATAACCACTATTTTGGAAAAAAAGTGTGTTTAATTGTATTGAATGTGCACTTCAAACCTTCAAAAAAACTGTACTTACAGATAATATAAATGAAAAAGGCCACTTAAGTGTACTTAATGAGAGATACTTTTATGACTATGCTATACTAAATTTTAAGTTTTACCTTAAAGTACATTTTAAATAATAATTTAAATAAAAAGTATACTGATTTTGATGTGTTCATACTAGAGCACATGTTAAGTACGTGATTATAATGTAAACTGTATTGTGTTACTCTGTATTACATTTGAAGTTAATAGATTTTGAATCTATTTTTGAATTTTGAATAAATTTTGCATCTTCATCGTTACAAATGTATGATTAGAAATATATTTAAATACAGGTTTCAACAGAAATTACATTAAGATATATTTTAGTTTGACATGAATCAGTGCATATGACAAAGAAAATAGAAATTACATATAAAGATGTACTTAAGTCCTACTTAGTCATTAAACTTCTAAAAATGGCATTAAACTATAATGCATTTTCATTAAATTCATTCATTAATCAATTAACCCAGGCAGATAGAGGTGCAGTTCCATAATGTACTTAAAGTGCTCTATTTTTACACTTTAATTTGATACTTAATATACTAACAAATATTCTTTAGTATACTTGCTAAGATAATCTTAACATCCAAGTGTACTCAAATGTGCTTAAAAATGTATTTAGTTACCACTTGAAACCACTGGTGTATGAAAGATGGGTTCAAGTGTACTACAAGTGGTAACTAAATACATTTTTTTAATATAAGGTTAGTATGTTAAAAGCACATTTTAGTTCATATTCATGGTGTCCCAAAATAGCACATTTGAGTACACTTAGATGTTCTTAAGATTATCTTAAGAAGTACTAAATAATCATTTTTAGTATATTAAGCACAAAAATAGTGCGTGAAAATAGAGCATTACATTCTTAAGTTTATTTTTTAAGTATATTATTTCAGTTATAAGTACTATTTTTCACAATGGTAGCTTCTCTATGTGCACTTATGTTGCAATGATGACAATTTTCATTTTTCTGTGAGCCATGGCTTTAATTAAAACATTTTGCAATTATTTTTCTAAAGTCTCTTTCTAAAGAAATGCCCTGATGTTCCGAGTCAGTGTTCAAGTTTTTCCTCTAAAGAACTCAAAGTCCTCAGAGTTTACATTATTACAGTAAGTGCCAGTAATTTTCCCATCATCCGTGTGTATATGCTAAAACAACCTGCATTAATTTGCAGAAACGACATGCAGATGAAATAAGAGGAAATGAAATTACTTACGTCTCCATATGTCAGATGCTGAATAATTAGTTCCTAGAAAGTATAAAAATATCAAATCAAAGGTTGTTTGATGTAACAGACTAGAAAACAACATATTGAGGCTATCCTAAACTTAAAAGGATGATTTTTTTTTTTTTTTTTTGCATGTTTTTGGCTGCTTTCCAGTGTTCAACAAACTTCAGGGCAGATTATATATCTGCTCACTGTGGCCTGTGGAGTTTAATTTGACACTTGGAACTGTTAGATTGTATATAGCTTCATTCTGAAGTGTTAGACATCGATTTGGACGTGGCCTATTACTAACAGACATATGACAGACATATTTTAGCTGGGGTGAGATCAAAGGAGAACAAATGTCCTTGTTCATTATGCAGCAATTTAAGTATTGTGCTTGTTATCAAGAGAACCAAGGGAAAACTACAAGCCTTATTGAGCTTCCATACTTTGCTAACTTTCTTAATCTTTCTGCATCATATAAATAATTTTGCGTATTAATGGGCAAAGTGTTTAAAGGTGATTTATGTGGAAAATAATACAAATTAACTTTTTTATTGTAATTGTGAATTTATAATACAGTTTCAAGTAATTGTGCCTTTATGTCTTTTTACGTTTATATTGCACTCTAAGCAGTGACATAGCGAGTCAGCCCCGGGCCCATATGCAAAAATATTGTATGGGCCCCCCAATCATTATGGGAACCAACTTGGTTAACTTGTTGATTTTTCCTACGTACATAATGTTACATGAGTATTCACAAGCTGTTTTATTTAGGGTAATATTTAAAGTCCGTTTTCAAGTCCATTCATTATTTGCAGCACACAAGTCTCGGCCTATAAATTCTGTCAATTTTATGATAAAATACAAACAATAAATGTGTTTTTACACTCTTTAATTTGTAGTGAGATAACTATATTCACCTCAGATCAAGCGTCATGTGAATCAATGATCTTTTCCTCTTTAATATTTGCAGCACAAAATAAACATGAAAAAAATATTTTAATGCATGTTAAAAAAAATATATAAAAACGATGTCTCATGAAATCAGTCAATCAGAGTTTTTTTTTAAAAGGTCAATAAAACACCTTGTTAATAAGTCATAGCCTAATAGTAGGAACATAACATTTAGCCTACCTCAGAAAAGCCAACAAGCCTATAACTTTGCCAACATTGTTTTATTTTTCTTATAAATCACCCAGTTATCTGAGTTGAAGCCAACATTTTTATTGCTGTTTTTCATGTTAAATGTGAAAACAAGGTTGGATGCCACTGATTTTTTTGGGGGGTGGAGTAGGTGGATTTTTTGTCCTTCAGGATTTTTTGGTTGACAGCAGAATTCATGGTTCCATTTATCATAGCAAATCTTCCAAGTTCAGAAGCAGTAAAACAGCCCCAGACCATCACACTACCACCACCATATTTTTCTGTTGGTATGATGTTCTTTTTCTGAAATTCTGTGTTACTTTTATGCCAGATGTAATGGACACACACCTTCCAAAAAGTTCAACTTTTGTCTCGTCAGTCCACAGAGTATTTTCCCAAAAGTCTTGGGGATCATCAAGATCTTTTCTGGTAAAACTGAGATGAGCCTTTATGTTCTTTTTGCTCAGCAGCAATTTTCATCTTGAAACTCTGCCTTGCAGGCCATTTTTGCCCAGTCTCTTTCTTGTGGTGGAGTCTGTAAGGGATTAAGTACATTTAATTTAGCTCAAAGGTAATCGAATATGATTCAATAGGGAATTTGAACAGAATCGCTGTTTTACGGCTGATCAGAGTCGACCCGCGATTCATTAAACGAGCCGTGTAATAAACTCTGCAATGGATATTACTATCCAGAATATAGTGAAAATACTATATATTAGCACAGTAGCAAAATCGGCAGTTTAAGACATTAACTTGTAAGCACAAAACACAAGATACTTATCTTTTCTAATAAAAATATGATTTTATTGGATAAACCTAACACATACAAACTAATCTAACATAAACACACGCATTTACACAGGTTGCAGTAAGAGAAAGTGAGGAAAGAATGAGTTTAAAGGAATGAAAATATAAGTCCCAAGTTTATAGCAATATGTGTAATTGCTTAGACCTGAACAACCATCAATCACTTAATTAACCCTCGTATTGAGTCTCTCAAAGAGGTTATTAAACTTTATATCAAATGCACCAGTTCAGTTAGAACCTGGAGGTTACTTGCGTTGCCTTTTTCTGTGCCTAGGGAATTCCTTTGTTGCGTCGCTCCAGAAAGGGGCCTTCCCGAGGTTGCTGATTGGTTGGTTCTGTGGTCCTTTGTGAAGTCTTGGGCGTTGGCTTGGCTGAGGATGCGAGTTGTGCGCTGTTAAAGTTCAGGTCAGCGAAGACGTTTGGGTCGGTCGCGGCTTGCACAAAACTTAACAAGAACACGAAACTCTCAACGGAAAGAAATAAAATAATTAAAGTAAAAGACAGGAGTGTAATGATCTCCTCATGTTTCCTTTAGAGGAGCAGCTGGCATGCAGGCCAGGCAGCGTCGAGACGCGGCGGCACGAAGCCGTAGAGTAAGAGAGCAAGGGTATGGCGTAAGAGCGTAAGAGTCAAGAGCGATTTGATGGTGTCCTGGGTATTTAAACTCAGCTTTTGGACACATCCCAAATGGTGTCTTGACCAATTAAAACATTGTCCTAAGTCGGGGTACTGCTGGTTCCTCCTCCCCAACCATAAATCACAATGTCATCTGATCCATCCCGTGGTCCCAATTTTCCCGCTCCTGGCAAAGTTAAATTTGGACATGATTTCGATAACCAGACTAAAATACATTTTATAAAGAATTGAATTATAGAAACATTTCAAGAATGCAATTTCGAGTTCACGCACACCAAACACCAATATAAACCATTAAACTATTCAATAGTTATCAAAAGGGACATACACAATAGGTGATTAAAACATAATAGGCAAATGCATGGGTTACAAAGAGTATAGGAAGTTATGTATAGAAATGATGAGTTGCTCATGAGTCCTTTTTATCATCATTTTAGGTGTACATGTGAACAGGCAGTTTCCTGGGCCATACTGTGGATGTAAGGATGTGTTCTGTGAGGGAGGAAAAGGTCAAAAGGGTGTAGAAAGAATTTCAGTGTCCTGTGCGTGGGGTAGCCCACCAAGCACAGTCTCTACTAGTGATTTCCCTCATGTGATGTCCAAGATGTGCATCTCTTTGACCATTAATCTTGGTTATTTGCCCCAAATTTGGGATTATCAACAAGGGTCCTTTTGTGTTAATGTTGCAAGTTCCTAGTTAGTTAGGTTTGCTTCAGGCTGGCTGGAGCCAGGGTGTCACATGACAAATTTTACGACATGCTGGTCATGCTGGAGTTGCTGGAATTTGTGGAGTTTGAGGCTGTAGAAGTGTTTTTACTTCTAATCGAATCTCCTGAATTGTCTGATTTACGCTGAAATCCTACAAGTCATGAACACTGACCTTAACTGAGGCAAGAGAGGCCTGCGGTTCTTTAAATGTTGTTGTGGGGTCTTTTGTGACCTCTTGGATGAGTCGTTGCTGCGCTCTTGGGGTAATTTTGGTCGGCTGGGCACTCCTGGGAAGGTTCACCACTGTTCCATGTTTTCGCCATTTGTGGATAATGGCTCTCACTGTGGCTCGCTGGAGTCCCAAAGCTTAAGAAATGGCTTTGTAACCTTTTCCAGACTGATAGATCTCAATTACTTTCTTTCTCATTTGTTCCTGAATTTGTTCCTTTGGATCTCAACATGATGTGTAGCTTTTGAGGATCTTTTGGTCTACTTCACTTTGTCAGGCAGGTCCTATTTAAATGATTTCTTGATTGCGAACAGGTGTGGCAGTAATCAGGACTGGGTGTGGCTAGAGAAACTGAACTCAGGTGTGATGAACCACAGTTATGTTTTAATGTTGTGTTTACTTGTGTTATCTTTGATTAATATTTTAATTTGTTTGATGATCTGAAACATAAAATTGTGACAAACATGCAAAAAAATAAAAAATCAGGAAGGGAGCCAACACTTTTTCACACCCCTGTATTTACAATGTCTGTGATATTCGCCGAGTTTCGGGTCATTTTTGTGATGTGCTCCTTCTTAAGACAGAGACGGCAGAAAGTGCATCTTTAGCTATTTTACGAAAGCACAACGTTTTGTTGATATTGTGAGTGCACACAAATAAAAGTAAACCTTTTACAGCTCCGAATGAAGCATTACTCTTACCTTTATGAGCAAAAATGATGCCGTATTTTAGGTTTCCACTGTTATTAAGAAAAAAAAAATGCAAGTTCTCGCGCAGGTGCTTCCATGTCCTTCAAAGTGCACTTTAGCTTTCACTCTCTGCACAAACGAGTGGATATGCGTCTACAGCGCACATTAATATTGTGAAATGCATCAAGTGTTTTATGTCTATAGATTTAATTTTAGGCAAGTCGTGTTAATCTCAACTCATTGCCGCTGGCCACTTGGTCGTTACTTTGAAAAACAAAAGCTTGAATTTAACAAACATAAAATGTTCCAAACATATATTAACTAAGTTAACTTAAAAAAAAAAAAAATGAAACAAATTCTAGCCACTTTTGCCATTAAAAAACAAAACTATTTTACTGACTGCAACACAGGCTCTGTTCTGATAAGTTGTCGGACAAGGGCAGGGCTCGGGTCTGAGCGTCTCGGGTCAGGGCTGGGCCTGTGCAGGACTCTATTCAATCCCTCGTTTCAATTAAAAGTTCAGCCTACACTGTAAAAAGTTTTCACCAGTTTCAACTTAAAAACTTAAGTTTAGCAGCTGCCTTAAAATGTTAAGTTAAACCAACTTAAGTAATTTAAACTCACAAGTTAAATCAACTAATTTTGAATGTAATAAGTTCAACTGACTTGTAGTTTTAAGCTGATTTAACTTAAAAACTTTAACTTTTTTAAGTTGAATCTGGTGAAAACTTTTTACAGTGCATGCCCCTGACTCTAAGGCATGATATTTCTATGTATGTTTGCTTATAATAAACATTTGGCTTTATAATAAACTGTAGGGCTCCTCATTTATGAATGAATGAGTAAGAAACAAACTTTGTGGACTTTTATTTATTTGTTTATTTAGTCATCAGTTACTATTTTAGAACACTGTGTTGCATCATGATTTTATGTCCAAAGTAATTTGGGTCATAAGGCAAACTAATTGACAAACATTGGTTTAGAAGCTGAAGTCCATTTCATTAATTGCATGGATTCCCTTAATGGGATAGTTCACAAAATGATTTTTCCCCCTCATCTCTTGAGTGCAAAATAAAATATAAAAATAAAATATACAGGTCAAAGACGTTAAGATGTCCACGTCAAAAGTAATTTACAAAGTGATTGTATGTCCATAAAAGGCACATATAATTAAGTAAGTAAGTAAGTAAGTAAAGTTTTTGGAGAATAAAATGTCAAAATTTGGTTGAAATAATGTTACATTGTCATTCAGTGTAAATTAAGCAACATGCTTATTTTGACTTGTACATATTAAAATATATAAAAGAATAAGGAAGCATATTAAATTTTATTGACAAAGGGGCAAAACCTAGGATAGTGGTACATTTTAAAAATGTAGAATTACAACTAATTAGTATTTGGGATTTGCTATTTGCTAGCATTGGGATTTGCGAACTAATTAGTATTTGCCTGAAAAGATTGTTACACTGAATGACATTTTAGTGGGTGTCTTCTGTAAATTAGAGGAAAATGTATGATATTTATTTTTTTGCTCACAAAAACAAAAATTAAATTAAACAGACATTTTAATATTTTTGTCTTTGGCCCATACATATTTATATACATACAGTACATGCATATACATATATAATATAAAAATATAATAAATACTATGGAAGTCAATGTTTACCACCAACTGCTTGGTTAAAAACATTCTTCAAAATTTCTCCTTTTGTGTTCAGAAGAAAGAAATTCATACAGGTTTGGAACAACATGAGCAATTATTCATTTAAAAACAGACTTTCTTTCTTTTTTTTTTTTCTTTTTTTTTTGGTGGGTGAGAAAAAAAAAAAAAAAAAACCTAAAAATGGAAAGCCGGAATAACATGCATTGTATGTCTTGTGAGTAAATCCGAAGCATTTATTAAATCTTGCAAACGAGAGACATGACAATTGTAAGAACAAAAGATTGCCACGATCCTGCTGTCAAGGTCTTATAGCTTAAGATGTTCTCAAAGCTTTTGTCAGGGAGGAATTGTAGCTTTTGCATGTGCTGTCCCGGAATAATATGTGTGCCAGTGTTTTATTTTCGCAAGAACCCAAAAATACCTTGAAACCCATTTGACAGATAAAAAGTTTTCAGAGCTGTGTGTGCAGTGAACAATGTTTGCATTGAAGAAAAACGGCATTGAGGCATACAGTTCCTCCTCTCCCATTCCCCATCCTCTATTATTTCCTGTTGTATCTCCAGCCAGTCAAAATTCACTCCGAGTCTTTCACCTAGGGCATGGTGATGTCTCCGTTCGTGCAAATAACCGGCCATATTCCTGTCTCCATGAATAATGCTTCTCTTTCTGCCAGAACAGAGGTCTAAGACCTTCCAAAAAGGTTTTTTGTTCTCTTCTTTTTTCTTCCCTTCCACCTTTTCCCATATGACAAATACTTCCCTTCGGTGAGCTTCTAAAGAAGACACCTGATTGGAAAACAGCCACCGGACCGCTAGGGAAAAATGAATTTTAAGACAGAGTGAGATTTGCACATCATAAAAGCATCCGGCGGTAATGAGGCCAGAGGCAGAGCAGGATTTCAGACGTCAGATCACCGGCTCACAAAACGTCAAGACAAATCTCAATCACCGCTTGACACTAATGTTCGTTGTCATAACGGTATTTTTTTTCTCCATGCGCTCAATCAATGTTCATACTGAAAAATATTGCATTCATATGTGTAACGTTTAATCAATGTTATGAATAATAATCAGTCACAGCTGCAAATAAACATTTTCATCAATCATAATGGAATGTGATTCAAATCTCCAACTACATTCCAACAGTTATTGTTATCATTAGACTAGATTTGTACATTTTTCTGACGTTGTCTGAGTGAAAGTTGCCACTATGATTCAGGGTTGCTAGGATGTTCTGGGTGGAACTTAAGTGTCTTAGGGCCCTATTTTAATGATCTAAGTGCATAATCTAAAGCACACGGTGCAGGTGCACTTAGGGCGTGTCTAAATCCACTTTTGCTGGTTTAACGGTGGGAAAAAATGGTCTTCGGTCTAAAAGGGTTGTCCCTATTCTCTTAAAGGGGTCATGTGGTATTTTTTTTAATCTTTAAAAGTAATATCCCCTTTTTAAAATCAGGTCATTCTCAGCTTCTTGTCGGTGTGACGACACACAGACAGAGGCCACTTCCACGATAGTTGATTGACATGAGCGCCTTACCTTAGACCCGCCCTCACCGAGCTGAAACAGTCCGATTCCAATCGCCATTGTGTGACTCAGGTGCAGGGGAAGACAAGAATGTCTCCGATTGAGGGATTGAGGTTTTCTGTTGTTGGATGTAATAATGAACATAGCAGTCATCATTCACTCCCGTCATCTGAGCCACTGAAGACGCAGAGGATTAATGTTACTTTCATTTTTGAAAGGACAGCGCTGATCCCGATCTACATATGCGTCTGTGTTCGTGCGAATCATTCGTGATGCACCCCTTTAATGAGTCATGGGTGTGTTTTGGGTGTAATGTGCAATAAACCAATCAGGGAGTTTAATCTCCCTTTCAAAGCCAGTTGCATCTGCACCATTGTGGATTTGCTATTTAAACGGCAGAATTTGCAAGAGAAAATTCTCCAGAGAGAAAACGGATCTGCTCATGCACGAGCAAATAGGTAGGCTAATTCTGAAATATACATTGACTATCCATTATGGCGTGTAGACATTTTTATATTTATGCAATTTTTGTATTACCAACATATTAGTGCACTGCTGCCTCTCACTGGTTTATTAATGTTGTTGGTTCCTTTGTGGCTACTTGAATATTTTAAGTAAGCGTTACTCAAAGCAGTAAGTAAATTGTTTTATTTGCCTTAAAAGTCTCAGATCCCAATTCTGTCTATTTTATTACAGTTTTCAACAATAAATGTGCTCCTTTTTTTCACATGCTTGCAGACAAAGGCTTACCAAAACAAAGTTACTAGGTTGTCCTTTTTCATGTTTTCTGGGTTGGTAGATGCATAATCAATAATCAGTATTGTATTTAATCAAATTGCAAGCTTGTGAATCAAAATATAATTGAATCATGGTCCCAGTCAAAACCCAGCCCTACACTCTTAAAAATAAAGGTGCTTCACGATGCCATAGAATAACCTTTTTTTGTCTAAATGGCTCCATAAAGAACCTTTAACATCTGAAGAATCTTTCTGTTTCACAAAAGGTTCTTTGTGGCAAAAGAAGGTTCATCAGATTATACAAAGGTAAGAAATAAATGGTTATTTAAAGAACCTTTGACTAAATGGTTCTTTGTGGAACCAAAAATGGTTCTTCTATGGCAGGGGTCCCCAAACTTTTTTCTGAGTGGGCCACATAATTTTCTTTTCTTTAATGGGGGGCCGGGTCAGTTTATAAAAGAAAATTCCATGGGCCGGTCTGACTACTATTAAATCTTATTATTTTATTATGATTGTACCTGTATTTTTTATCCCTTTTAATGCTAGAATAGTTTATTATTTTATTATGCACCACACAGACAAATTATCTTTTTTTTCAAAAGATATACAGGTGCATCTCAAATTAGAATGTCATGGAAAAGTTAATTTATTTCAGCAATTCAACTCAAATCGTGAAACTTGTGTATTAAATAAATTTAATGCACACAGAGTGAAGTAGTTTAAGTCTTTAGTTCTTTTAATTGTGATGATTTGGCTCTCATTTAACAGAAATTCACTCTCAACAAATTAGAATATGGTGACATTCCAATCAGCTAATCAACTCAAAACACCTGCAAAGGTTTCCTGAGCCTTCAAAATGGTCTCTCAGTTTGGTTCACTAGGCTACAGAATCATGGGGAAGACTGCTGATCTGACAGTTGCCCAGAAGACAATCATTGACATCCTTCACAAGGAGGGTAAGCCACAAACATTAATTTCCAAAGAAGCTGGCTGCTCACAGAGTGCTGTATCCAAGCATGTTAACAGAAAGTTGAGTGGAAGGAAAAAGTGTAGAAGAAAATCACCAACGGAGAGAACCGCAGCATTGAGAGGCTTGTTAAGCAAAATCGATTCAAGATTTTGGATGAACTTCACAAGGAATGGACTGAGGCTGGGGTCAAGGCATTAAGAGCCACGACACACAGACGTGTCAGGAATTTGGCTAAAGTTGTCGTATTCCTCTTGCTAAGCCACTCCTGAACCACAGACAACATCAGAGGCATCATATCTGGGCTAAGGAGAAGAAGAAATGGACTGTTACCTAGTGGTCTAAAGTCCTCTTTTCAGATGAGAGCAAGTTTTGTATTTTATTTGGAAACCAAGGTCCTGGAGTCTGGAGGAAGGGTGGAGAAGCTCATAGCCCAAGTTGCTTGAAGTCCAGTGTTAGGTTTCCACAGTCTGTGATGATTTGGGATGCAATCTCATCTTCTATTCCACTGTATTTTTGAATCACACGTCAAATTCCTCAAATGCTATAGAGTCATTTAATTGTTTCTATCTGCCTCGTGCATCACCTGTTTGATTGCGATGGCACATTACATTGAATGTACCATTCTGTTGGTGAATTTAACAAATAATTAGGCTATGTTAATAACTAAGGGGAATTTTAGTTTGAAAGCCAACCTTTATTATCAAATACCAACATGATATAAGTAAAACATATTTAAAATTACATTTTTAAAATATGTCTCTGGCATTGTTCAGAGGGCCAGTCCAAATGTGGCGGCGGGCCGCATCTGGCCCCCGGGCCTTAGTTTGGATCCCTGTTCTATGGCATCACTGTGAAGAACCTTTATTTTTAAGAGTGTAAGTGCTCTCAGAAATGTCCTACTTGCCACTTGTGAGGTTGTAATTATGAGTTTGTAGTGTTCAAGTGCTTTGTTGTTGGAAAGAACAGGAATCATAGAGAATGGCACATGTATTCATTCTTATTGGGGAAATCTTATTAAAGCCAAAAGATATAGGAGACGTTTAGTCAACAGATTTTTATTCAAATGTAGCATCTTATTCACAATATAAACATTCACAGCGCCATCTGGATATTTATTTCAATTTTGGTCAAATATGCTATTTTCACTGTGTTAAAAACATACAATTTGCAAAAAAATGGTTATTTAAATACATAAATACACATTACTGCAATGGCAAGATGTCTTGGGAAAAAAAACGAATAAAACTTTACAGTGCTACAGCTCTTTTTCTCTCCTCCACTATTTTTACACCAAGTTTACACTGCTAAGGTTTTCTAGGTGAATTATAGCTTACTGTTTGGTTGCCAGGAAATTGCTTTGTTGTCGCCATGTTTCATTGCTGAGCTGTTCTAAGTGGTTTTGTAGTACAGTGTTAGTATTTTGGTTGTTAGGGCTTGGGTCCCTCCTTCATTGTAAGTCCATAAGATTTCACAAATCTGCGCCTTTGTAACTTCATAAAATCAGCACTAACCATGAAACAAATACAGTCAGAGAAACTTTTTAAGCAAGGTCAGGTGAAGGTAACTTTGCGGTGCAGATCAGGCAGCTCTCCACTGCTTAGTTGGCAGTGTATTTCTGTATCTTCTCTCCTACAGTCACAGCAAACCCTGAAACGGCAACAACAACAGCCGTCCTCATTGTTGGCTTGGCTTATCTCTGCCTGTCCTTGCCACTCGCACAAAAACCCAATGTTTACAGTGCACTGGATTGGGCTGTCAGCTTCCCTAATTTAGTCATTTACCCAGCGTGCTCGCTGACATTTCTAGACTGAGGTGGAGGTTCGGTTTATACAAAGACACAGGTGGCTTTATGTACCATGGTGTGTTGCGGCATTCATGAGAATAAAATGAAATCGAAATATAGATGCATAAACCATGTGTGAGCTCTGCCATTCACGACAGACACAAACACGAGGCTCTGGGATTTGAGCAAAACCTTGTGGGGTTTGCACTCATTCTTTCACACTATTATTCAGCACCAAACAATGGAAATTCAGGCAGCCGTTTTGTTTACGCAGAGTGTTTATTTTGCCTTCAAAACCGTTCTTTCAGAATTGTGTTCTGTGTTCACTGAAACTTTTATCTCAGCGTTCACAGCTCTTGGACTCTTCAAAATACCAAGTAACTGACCGCCGGATGAGATATTGCAAACATTCGGGTTTGCAAGCATTTGAGGAGTCACTGTAGCCAAGAATTTGGCCCTCATAATTGAACTACGGGATGGAAATGACAAAGATATGATTTCATAATACAGCAAATGTCAAGCTCTATAAAATGCGGAGTGAATTTGAAAAGCAACATATGGTCATCTTGAGAAACAGGCCATGTGTGGATTCAGACCACGTTACATGCAAATTCTGTATGATTTCACTTGTGCGTGCTGTGCACAGAAATCAATTCTAAACCATTCTTTTCATCCAGGATTTGTACATGGTTAGAATGTTTCAGTGTTTTATGTCAAAGTTCAGCCATAAAAAAGGAATAGTTCAGCCAAAATGACAATTCTGTAATTATTTACTCACCCTCAAGTCTTTCCAAACCCTTAAGAACTTGTTCATCTTCAGAAGACATATTAAGATATTTTTGATGAAATCCGAGAGATTTCTGACCCTGCATAGACAGCAATGCAAAAATAACAACTTTATTCAACAATTTCATTCTCTGTTGCACGTTCACCAGAAAGCAAAAAGCTGAAATAAAATCTAAATATTACATAGAATTTTTGTGAAAATTCTAAATTTTGCTTTGGCAAATAACTGATATAAGTTTGAATACTAAAACTATGAAAACTAAAACTTAAAAACTATAGCCTCATTCAGACTGCCAGCCCAAATCTGATTTCTGTGCAGATCTGATTGAAATCCAATCATATTTAAGTAGTCTAAGTGACAACAAACTACATGAAATCTGATTTTTGCAAATATGTTTCAAGCTACATTTAAGCCTCATTCAGACTGTCAGCCGAAATCCAATTTTTGTGAAAATCTGATTGAAATCCGATCATATTTATTTAGTCTGAATGACAACGAACTACATGAAATCCGATTTTTGAAAATTAGTTTTGAGCTAAATTTAAGGTTTGTTCAGACTATCAGACGAAATCCATTTTTTGTGGAAATCTGATTAGATTGGATCATATTTATTTAGTCTGAATGACAACAAACTACATGAAATACGATTTTTCAAAATCTATTTTAAGCTACATTTAAGCCTCATTCAGACTGTCAGCCGAAATCCAATTTCTGTGGAAATCTGACTGAAATCCAATCATATATAAATAGTCTGAACGGTAACAAACTACATGGAACTTGTTTTTTGCTAATCCGTTTCGAGCTACATTTAAGCCTTGTTCAGACTGTCAGCCTAAATCAGATTCTATTGAAATCAGATCAGATTAAAGTTCAGACTGTCCGCCCAAATCCATTTTTTTTGTGCTTATCCGATTGAAATCTGAATGACAACAAACGACATCAAATCTGATTTTTGCAACTCCGCTTCAAGCTTCATCTAAGCCTTGATCAGACTGTCAGCCCAAATCCGATTTTTGTGCAAATCCGATTGAAATCTAATCATATTTAATAAATGGTTTGAACAAAAAAGGAACAAATTAAATTCACTTTTTTCAAATCCATTTCGAGCTACATTCATATGTGGTTTGGAATTCTATTCAAATCACATTCCTAGAAATATGTTTCAGTCTAAGCAGGCAGACTGGAATTAGTGTAGCTTTTTTAAGTTGTCACGCTATGTATAACATTCTAGACGACATGCCGGACGTCTCCGCGGAAAAAAGCTTGTGTTGTTGCAAAGTGCAAGTCAAGCAGAAAAAGACAATATACTGCTAGTATACGCACCTCTTTGAGTTTTGAAACCAACCGAGACGGCAGCACAAAATAAAGATGAACATTCCAGCTTCCTGCGTTTCTGCGCAGCCTCATAAGACAAAATGTAATCCCGTGTGACAGCAACATGTTGTCATGTCCTAAGACAACATCTGTATTACAAACTGTATTGCTGTTATTGCTGTTTTAAGTCTAAGCATAACAACACAATGGCATTGCCAAAGAAACCAACGCACAATCTGTAAAATGAAAAAAAAAAAAAAAAAAAAAAAAAAAGTTATGGACACAAATCAATATAAACAGTTGCGGTTATTCAAATCAGAATCCATCCAGATATGCACAAAATCAGTTTTAGGCTGACAGTCTGAACAAGGATATTCTGATCTCTATAGATATTGCTAAAGTCTAAGCATTTGTTAGTAGTTTTTATCATCTAGCAGGTGAAAATCAATTCATTTTGAAAGTAATAGCACAGTTTATCTCAACAGGCCACATGATTTGAGGTCCCACCATTCATAATGTATCAAGCATCGCTAATAAAAGTCCCAGCTGACAGTCTTTGACGCCAACTGTTTCCTTCGCTCTGAGATACTACAGCTGAGATATTTGGTCTGATGGTGTTCGACTCCTCAGAATGAGGCCTCACCAGTGGCTCAATCAGGCAAGACCGAATAATTACTGAAATGTAAGACTGGCGGCTATCGATTAGACCCACACTATCAGAAAAGATCAGCAGGCTGGAGCAAAAATCATCAGATGCCAGTCAGAGAGACAGACACCAGGAGTGCGTCTGCATGGCTCAGCTCCATTGATTTCACTGGACTCGTGCTGTTACTACAACAAGATCTTAGTGATTGTAAAAGCTCTGGGTGAAATTGATCGAAGTGTAATGATCAATTGATCGGAGTGCTCCATTTTTATGTTGTTGGTTTTTTGTTTTCTGAAACTAAATTGTGTAAGTGTAGTTAGTGTAGTTAGAATGTGCCACCTTAATTATAGTGCTTGTAAGAGTATTGATTTTTCTCAAACATTCTGGTTAGGGTTTGTTCTAAACCTTTAACCGTAATTATTAACCCCCTGCAATTAATTCAGCCTGAACCAATAAACTAAACTCCATTAAAACCTTTCTATCTTTTTAGGATAAATAAGGTATAAAAGGGTTTACAACTTTTACAAAGGTAATAAATAAATAAATAAATAAATAAATAAATTAATTAATTAATTAATTAAAAATACAATTCAAAAATCTACAGAGAAAAGGAATTTAAAAGTAGCATGTAAAAAGCTTAAAGACTGACCTCTGAGGCTGAGAGATATGCTTTGTATATTCAATATGATCTATTGTTTAACATCAAAATCAATTGGTTAGTGGTTACTGTCAATGCACTGTAAATAAATTAATACATTTTCAGTTTAATTATAAAATGGATTTGTGATATTTTAATTATAAAGCAATTCATATTTGTTTAAATTAATGACATAATATGCTGTTTAATTAATGACATACAGTCAAGCCCCAAATTATTTATACCGCTGGCAAATTCTGACTTAAAGTTACTTTTATTCAACCAGCAAGTTTTTTTGACCGGAAATGACACAGGCTTCTCCCAAAAGATAATAAGACGATGTACAAGAGGCATCATTGTGGAAAAAAAAAATATTTCTCAGCTTTTATTTATATTTGAACAAAAAGTGGCATGTCCAAAATTATTCATACCCTTTGCAAACTGCCACAGTCTATGGGAAAATCCAAAGTTCTATACCATTGGGAACAGCTGTTTTAATCAACTCAACAGGTGAAAAACAGAAGCTCTCTGCTGTTGGTTTGTGGACAGTCATGGCTAAGACAAAGGAGCTCACTGAGGACCTGCGGCTGCGCGTTGGGGCTGCTCACAAGTCAGGAAAGGGCTATAAGACCATATCTAAATGTTTTGAATTTCCAGTTGCTACAGTGCAAAGTATTATTAAAAAATACAAGACGTTCCGCACTGTGAAAAATCTCAGAGGACGTGGTCGGAAGCCAAAAGTGACACCTGTGCTGGCCAGGAGGATAGTGAGAGAGGTAAAAAAGAATCCAAGGATCAGCACCAAGGCCATCCTGATAAATATGGGCTCTGCTGGTGGCAACATCTCAAGGCAGACAGTCCAACGGACACTGCACACTGCTGAGTTCCACAGACGCAGACCAAGAAGGACATCACTTCTCCAGATAAGGCACACAAAAGCCCGCTTGGCCTTTGCAAATGCTCATCTGGACAAAGAAGAAGACTTCTGTTCTTCTGTTTTATGGTCAGATGAAACAAAAATTTAATTGATTGGCCACAATGATATAGCCTTCCTTTGGTGTAAAAAAAGGAGAAGCCTTCAACCCTAAGAACGCCATTCCCACTGTCAAACATGGTGGTGGGAACCTAATGTTTGTTAGTTTTTTTTTAGCCGGTGGACCAGGGAACCTAATCACAGTAAACAGCACCGTGAAAAATGAGCGATACTTCAAAATTCTCAACAACAACATCAGGCAGTCTGCAGAGAAACTTGGCCTTGGGCACCAGTGGACATTTCAGCACGACAACGACCCAAAACACACAGCAAAAGTGGTGAAGAAATGGTTAGCAGACCAAAACCATTAACGTTTTGCAGTGGCCCAGCCAGAGTCCTGACTTAAATCCAGTTGAGAATCTGTGGAGAGAGCTAAAGATCAGGGTGATGGCAAGTACACCCTCCAACCTGAAAGAGTTGGAGCTCATCGCTAAAGATGAATGGGCAAAAATACCAGTGGAGACATGCAAAAGGCTGGTCAGCAAATAGGAAGCGTTTGATTGCTGTAATAGCCAATAAAGGCTTTTCTATTGATTATTTAGAAGGGTATGAATAATTTTGGGCATGCCACTTTTTGTTCAAATGTAAATAAAAGATGAGTAATTTTTTTCCCCACAATGATGCCTCTTGTACATTATCTTATTATATTCTGGGAGATGTCTGTGTCATTTCTAAAAATAAAAAAAACTTGCTGGTTGAATAAAAGTAACTTTAAGTCAGAATTTGACAGGGTTATGAATAATTTCGGGCTTGACTGTATATCAGTATTTGCAGACAAAAAAACAAACAACCAAATGTCCCCTTGTTTTTGCAGACAGAAGCACTGAATATGTACAGTATAACAAAAAAGTGTCTTTATTTATTAATTTTACAGTCCACAGCAACACATTGTGAGTAGTTTAGTTTGTCCGTCTTCCAGAGGTAGGTTTAGGGGTTGTTAAATCCAACGTTCTTGTATCCTATCTGGAATACATTCATGGCCCCTGCATCGCACCTCACTGTTTAAGGCCCATTTAATTGTTTTTGTGTTCCACTGTGCTGCTTTTTAATTGTTGTTCTATATAAACATGCACTAGATGGATGTTTTTGACCTCTGCACCATTGTGTTTTGTTTTATTTCCCACCCTCTACAAAACACTTCTGTGTCCATATGACAAAACATTTCATACAGTTAATTCACTTTGTATAAAGATCATGATTCAAAATGTTTAAACAAAAATCTCCTCTCTTGGTTTATATTCGCTACAATACTTACACTTTTTTTAAATTGAGTACAATTTTTGCTCAGTATCCATCCTGTTAGGGTCTTGTCCAGGGGTGTTAAATACATTTCCTGAAGAGGAAAAGTTCACTGTTCTGCAAAGTTCCGCTCCAATCCTAATTAAACACACCTGAACCAGCTAAACAAGGTCTTCAGGATTACTAGAAACTTCCAGGCAGGTATATTGGAGCTGGTTGGAACCAAACTCAGTGTTTTTGCTTGTTTTTACTACATTAAGCAACTGAAAATTGAAATTGTAATTGCAATTGAATTGCAAGACATTATGACCATTGCATTGTCTTGCTGTTATGCCCCAACTCAGAAACTAAAGATAATCTAGAGTTGTAATTATGATTCTGGTGGTGTTCATGTGTACTCAACTTGTAAATATGATCTTTCTGAGATCATTTGAATGCACCAACATACCTCTTTGCCATGTACTGTATTAGGATCTAGTATATAGCTAAATTCACACCTTTTTTTTTTTTTTAGCATTTCACTATTGTAAAAGTACCATTGTATCACAAACTTTAGAACAAGTGTATATTCTTTTTCTGAAATGTACAATATAAATGCACCAACAGCTTCTAAATCAAACCATTTTTCCCTTTTTAAATTTAGGGATGTACAAATCTGTACAAGTCCTTTAACAAAGGGTTGTAACAGGCATTGGTGAAACCTTTACAAGGTTACTCAGACAAATTAATGAATGATTCCTCAAATTGTGCAGCTTGTTAAGTTAAAGTGTGCTCTTTATTTCTAAATTCATTGATTTTCACCTGGTAGATGATACAACAAGAAGAATAAGTAGAAAAATGCTTAGACTTTAGCCATCTAGTGACCAAAATATCAGAGACTTAGCAGTATGCCCATAGATGGATATTCTTATTTATCAATAAATAATTAATATACTGTCTGAAATAGACATTTTAGTATCAAATACATGTGTATAGCATTCAAATAAATAAAAGCCGTTGCATTCTTCTTGTGACTGAATTTAATGTGCCTACATTTGTACATAAAAGGGTTACATTTTAGGATCTGTTCTCTTATTTACATCATGTCTACACTTTGTTACAATAAGAGGAATCGTGAGGATGCAGGAAAAATTTGCCGTTTACAGGTGAGTGAATTCTGACTTACTTGAGTTAAAAATCAACAGACATGTCTGTGATGGCTACATTGCTAAATGCTATGCGTTCTGAATAGAAACCTTTGACGCTTTCCAGAGCCTAAACACAAATGTGTATCGGCAATATCCTATTATTACAGTTTTAACTGAGGGTGCCTTTGACTGTGAGAAAATGGACGTGTGGCGTGAGACAGCTGGCAGCTCTTACTACTAATATCATGCTAACACTCTACATAGAGCCCTTATGTTTTCCCTGTCATTGTTAAATGTATGTGCACCCCAGATTTTGTGGCCTTGATCAAACTACTTAACCCCAGGCTGTTCAAGAGTCATTATATATAATCCAGCCACAGTAAGTCACTCTAGATAAAAGCATCTCCTAAAAGACCACCTACTTAGTATTACATTAGAGTGCTCGAGCGCTTTCTACTATAAACAAGTCAAGAAAATTCACGTAAGATCCCTGCGTGCCATGCAAAACCAATATGTCCATGCAAGGACACAGCACCCTTTCCCAACTTTGATTCAAACAGCTTTAAGCTAATATGAAATGGTAATATAGCCATAATTACTCTGACCTACATAAGGCATAATTCATATTCACTGAATCAAAGTGCTCTTTTGACCTGTCTCATATTCCCTTCTGCTGTAGAAGGTCAGGTAATATAGCAGCCCTCCACTGACAAGCTATTGCAATATGTCTCTAAAACATAATAGTGAGCTCATTACATCACAAATGTCATGGTGTAACATTTAATTCAACAAGGGATCAGAAATACATTAAGGATTCAATAAGTGAAAATGACAGTACGTATGATCTGATGCTACAACCCTTACAAACTACTCAAACTAAAGCACGTGCTGTAGCAATTTCTTACTTTGCAAACACTCTGGCTTCAGGAAGTTGTGCAGCAATCAGATTATAAATCGTGATTCCAATCAACTCTTTCCATTTTTGTGCATAGTATGCATTCAGTGGCCAGTGAATTAACTGTGGGCAAGCTAAAATGATTATAAAGCAAAATCAGAAACAAGGGCCATTAAAAGCATAAAAGAGGACACAGACTGCTGTGGATCAAAGGAAACAATCTGTAATCTGGATGCAAGGCAGACCTTGATCAAATACCACCAGCAGAGTTTTCTGATATTCAAAGACTCGAAAAGCAATTGGACCTAATACTGGAACTTGTGGTACTCCATGCAATTATGTGTTCTTCAATCTATACAACAACAATCACACATTATAACTTACATAAAAATACAAGTGCATGTTAAAGTTTAAAACAAAATTGTGAATATTTGTATATATGATACATACAGTATATACTTATACATGTATACATTAAATTTACAGCACCTATCTACCTCAATTCACAACAAATCCTACAAGTCTCTGCTCTCTCCTGCCAGCCAAGATCACAGCATGAGTGATGCCTTGCCTTTCACAACAAGGTAAAAACTCAATTTCCAAAACCTTCATCCTTTCTGTTGCTTTCTGGTGAAATGAGTTGTCAACCTCCACCCTTTTTATTGTATTCAATTATTTATTTTTGTGGATATCATCTGTAATCATTATTATTTTATATTGAAGTTTGTATTTTTGCTTTTTGATACAGTTGAGGTCAAAAGTTTACACACACCTTGCAGTCTCAACACGAGAAAATTATAGTTGAATTTCTAAAAATGAATTGTTTAAAAGTTTACATCGGCCTGATTCTTAATACTGTGTTGTTACTTGAATGATCCACAGCTGTTTTTGTTTAATGATAGTTGTTCATGAGTCCCTTGTTTGTCCTGAACAGTTAAACTGTTCTTCAGAAAAATCCTTCAGGTCCCACAAATTGTTTGGTTTTTCAGCATTTTTGTGTATTTGAACCCTTTCCAACAAAGACTGTATGATTTTGAGATCCATCTTTTCACACTGAGGACAACTGAGGGATTCATATGCAACTATTACAGAAGGTTCAAACACTCACTAATGCTTTAGAAGGAAACACAATGCATTAAGAGCTGGGATTGAAAACTTTTGAATTTGAAGATCAGGGTAAATGTAACTTATTTATTACTTCTGGGATACACATAGGTATCTTCTATAGCTTCTGAAGGGCAGTCCTTCAGAATGAAAAAAAAAATGACAAAATAGGAAAAATGTACACATTCATTCTGTTCAAAAGTTTTCACCACCTCAATGCATTGTTTTTCCTTCTGGAGCATCAGTGAGTGTTTGAACCTTCTAGAATAGTTGCATATGTGTCCTTCAGTTGTCCTCAGTGTGAAAAGGTGGATCTCAAAATCATACAGTCATTGTTGGAAAGGGTTTAAATACACAACAATTATGAAAAACCAAAGAATTTGTGAGACCTGAGGGACTTTTCTGAAAAACAGCAGGCAGTTTAACTGTTCAGGACAAACAAGGGACTCATCAACAACTATCATTAAACAAATAAAAACAAAACAAAAAACAGCTGTGGATCATTCAGGTAACAACACAGTATTAAAAGTCAAGTGTATGTAAACTTTTGAACCGAGGTAATTTTTATAAATTCAACTTTTTTTTCTCTCTTGTGGACTATATGTAAACGTCTTTTTATGTGAAATATCTTATTCAGGTTAGTACTAATAAAATAAAATAAAAATAATAACATGCATTTTGTATGATTCCTCTTACTTTGGTAAAATCATTAACATTTTGCAGATTCTGCAAGGTAAACTTTTGACATCAACTGTAGCTGACAGTTACACTAGTAAACCTATAGAAATACTTTTGTCTCTTGCAGTGTCACCAGAGAAAGGATGCTAGAAAAGAATGGCTTCAACCACATTTACAATACTATAAACAAAATATAGATGAAATATAGCTAAATAGAGTGGTTTATTTGAATAACACCAGATCTCATATATATGTCTGACAGAAAAAGATTTGAAATCACCTGAAGTGATATTAATATTGTAGGTTATTTCTATATTATTAAACAAGACTGTAGAGCAAACGCTTTCCATAATTCTCCCCTTAAGCAAAGCACACAGATATTACCTCTGTGAGATGAAATTGCACGTGTGTGTTTTTCTGCACTAGGCAAAACCTGAAGCCATATGGCTGACTGCAATATGAATGATACCGGTACGCTGAGAAACCTGTGATTTTCAGCAAAACAGGATGCCTTGTTAAATTTGCGGTCTGATAACTAATGACCTGCAATAGTCACCAGATTAATGACCTGTGCCTAAGAGAATGTCAGCACAAAAATATGAATATAAATGACATTTAATGTGATATGCATCATTTCATGTTCATAATATATAGCATCATTCAGCACTTGATTAATGATCTCAACATATGGAGTAAAAAACCTCAACGCAGCTGTCTGTGCTGCTACAAAGGTCACAAGCTGTGCTTTCAACCAGAAATATCCAACGGTTGCAGGAAAGCAGCTTTTGTAGTGTTCCTGATAGCATAGATCCACAGACATGTACTTGTGACTGATGAGTCATGAGTGCTATTCAATGGATTTTCTGCTGTATTTTAGAAAATATAAGTAAGATTGGGGCTAGTTGTCACACTTTTTACCAAAGTGAATATTTTCTCAGAATAGGTTTATTTTTTAAACTAATTTTGAACTACAAAATAAAATAAAAAAATATATATTTTGCAACATATATGTAATATATAAAGGGTAAAGGTTGAGAATATGTATTCAAATGACGCAAAGTTGTTTGTTTCCATCTAAAATGCGATCAAAAACAAATGAAAATAAGGCTAAAAGAAGGTTAAATTCCAATCAGACAAGCATTCCTATTTACTTCAGCAGGGCAGAGCCATTGAATTCTGGAGGGAGCAATTGTCTCTAAATGTGAGCGTTTGGAACACACTTAGCGAAGGGACCTAAAAGGCACTGTCATTATGTTCTCTTTATCTTCACCCAAAATGTTACGATGACAACACAGCGTAGCATCCATCACCCCATTAATTAGCTAACCGTATGACAGGAATCTATTATTTATTGCTGTTACTTTAATTGCTGTTAAACTGTGCCCTCTCTTCATGCCCTACCCTGAAAGCAACCACAAAGTCACTGTATCTGCTATTAAACACATTTCCTACCTATGAAACTATTAAACAATTAAAACTACAAATTAAAATGTTTTTGCATGCTGCACTAAAATATAATATATGACAACAAAAATTATTCCACTTGCATTTCAATGAACTTGTGTTGGCAATTCTGCAGTTTACCTAACATGGTTGCCGCAGGTTGTTTTTATGTTCCTGGGATGAAGCGACCCAATTAACATGATATTTAGCTCCTGGAATTTGAATTTTACCAGGGAAACCAAAAAATGTTTATTTTTCAGGAAAATTAATGAATTAATGCCCTCTTGTCATCCAAGATGTTCATGTCTTTCTTTCTTCAGTCATAAAGAAATTATGTTTTTTAAGGAAAAGGATTTTTCTCCTTATAGTGGACTTCTATGGTGCCAATGAGTTTGAACTTCCAAAATATAGTTTAAATACAGCAAAATTATTTATTATTGTCTAAAAGAATTTACAGTTTATATACTTTTAAACCTTAAATGCTCATCTTGTCTAGCTCTGCGTGAAGGGTATTTCAAAAAACTCCTATCTCATTTTTTCCTCCAACATCGCTGTTTTACCTCTTTTGTAAAGGGCATTTGACCTTCTTTGTATGTTCACTTTGTAAACACTGGTAAACACTTACAAAAATGTAAAACAGCGTTGTAGGACAATTTTGAGGTTGAGATGGGGGTTTTCGACCTACCCTAACTGTCTTGAACTGGAATACAGAGTTTACGCAGAGCTAGACAAGACACGCATTTAAGGTTAAAAAGTATATAAATTGTAAATGTTTTTAGAAAATAACCAATGGTTTTGCTAGATAAGACCCTTCTTCCTCAGCTGGGATCATTTAGAGCCCTTTGAAGCTGCATTTTGGAAGTTTAAATTCGGGGGCACCATAGAAGTCCACTATATGGAGAGAAATCCTGAAATGTTTTCCTTAAAAAAACTAAATTTCTTTACAACTGAAGAAAGAAACCCATGAACATCTTGGATGACAATCCAGTACATTAACTGTAAATTTTTGTTCTGGAAGTGAACTACTCCTTTAAAGGACTCGCCCCTTAAAAATAGTTTGTTTTAGACAGAGGGGCAGAATGAGGTTTGCAAATAATAATTTTCCCACATATGTATGTTTTATGCAAAATTAACATTACAAGTGAACTTCAAGGAACATACAGTAGTAAAAAAAAACAAAAAAAAAACATGTCATGTCTCCTTTAAATATTGAGCAATAACTTGTTAAATATCGAGGCTTAAGGGCATTTGCCAACACACAGGTGAGTTGAAGTTATGGAACAAGACTCTCCATTCATGTGGTTCGCTGTAGTTAATATAAGTAATTTTCTGACTGTGGAGTATAGAAGGTTAGTGAAGGTTAATACCAATCTGAAAAGCATATTTCCCTTCATATAATTTGAGTAGTCATGTGTTGTGTGTTTTACATCATATGTTTGGAATCAGAACTATCGAGTCCAGATTCATGAATGATTCCCTATTTTGAATCAGTTCTGTCCTGTGTGATTGGTTAAAACAGTTCCCCTTTGGGAACGTCGAGCTGCGTCACTACGCTTTGGGAACGCCTCCAGCGTGACCACACTCTGAATCACGTGTGTAATCAGTCCAATAGAGAAGCGCGTGTGACGTCACGGACAGGGTGACGTCAGGAACCAGGAAGCTATAAAGCACATGCGGTGAATGCAGCCGGCAGCTTCTGTCTTTCAGTCGCGCTCTGTGTGTTTGTCTGTCCGTCAACACTGCTTTTCGAGGCCAGTATGCTTCACTTTTATTTGAGTGTTGACTTAGATAGAGAATGGGCGATAGCAAGCGTTTCAAACGTTGTGTTCCTCCGTGCCAACGTTACATTACGGCCGAGGACACACATACGCTGTGTGTAGCTTGCTTGGGGGCGAGGCATGCCCTTCGAGGAGGCTGACTGTGTGCATTGTTTGCGGCTTCCTCTCCGCACGCTTCGCTCCCGGAGGGCTCTTTTTGAGGAAGGAGCCCTCACCAGCGTTCCCCGCGGATCAGGTCCCACTTCTGCTGAGGCAGAGCGGCGCCTGCATTCGTGGGGATCGCAGCTGGATTTGGTATCGAGTTTGGAGACGGGCGAGCCCCTTTCTCCATCCTCCTCTGCCAGATCCATGCCCCTCTCTGGTGTGGAAGCCCGCACGCCGGCTTCTTCCCATCAGGAGGAGCACTCGCCCCTTCATTTATCTTCCTCCGAGGAGGAGGATACGGAGATGGGCGAGCAGGCTGGTCCCACGCCCTCCCAGCCAGTCGAGTATGAGGAGTTAGTGGAGGTGGTCACCCGTGCTGTTGCCAAGTTTAATAACAGAAGACAAAATTAGATGAGAGGTTTCTGCGCCCCAAAGCTCAACCTCCACGCCGAGGTCTGCCATTTTTCGTGGGGAAAACCATTCTCGGCGCGTGTTCACTCCCCTTCCACCTACACATATTCCAATGTGGTCGGGGCTCGTGAGCACGGTTATGGGGCGATGCCACAGGTAGAACAGACGCTCTCGAGCTATCTGTCCCCTAGTTCGGCATCGTCCCTAAAGACCTCGGCACTCCCCAGCAAACCTCTAAGAACTACATCTTCTTTGCTGGGGAAAGGGTACTCGGCAGCGGGTCAGCCCGCAGCCTGCCTTCACACCATGGCAGTGCTGCAAGCATATCAGGCCGATCTGCTGAAGGAGTTTGATGAGGGCGGGGACGGGGCGGCAGTTGATGTCAGTGAGCTGCGTCGTACTGTCGCATCCCCCTGGAGCAAAAACATCTCCCCAGTGCCCTCAGGAGACCGATCTGCTAACCCTGCCACCCCCGGTGCTTCACCCCGCCACCCCCGGTGCTTCACCCCGTGCGCGTTGCGGTACAAGGAGACTCGCAATCTCAAGAACCATCAGAGATCAGCCTCGAGATTCCCTTAGTAGATCATTTAGCAGCGTGGAAACTTCTGCCAAATGTTTCTCGATGGGTCCTGCAGACAGCAGAAAAAGGCTACAAGATTCAGTTCGGCACTTGTCCGCCGTCCTTTCAGGGGATTACCACCACTATTGTGGCCCTTCAGCAGGCTCTGATTATGGAAGTAGAAGAAACCCTTTTGAGGAAGGAGGCCATCGAGGTGGTCCCTCCTCATCTTACGGGGTGCGGGTTTTACAGCCGCTACTTCATAGTTCCAAAGAAGGATGGAGCCTTACGTCCTAATCTAGATCTCAGACTGCTCAATCGTGCAGTGCTGAGACTCAAATTCAAGATGCTTACTGTAAAGCAGGTCGTGTCTCAAATCAGGTCCAAGGACTGGTTTCTCACGATAGATCTCAAGGACGCCTACTTCCATGTCTCCATCCTTCCACAACACAGGAAGTTCCTTAGGTTCGCTTTTGGGGGCAAAGCTTACCAGTACAGAGTTCTTCCTTTCGGTCTAGCACTCTCACCCCGAACTTTCACCAAATGTGTGGATGCTGCGCTGGCTCCTCTGCGACTACAGGGCATCCGCATACTAAACTACATAGACGACTGGCTTATACTAGCGCAGTCAAGGGAAATGGCGATTCGACATCGAGATGTCGTTATCGCCCATATGAAAGCTCTGGGGTTAAGAGTGAACTCCAAGAAAAGTGTTCTTTCTCCAGCTCAGAGAACCACTTATCTCGGGGTAGTTTGGGACTCGACCACGATGCGGGCACAAATGTCTCCCGCTCGGATTGAATCGATCGTTCACACAGTCAAGAGAGTCAAAGAAGGCCGATCACTCACTGTAAAGCAGTTTCAAGTTCTGCTAGGTCTCATGGCAGCCGCGTCCAACGTGATTCCTTTTGGCCTGCTGCATATGAGACCTTTACAGTGGTGGCTCAGAACCAAAGGTTTTTCCCCGAGGAGCAACCCACTCCGTTTGATCAGGGTCACGCGGTGCTGCCTTCGTGCCCTGGACATTTGGAAGAAGTCTTGGTTCCTGTCCCAAGGCCCGGTGTTGGGAGCTCCATGTCGTTGTGTGACACTAACGACAGATGCTTCCCTCAGCGGATGGGGAGTGGTCATGAGTGGCCGCTCAGCCCAAGGTCTGTGGAGTTGACACCATCTCAATTGGCACATCAATTGCCTGGAGATGTGTGCTGTTTTTTTAGCTCTAAAACACTTTCTCCCAGACCTGAGGTATCACCATGTGTTGGTTCGCACCGACAACACATCCGTGGTCGCTTACATCGCGCCCCTTGAACAAGCTGGCGCACCAGATCCTTGTGTGGTCCCAGGGAAAACTCCTCTCGCTAAAAGCAGTTTATATTCCTGGACATCTCAATGTGGGAGCAGACGTCCTGTCGAGGCAGGGGCTGAGGCCCGGGGAATGGAGACTCCACCCAGAGGTGGTGGAAGTCATCTGGAGTAAGTTTGGGAAAGCCCAAGTGGATCTTTTTGCAAGCCAGGAGACAACACAATGTCCCCTTTGGTTCTCTCTGAGTCATTCAGCTCCCCTGGGACTGGATGCTATGGTGCAGATGTGGCCGAGGCTTCGTCTGTACGCTTTTTCCCCAATCGCTCTGCTCCCAGGAGTTCTGGAAAGAGTGCGACAGGACGGTATTTGCCTCCTGTTAGTGGCTCCGTTCTGGCCGGGTCGAGTATGGTTCTCAGACCTGATGTCTCTTCTAGACAGCCTTCCGTGGGAGATTCCCGTCAGGAGAGATCTCCTCTCTCAGGCAGGGGGTGCGATCCTGCACCCTCGCCCGGAGCAATGGAAGTTATGGGTGTGGCCCCTGAGGGGGCACAACTCCTAGCTTCCGGTCTCTCAACCGAGGTTGTTGAGACCATTCTCCAATCCAGAGCTCCCTCCACGAGGAAAATGTACACCGGGAAGTGGAATATGTTTGTCCTGTGGTGCAATCAGCACCAAATTGACCCAGTTCACTGCCTAGTAGGTTCAGTGCTGGACTTTTTGCAGGTCCGCCTTACGGCCAGTAACGCACATTCTACACTGAAGGGTTACGTGGCGGCCATAGATGCTTCCATGCTCCCCTCGGTGCTACCTCCCTCGGGAGACTTCCCCTGGTGTCGCGTTTTCTCTGCGGTGCGCTGAGGCTGAGGCCCCCGGTGCGCTCACGCGTCCTCACGTGGGACTTGGCCGTGGTGTTAGAGGCTCTATGTAATCCTCCGTTTGAGCCTATTGAAGAGATCTCGGACAGGCTTTTGTCCTTCAAGACTGCCTTTCTTTTGGCTATTTCCTCTCTCAAGAGAGTTGGTGATTTACAGGCCCTTTCAGTGGCCCCTTCATATTTAGACTTTGCCCCTGGGATGGTCAAAGTGTTCTTGCACCCAAAACTGGGTTACTTACCCAATGTGCCTTCAGTAGTACCACGGCCTGTAGTGCTCCAGGCCTTTTGTCCTCCCCCCTTTTCGGGACCAGAACAGCAGAAGCTTAACTGTATGTGCCCAGAAGCTCTTATAGAACAACGACAATGAACGTGACATTGGCCGGCGCCAGCCTCTGACGTCATTAACAAGGCGCCTACCAGTATAAAAGGGGCGCTTGTAAATACATCAACCATCTTTTTGTCTTCAGTCTCCTCGTTCGAAGCGTGAGTAGTATGACGACTCCCGGAGTAAAACAGTTCAGGAAGTGTGCATCCCCGTGTCAGAGAAGTCTGACACCGGATGATGCACACAGCCTATGTATAATGTGTTTGGGTGAAGAGCATGCGCGCTCTGTTCTCGAGGGAGCAGAGTGCGTTCACTGTGAGAGCTTCCCTATTAGGAAGCTTCGCTCTCGTTTGTCCCTTTTCTCGAGGGAATTGGGACATTCATCTGCCCCACGCGGCTCGGGTCCCGCGGCGGCTGAGGCTACCCGGCGACTGAGATCGTGGGGTTCGCAGATGGAGCTCGCTGACAAGTTTGAGAGAGGGATTTGTCTCTCACGCTCGTCAGCGGCTGACGAGGGCGCGCTGCTGGAGGAGGGTGTATTATCTCTTACATCTTCCGATCCAGCAGCGAGTGCTCTTTTGGCTGCAAGCCAGGGCGAGCAGGATGTGGCTGATATGGATGAAGAGGATTCGTCTGAGTTCGTTCAGCCTGCCTGCCCCGCGTATGAGGAGTTGATGGATGTTATGGAGCGCGCCTCCACTGCAGATCCAATCGCACGGCAGCGCGCTCCATAACATCCATCAACTCCTCGGGAGGGGTCGCTCATGGTAGATTAGATGAGCAATATCTTCCTGGCCATAACAGACCACCTCCTGCGAGCCTCCCATTCCTTTCCGACCTACATAATGAGGTCGAGAAGGCATGGGAAAAGCCATACTCAGCCCGCATTCACAGACATCAGCATGTTAACTATGCTGATGTCGAGGGAATGCACGGGCACGGGTATGTGTCGATGCCCCCTGTGGAAGATATGCTGGCTAGCTACCTTTCGGCAGGGGTGACATCGACGCTTAAGGCTCCAACCCTGCCGTCCAAACCGTTGAAAGAGACATCACGGCTGAATGGCAGGGCATACGCGGCTGTGGGTCAGGCTGGTGCCGCCCTGCACACAGTGGCAGTGCTGCAGGCGTACCAGGCTGATCTACTGAAAGATCTGGACCGGGGTCTGGGGCTTTCCCCTGACGAGGTGACTGAGCTGCGGCGCACCACTGATCTGTCTCTGAGGGCCACCAAGCAGACGGCGACCGCGGTTGGCCGGGCCATGGCTGCCTTGGTGGCCACAGAGAGACATCTGTGGGTGAACCTGGCGGACATCGGGGAGAAAGAGAAGCGCTTTCTCCTCGATGCACCGGTTTCGCCTTCCGAATTGTTCGGCACATCCGTTGAGACGGTGGTCGAAAAATTCAGGGAGGCGAAGGCGCGCTCAGTGGCTTTTAGATCCTTCATCCCTCGCCGGTCCGCGCCCCCACCCGAATGCAGGGGAAAGCCCGGCACGCCCTGGTCTGAGGGCCGGAGGTGGGGCCAGGCGGCTAATGTGGCCACTCGAGGCCCTCCTCCGAGGAGGAGTAGGTCTCAGAGGAGAGGGGATCTTAGGGAAACGATCCAGCGCAGGCGTAGCGGCAGGCCTGGAGCGGGTACCTAGGGTCTCCTCTCCCTCACGTTCGTTCGGCCCCCTGCCTTTTTTCCCCTCCTAAGACTCTGGGGCTGGGCCGATGATGAGATTGATAAAGCTCAATCTGATGGCCCGGTACATGAACTGATATATATAGGTGTGTATATATGTATATGTTTGTATGTTTGTTTGTCTACCAGCTCCGCTTGGGTGAGACTTAGTATTGGGCTCCATAACTGAGCCCTACTGTCCCTAAGTGATGAGTGTAGTCAGGTCTCCCCTCGTTTGTGAGATAGTATACCGAGACCTCCACTTGTATACTCCTGTGGAGTAAGTGTTGTCAGGCTTCCTCTCATTTGAAGAGTTATCCTTTGAAGCCTCCACTGTTTTGAGCTTGGCTTAGGCATTATTGTTACCTGCATATGCATGTTTACACACCTACTGGGTGTGGCAGACTCCCCGTCCCGTGGTAGAGTCTGTACAGAGACTCCGCTCTTTAATTTGAGTGTAAAGAAACCGGGAGGTTTGGGTTGAGATCTCCACCCCCTTTTTTAAATGTAAGCAACCTAGGGTTGAGTATTGTAGGCTGCCTTTCTTTTTGAGTCAGTGCATTGAAGCCCACGCTCCCCAGGGCTCTGCTTCTAATAATAGAGAAAGGAAAATTTAGTAACCCCCCAGTTCTAGTAGCTTGTAGGCTCCTTTGAGGCTTGCTATTTACACTAAGGCGTAATGTAGCAGGTCTTCCCTTGGCGAAAGCCCTGTGTTGGACCTCCAGAAGTTCATTGAACTCTGTGTAGACGCTTAAAGCTCTGTCCAGGTGGTATTTTTAGTATATAGACTCTGCTGAGCCTCATTACTATACTGGGGTTGAGTGTAGGTAGGTCTCCCCTCTCTTTTTTAGTGGGTTGTGTTGTTCTAAGACCTCCACTCCTAGATTTTCCTGCCACGGTGAGCGTTGCCAGGCCTCTTCGAGTCGAGAATCGCTCTGCTGAAGCCTCCGCTCTCTGAAACTCCACTAAGGCGATCTATTTTTGCTCTGCATAATTGATCGCCTTGAGGTGTTGGGTGTGGTCAGGTCCCTTCCCTTTGATTATTGTACTCATACAAGTGAGACTTCCACTCTTAGGAGTTTCCCCCCTTTCAGAGCGAGATTGGTCGGAGTGTTGTTAGGCCTCCTCTCGGTAAAGAGAGTCTTTCTGCTGAAGCCTCCACTCTTGAGTGCTGCTGATTAGGTCTCCTCTCGCCTATTGGCATTATAATGAAGATCTTGCTCTCACAGTCTTTCCTCTGGCCTAGACTGAGAGCTGTTAGATGTATTTCTCACAGTGAGAATCATCTAGCTGCAGCCTTCGCTCTGTAGAGCTCCACACAGGTAGTTTATGTAGGCTGTTTCGCTTTACTAACTGCCTCTAGTGTTGAAGCTTTAGATATGAGTGTCATCAGGCCTCCTCTCGTTTTAGAGAGTCTTTCTGCTGAAGCCTCCACTCTTAAGTGCTGCTGTTAGGTCCCCTCTCGCCTGTGGCATTTTGCTGAGGACCTTTGCTCTCACACGTCTTCCTAACAGTCTAGACTGAGAGCTGTCAGACCTTTTTTCTCATTTGAGAAATCTTCTAACTGCAGCCTTTGCTCTTGGGAGCTCCACTTAAGAAGTTCATGTTGGCTCTGTGAGCTTTACCAACTGCTTCTAGTGTTGAGCGTGGCTAAATATCCACTCCTGAGAGCTCTTTCCAGCTGAGGATTGAGCGTTGTCAGGCCGCCTCTCGTTTAGAGAGTCTTTTTGCTGAAGCCTCCGCTCTCCTTAAGCTCCGCTTCTAGTACACAGGTCTACTGTGAGCCTTGCTACCATTATGAGACATTGTATGGTGGCCCTCGCTCAGCTTTGGGCCCCTTCTAAAACCCACATGAGTGGTGAGTACTCACATAAAGCTTTGAGCACTCTCTAAAAACCCACATGAAGTGGTAAGTGCACACGCAAAGTCTCTGGGCACTTTCTTAAATCCACATGAGTGGTAAAGATTCCCCCCTGAAGGTTGGGTTATTTTCTAAAATCCTATATGGTATGGGTTACGCAGTATTTCTCCATTCCCATTCTAGAGTTGGTTCTAAAAACCCCTGGTTTTTCCCAACTTTGTCTCGGTAGCACAGTGTTTCAGATCTCCTCTCGTTCCGAGAGTCATTGTATTGAGACCTTCACTCTCTAAGAGCTCACTTTTAGACCCATTCTCACAGTATGCTAGATGGTAGGCCTCGTTGAGCCTCGCTAACTATCCTTGGTACTGTGCTGAGAGCCCCTCTGCCAAGGCTGAGTGTTGTTAGGCTTTCTCTCTTTAGAGATTCTTCTTGAAGCCTCCACTCTACAGAGTCCTATATGTAGATTCTTAAGTGAGTTTGGTACTTCCTAAGTGTTGAGTGTAGCCAGGTCTCCCCTCAGTGAGGGTTACCATCTTGAGACCTCCACTCTTGAGCTTCTCTACAGTGATTAAAGGTTGTATCAGCGATTTCTAGCCTAAAACATAAAGTGTCAATTTCAGCTGACCTTTCTTCACGATCCGCTCGCTGCTTGCCCCATAAATTGTCTGTGAAAAAACCACGTCTCTCTGGTCAGCCTAGGGTCCAAGATATGCCAAAAAAACAATCGACACTACCAACCTTTCCACAGATAAACAAACAGTGTTCCAACCAATCAGCGTCAGGGGTTTGGTGTTGTGGACTTTCCTACTGGTGCAGGGATGTGAGGGAGGCGGAGCGAAAGTTGGAACACTGTTTGTTTATCTGTGGAAAGGTTGGTAGTGCCGATTGTTTTTTTGGCATATCTCGGACCCTAGGCTGACCAGAGAGACGCAGTTTTTTCACAGACAATTTATGGGGCAGGCAGCGAGCGGATCGTGATGAAAGGTCAGCTGAATTTGACACTTTATGTTTCAGGCTAGAAATCGCTGATACAACCTTTAATAAGGCCTCTTGTGAGCAAACTGCTACCATCGTAAACATGGTTTCCCACGCCAAAAGCCTGGGCACCTCCTCAAATCCACAATAGTGGTGAGTACTCACGTGAAGCTTTGAGCACTCCCTAAAACCTACATGAAGTGGTAAGTGCACACGCAAGTCTCTGGGCACTTTCTGAAATCCACATGAGTGGTAAAGATTCCCCCCTGAAGGTTGGGTTCTTTTCTAAAATCCTATATGGTATGGGTTACGCAGTATCTCCGTTCCCATTCTAGAGTTGGTTCTAAAACCTCTGGTTTTTCCCACTCCATTTTGGTAGCATGGTGTATCAGGTCTCCTCTCTGTGACAGTCGTTTGACCGTCACTCTTGAAAGAGCTCACTTATTAGGCCCATTCTCACAGTCATGACAGCTGGTAGGCCCCTTCCTGGCCTCGCTAACTATCCTTGGTTGAGTGCTAATACCACCACTCACCAAGACTGAGTGTTGTCAGGCTTTCTCTCTTCAGAGATTCATTATGCAGCCTCCACTCTATAGAGCCCTGCTTTCAGCATGTGAGCTCTCCTGTGAGTCTTGTTACCTCCAAGCGTTGAGTGTAGCCAGGTCTCCCCTAACTTAGAGGGTCATCATACTGAGACCTCCACTCTTAAGAGCTTTCTGTAGGATTGAGCGTTGTCAGGCTTCTTCTCATTTTGGAGAGTCTTCTGTGAAGTCTCCGTTCTCCAGAAGCTCCGCTTCCAGTACTTCCAAGCGTGAGTGTAGCCAGGTCTCCCCTCACCGAAGGGTTATTATTGGAGACCTCCACTCCTAAGAGCTAGTGCATTGAGCGTTGTCAGGTTTTCTATCATGTTAGAGAGTTTCTATGAAGCCTCCGTTCTCCAGAAGCTCCGCTTCTAGTACTTTCAAGCGTGAGTGTAGCCAGGTCTCCCCTCACTAGAGGGTTATTTTTTGAGACCTCCACTCTTTAAGAGCTCTTCAAAAGCTCCGCTTCCAGGCTTTGCTGCCGCCTGAAATAATATATGGTGTTTTTCCCTCGCTATGCTCTGGGCACCTCCTCAAATCCACAATAGTGGTGAGTACTCACGTGAAGCTTTGAGCACTCCCTAAAACCCACATGAAGTGGTAAGTGCACACGCAAGTCTCTGGGCACTTTCTGAAATCCACATAAGTGGTAAAGATTCCCCCCTGAAGGTTGGGTTCTTTTCTAAAATCCTATATGGTATGGGTTACACAGTATTTCTCCGTTCCCACTCTAGAGTTGGTTCTAAAAACCCCTGGGTTTTTCCAACTCCACTCCAGACAGCACTATTTAGGATCGAGTGTCGCTAGGCTTCCTCTCGTCTAGAGAGTCTTCTTGTTGAAGCCTCCACTCTCCTGAGAACTCCACTTAGGTGGTTCTATTGCTTAGGTTCTTGGAGCCTCATGAATCACCTCCAGTGTTGAGTGTAGTTAGGTCTCTGACCTCCACTCCCAGAGTTCCACGCAAGCACAGAGTGTTGCCTGGCTTCCTCTCGTTTAGAGAGTCTTTCTGGAGCCTCCGCTCTTCAGAACCCCCACTTAGTATGAAGACTTAGTGGTAAGCTTCACTACTTTCTGTAGCGGTGAGTGTAGTTAGGTCTCCTCTCGCTTAGAGAATCAGACCTCCGCTCTTAGGAGTTCCGTGCTTGGGTAGCCGAGTTAGCAATGACGAAGCTCTGAGCTGACCTAGTAGGTCAGGCTCAGACTCTGGCCCAAGCGTTTCTTGCTGGAAGTGGGGATGATGTTCCTTCTTGACTCCTCAATCAGTCAGTTGATCACTTATCCCTCAGCATGGCGGCGTTGGTATATCGTTCCCAAAGTGTCCTGAAACCAGGACGCAGCGTAGAGTTCCCTCCGGAAGGGAACCAGGGTTACATGCGTAACCTAGACGTTTCATACGAAACCCGAGGCGTTTTGCAATATGGTCTGAAATTGGCCGTGATTCAGTTTGATTCATTTGGACAGTTCACTCAGGCATTGCTATTTTGAGATACTTTATAATACAGAAAACAGGTGAATATTTGACCTTCGATAAACTAACTGTAGGAAATAAAACTTACAAACGTCTTCTATCATTGTCAGCGATGAAGCAGCTCTTCATGAAGCTTGTGAACGACTCTGTATTGCAGGTAAAGACAATTTATATCCACAAGCCTATAGAAACATGCAAATTAGCTAAAAGTACCGTAACATTAGCATGATTTTGAACTTGTGCCTTGTAAATATCATAATACATGAATGCAGGAAACTTAAAGTCTGTGAAAAGCAATATTAAATGTGTGTTCGGAATTTAAATAAGCAATGCATTTCTAATATTTATAATGTATTTAGAAACAATTCTCAGAATTGACTTTACACAGACTTGAAGTACTGTTGCACTGAAGTACTGTAAATGTAAAATAGTACCATTTTGTATCGTTCTACTGCCATATCAGACTTTCTATGTAATTTTAAGAAACTTTAGCTAGTGCTGTCATGAAAATAAGTCTAAAGCATAATAAATGTAAACAAATGTAATGCTGTGGATACAATTTTGAGGTTATCTGTGGTTTAGAATCAATATTTAATAACTGATGAGGCCTCTGACATCTGACTTCCTATTTCGATTGATGACAGGTCCTCATGGCAGTAACAACGCTTCTTCAGATCAGATAACCAAATACACACACTACAAGAGGCGTACTCCACACTTTGATGATCAGTCTACCTCTACCGTGTCTCAGGTACGAGTCTCTTTGAAGTTCTGCAGATGAAAGTTGGAAGACAGGTGGGGCTTTTTGTTGTCTTACCTCTAGATAAATGGGAGGCAGAAGGCACAAAGGCAATGTTTGTGGAGACCCAAAGTCAAGAGATTTGTGTTCGTAGGGAATAATATAAGCGTATCCAAGGTAACTTTCAAGTATCGTGCATATCAAAGTCGTCTCTTGACATCAAAGCCACTCCTTTGACATGTCTAACTAAACACTGCAGATTTGTGTGTGTTAATTCTGTGCTAGTCTAGATAAAATAATAATGCAGATTGATGTATTACATCACAGACACTCTTAGAAGATATCACCAAGCTTCAAGGTAGGAAGAAAAATCACAGCACTCTACAAATTGAAGATGTTCTTTCTTTGCCTAAGGATGATTTATGGAATGAATTGCTTATTTTAGCCTCTGAAAGGTATAATGGATGGACTTTTTTTCTTTCTTTCTTTTTATCATATATAACATTCTGTATGGTATGGCACAGTCTCAAAGAATTTAAGATTCAAATGGTGACTTAGCTGTTTTATTAGTTTATTATTAAAATGCATAAACTATAACAACAACGTCTATTTTAATATGGTTTGTGCAGCACAGTGGTTGTCTACTGTTGCTTTATAAATAAAATGTATTTGATTTAATATGCTATATTATTATTATTATTATTATTATTATATTAATTAACTAACTAAATAGTTTGTTTTCTAACTTAGTTTTTTCCTAATTATGAAAAACGAATAGGCCCTACAACTAATATAAGTAAAAAATTCTCAAGCTTTCAGCAATCAGTCAATAACACGTGTATTAGTCTGCTAGTACTTTAAGACCTAATGCCAGCCACTACATTAAAACCATTGTGTAGGCCCACCTTGAGCAGCTGTAATGCATCAAGGCATGAATAGGCTCCACAAGACCTCTGTACCTGTCCTGTAAGACCCTTATTCCTCAACTGGGATCATATAGCGCTCTTTAAAGCTGCATTGAAACTGCAATTTGGACCTTCAACCTGTTGCCCACCATTTAAGTTCACTTTATGGAGAAAAATCCTGGATTGTTTTCCTCAACACAAAAAAAAAAAAAAAAAAAAAATAATAATAATAATAATAATAATAATAATTTCCTTTTGACTTAAGAAAGAAAGACATGGACATCTTGGATGACATGTGGTTGAGTAAATTATAAGGAACTTTTTTTTTTTTGGATGTGAAATAATCATTTAAGTCCTACAAGTTATGAGGTGGGCCTCCATAGATCAGAGTTGTTCCAGCACATCCCATAGATGCTTAATTGGATTGAGATCTGGGGAATTTGCAGGCTAAAACACCTTAAACCAGGGATGCCACACCCTGTTCCTGGAGATCTACCTTCCTGCAGAGTTTAACACAACTGAGCCAACTAATTAGGATCTGAAGGAGCACTTGATAATTACAGACAGGCATGTTTTATCAGGGTTGGAATTTTGCAGGAAGGTAGATCTCCACAAACAGGGTTGGGCACCCATGCCTTAGACTCTTTATCATGTTCCTCAAACTATTCCTAAACATTTTTGCAGTGTGGCAGGTGCATTAAGAGGCTGCTGAAAGAGGACAATGCCATGAGGGAACACCATTGACATGAAGGGATGTACGTGAACTGCAACAAACTTTAGGTAGGTGATACAAGTTAAAGTACCATCAACATAATTCCAGGACTCAAGGTTTCCCAGCAGAACATTGTCCAAAGTATAGCCCAGCCTCCACCGGTCTGTGTTCTTCCCATAGTCCAGGGATGCCTAGGTCTGTTCCTGGAGATCTACCTACCTGCAGACTTCAGTTCCAGCCCTCCTCCAACATAGCTGTCTGTAATTATCAAGTGCTACCTAAGAGATTAATTAGCTAGTTCAGGCGTGTTTGAGGTTAGGGTTAGAGCTGAACTTTGTATGATGGTTGATCTCCAGGAACAGGGTTGGGCACCCCTACCATAGTCTATCCTGCTGCCTTCTCAAAGATCATGCACCTGATCTAAAAGAGAATGTGATTCATCAGACCAGGCAACCTCCTTCTATTGCTCTGTGGTCCAGTTATGATGCTCATGTGCACATTGTAGCCACTTTCAATGGTGGACATGGGTCATCATGATCACCCTGGCCAGTCTTCCCACTTCCATCAATGAGCCTTGAATAGCTGTAAACCAGTTCACCAGTTGCATCACTTCTGGTAAGTAGTGACCACTGTATACTGGGAACACCAAACAAGACTTGCTGTTCTGAAGATCCTCTGACCCATAGGTCATAACTTTTTGCTTGCTCATTTTCCTGCTTCCAACACATGAAATTCAAGGACTGTTTACTTGCTGCCTTATATATCCAAACCCTTGACAGTTGTACCCAAGGTGCCATATAATCAATGTTATTCACTACACCTGTGGGTTTAATGTTGTGGCTAATCAGTGTGTACACCAACAGAGGTGGAAAGGGTATAAAAACAGAAATTATTTCAAAACATACCTTATATTTCTCCTCAAGGAAACTTTTTTTGAAATTTTGACATTTCTACTAGATTGGGTTTTCTAGTGCTGTGCAAGTGCTAAGAGGTCTCCCGTCATGCAAGTCTGTTCCTACAGGAAATATTCATTAAAAATGTCAAGGGTAAAAGAAAATGTTTTCTTCAAGGTCTCAACAAGAACGAATCATTGTATTTAATGATTACTTTTTTTAAGGCTAAAAGGCATTAATTCCAGGACCCAAGGTTTCCCAGCAGAACATTGTCCAGAGTATAACGCTGCCTCTGCCGACCTGCCTTTCCATAGTGCATCCTGCTGCCATCTCTTCTCCAGGTAAAGATCATCCAACTGATCTAAATGAAAACGTGATTCATCAGGCCAGGCAACCTCCTTTCATTGTTCTGTGGTCCAGTTCTGATGCTCATGTGCTCACTGTAGCCACTTTCAATGGTGGACATGGGTCATCATGACCAGTCTCCCCACTTCCATCAATGAGCCTTGAATGGCCATAATCGCCAGTTTATTGGTTGCACCACTTTTGGTAAGTACTGACCACTGTATACCGGGAAAACCATACAAGACTTGGTGTTTTAGAGCAGTGGTTCTCAATCCTGGTCCTGGGGGACCCCTGCTCTGCACATTTTGCATGTTTCCCTTATTTAACACCTGATTGAGATCATCAGCTCATGAGGAGAGAGATCCATGAACTGAACTAATCAGCTAATGATCTCAGTCAGGTGTGTTAAATAAGGGAGACATGCAAAATGTGTAGAGCAGGGGTCCCCCAGGACCAGGATTGAGAACCACTGTTTTAGAGGTCCTCTGACCCATGGGTCTTCAACCCTGCTCCTGGGAACCCACTTTCCTGCAAAGTTTTGCTCCAACCCTAATCAAATACACCTGAACCAGCCAATCAGCCTCTTCAAGATCACTTAAAAAGTAACATGCCAGGTGTGAGAAATAGGTTGGAAAGAAACTTTGTGGGACAGTGGGTCCCCAGGAGCAGGGTTAAAGACCAATGCTCTGACCCAGTCATCCAGGTCACTCACACCTTTCTTGCCTGCTTCCAACACATGAAATTTAAGAACTGACTGTTCACTTGTTGCCTTATATATGCAAACCCTTGACAGTTGTACCCAAGGTGCCATGTAATCAATGTTATTCACTACACCTGTGATTTTAATGTTGTGGCTGATCAGTGTGTAGACCAACAGAGGTGAAAAGGGTATAAAAACAGAAATCATTTCAAAACATACCTTATATTTCTCCACAAGGACATTTCTACTAGATTAGGTTTTCTAGTGCTGTGTAAGTGCTTAGAGATCTCCCCTCATGCAAGTCTGTTCCTACAGAAAATATTCATCAACAATGTCAGGGGCAAAAGAAAATGTTTTCTTCAAGGTCTCAACAAGAACACATCATTGTATGTAATGATTACTTTTTTTAAGGCTTACAGATTGTCCTCTGAGTTTATTTGTATTAAGAAAGGGGATTTTTCTATAAACTGACATTTGAAACGGCTTCTTTATGAACAGTGAATTAACAATTTCTGTCTAAATGATTGGACATTTAGTCAAAACATGTTTCGAGTGAATTATGTTTGTAATCAGCTTGGTTAATTAAAGCTAATTTGACTTGAAATGAACTCACCCTTAATGAGCAATGCAAGTCAGGTCAAGCTTAAATTAAATTATTTTGGTGTTCCGTAATGTAAACTTGATGTGTCAACTTATCTTTAATTGCCAGTTGCGGACATACTTTGTATTGGGTTAGGAAATGGTGGGTCTTTGCTTGGCAATCTTTGCTACAGTTAGAGTTGAAGATCTCTGTGGTTTGGTGAACATGCCTGTTGCATGAAGAGTGGGAAACAGATCATGCTATAACACTTAAAAAGCAGCCTGGCTTTTTTAACGACAGCATGAAAAAAGAAACCCGTTTTGAGGGTTATAGTCACTAAATTTTAGTGGTAACAAATTATAGGATTTCAGTAAGCTTTATCGGTTAAAAAAGGATGAAAGTTCCGGCTTTGGCAAACCACCACTCCTAAAGGACCTCCCATTAAGTCTACTTCTGAGATGGCTTGCATATGAGCCACATGTAAAAAAAATACTGTAAGAAATCAAAAGATTTGTTACTGTAAGTACATCTAAATAACAGTTTATTGTGATAGATTTCACAGTTCTTTTAAGGAAATTATCCAAGTACATGAACCATTTTCCTAGGAAACATCTCTTCAGACCTCCTGTCTTACTGTATGTTTGGAATAGCTACTACAATACTACTCAGATTATTTCTGTTTATAGTTTAGTTCATTTGCATACTAAGCTAGTTTATAGTATGTACAGTGCATATGCATAGAACAGATGAATAACCCACTACATTGGTTTTGCAGTGTGATAAATGTTTAAAAGCAGTGTACTGCACACTGACCTCATACCTTTGGCAGTTCGGTCCAGTGTTCTTATTAAACCATGCAAGATGCTTGATGCTTCCATAATTTACGCTTCTTTGATATACTGCTAATTAGCTCTTTTCGCTCTGCCTGCAACTTGTCGCTAATTGTAATTATACATAGTAGAATACTGTCACCTTGAAAATGAATTACCCACAAATGTAATTACACAGCTGATAATACAGTTGATAGCATTTAATTTTATAGCTCCATCTGAGGAAGCAGGCCGTCCCCACTTCCATTTCTGTATTTATGCTTATGAACTTTGTGAGGAAATTTAAAAGCATAGAGATGAGATTGTTCGTACATCAAGTGAGGTGTGCTGAAATGTACAGGCAAGTGCAGAATGTACTTTTATATTTATAACGAAGCGGACCTGAAATGTAACACATTTTAAGCCATTTTTTAATGGTAAATGTACATGTAAATTGAATTCTAATAAAAAAAAAAGAAGGACAAAGTTCAAAAGTTCTTTTTTTTAGGATTCTTTAATAAATAAAAAGTTAAAAAGAACAGCATTTATTTAAAATAGGCATCTTTTGTAACTATACAAACTACTATTTAAAAGTTTGCAGTCAGTAAATTTTTATTCTTTCTTTTTTTTTAAATATTTTTTTATTCACCAAGGACGTATTAAGTAAATGAAAAAGTGTGATAGCAAAGCTATATTAGTGACTTATATTATAATAAAAAAATATATATATATAATCATGTGACACTGAAGACTGTAGTAATGATGCTTAAAATTCAGCTTTGCATCACAGGAATAAATTATATTTAAACTATATTAAAATAGAAAACCATTATCTTAAACTGTAAAAATATTACTGTGAAAATGAAGCCATGACGAGCATAAGAAACTTCTTTAAAAACATTAAAATCCTTACTGATCCCAAACTTTTGAACAGCAGTGTAGTATAATAAATATGCAAATGCTACTAAAAATGATTTTTTTTTTTTACATTTGAAATATATTATTAAAATACTAATAAATATGTGAGAGTTGCTTGCTTGTGTACAACTTATACCATGATGCTAGATGAGGGCATTTCACAATTGCTAAGGTTTTCTAAATGGTTACCAGGTATTTTGAGTGTTTACCAGGGTATTGCTAGGAAGTCCTGGGTGGTTATTAGGAAGCTGTTACTTCTTACCCGAAGGCAGAAGAACCGACCCTCAAGTCTCTATGATATTAGTCCATAAATATTGTCTGTGGACTAAATGAAATTCTGAGCCTTTGCAAGCATCACTCATACATGGTATTTTTCTTGTATTATTTGATCTCTAATCAAACACCCGCTGATGTGCATCATAGAGATATCAGTCTCGATTTAATCTCTTTGAAAAAAAGATAAAACTGGACATTTTTTTCCACATTTGTTTGTGCTTGATTTGTCTTGTCTTGTACTGCGATTATCAGCTCTGATCAAACTCCTCTCATGTCAGAACACATCATGTATTACAGGAGATAGTATCAACAAAACAATGTTTGAATTAGTGTTTCCCTGCTAGCTAAAAACATCTGCAGAACTGGATGGGTGGCTGGCAATTGCATAATGCACATCAAAAATCATACAGTTCTTTTCCCTCAGCTCTCTGACTATTAATTCATAAGTGGCTCCATATAAAGAAATTAGCGGGAGCCATCCTTTCATTTCCTGACCCGAGGCTTACAATTATGTCTTTATTTTTATATCCAAATTATAGAGACAGGCAATTATTCGTGGCATAAAAATTCACCAAATCCACAGACGTTCTTGGCTGCCCCGAAGAATTAATTTCACACGTAGAGGCAAACATTCTCTTTTGGAGTATAGCTTGCCAGTATACATTCTCGCAGGCTGTAAAGTAATGAAAATGAATTGGAAACCATATTATAACGCTGAGATTCAGATCCAGCTCTCTCTTTCTGTTACTGAGGCTATAAAGAATCCAATTTGCTGAAGGGCTAATAGAGAGCACGGCACAATGGGGTATCTGTGTGTTCATTCATATCTATCAGCTGTCACTGCATTGGTCTCGCTCTGTCAAAACCGTGGAAGACTGCAAAACACCCTGCTGTGCAATATAAACCTCTGCAAATAAACACAAATGTCTGTAATTTTCTGTTTAATGTCAAAGCAGCTATGTGTAATTTTATGATTTTAAAACGCTTCCTCTTATCTCGGTTTAATATGCATGAGGCCTGGTTCACGCCGTGGTCAAACAGTGCTAAAAGAAGCATCGGTGTACCTACGACAGCATGCTCGTGTCACACTGACAGTGTTTCTGCTGTGCAACGGGGTAATTATGTTGAATATGGTTATTATAAGTATCCCTTTGAGAATTATTACAAACTTGATCATGGTGAAATCTAATTTGCATGAAGAGAAAGAGTGTATTTACTTACAAACATGGTAAATGATCTATGTGGAATTAATTCCCAATCCCCAAATGTAGTTTTAAACTGCTTAAATCATCTGGATTCCGTCACTTTGTGTGGAACCAAGTACTCCAGATGTCTTATTTCAAACAATGAGTGGTTTGCGCCAGCGTTTTGTGCCTATATTGTGAAATACTGTGTTGATAAATAGGTTTATGGTGTGTTTTCACATAGTTCAACATCTAGATGTCCATAAACAAAACTGTATATTCTGCTTTATGTCTGTGAAATACAAATGACTTTTGAAAGACGTCTGATCCCAAAGTCTTTGCACATTTCTGCTGTATTTACAGTTTTCTCTAAAAGCATACTCTTGCACCACTTTGAGTTCATTGTTCAGTTCTGTTCATTTGTTTCAAGGGATAGCTCACCCAATGAAAACATGATGTTAATGTACTCACCCTCAGGACATCCAAGATGTAGGTGACTTTTGTTCTTCAGTAGAACAGTCAGAAAGAAACTGGTCTTTGGTGATTCATAAAATGCAAGTCAATGGCTACCGTCCTTTTTAGAGTAAAAAAAAAAAAAAAAAAAAAGTCAGGGAACACAAAATTAACCTGTTACGATTCCGACATACTGCCGGTGGTACATTTTGTGCTTAGTATAATTTTTTCAGGATTGCTAAGGGTTTAATACCCATGGTTCCCTGATGATATATTGAGATTATATGAAGTGAAATGATTGATCTGTGCAAGAAACTAAACACTATTTACAACATTATTACCTATAAAATATAGACTTAGGGAATGCAGAAACAGGGCCGCTGCTGGCCAAATGGGTGCCCTAAGCAGAAATTTACTTTTGTGCCCCCTCCCCCAAATATTACGGAAGTAAAAATAAAATAATAAAAAAACACCTACTATAGGGGCCAAAATAGAACTTTATTCAAATAAAAGTAAATACATAAATAAATTGTATAATTTATAAATTACAATTGTAGCTCTACAGCAAAAATACAAACTAAAATTACACTTTAAATAAAACTGAAGAATTACTGAGCGCACTTTTAAATAAACAGTTATTTTTGGACAAAAAGGTAAATAAAAAGCGAATAGCAAGATCGGTGTAATAAAACAGTTTTATCAACAACAAAGAGTTACCTCCAATGGCTATGATTTTATTAATACAGTTGTCTGATTGATTTAATAGTCTCAGAATCATACAAAGGGAAAATTAGCAGTTTTACTATGATAAAACCATGGTTATCTGCCTTTTTATCTATCTTTGTATCATATCCATGCTCTTAAATTGTGTTTTATAGAATATATAATATTTGTATTTGTCTGTATTTTTTAAAAATATTTTTACCTGTTTGCACCAAGGGTGTGAGAGAAACGAAACTTCAAAACTCTTGTATGCACGGTACATGTGGCAGTTTTGACAATAAAGCAGACAAGGGTTATGATGTCCACATATTTTTTGTTGAGGAAATTATATTTTAATTAAATGTTTGGTCAAGGAATTAAACAAGGAATTCGATCATCATGTTAGTGTAACAACTGCATTTACCAGGCCTTTGGTGCCCTTTTCAGGCATTTCTATTAAAATTGTAATGTAAACTGTTAATTTTGTATTAGATTATGTATTTTAACACTGTTATTTAATGACATCATTATTAATCAATAATCATAATTGCCTCTGTGTTTACTTAGATCTGCTTGTATTCATATTAAGAAAGATGCGTTAGTCGTGAAAGTATTACCGACATTAAAACACATTAGCTATTAACGTCGACAGAATAAAATAAAGTTTCACAGGATAGGCTACCTGAAAGTGATGCACGGGCTTCATTTTGGCCTTTTTTTTCTTTCGTTTCTTTTTCCAGGACCAGGCATATTGTTCATCAGTTATTATCATCATTTTTGGCCAAATAGGCTGCCGTAAACAGATGTAAGGGCGCGTCGCTGCGCAGATGCTGCGCGTCATCACGTGTGCTTATAGCCCAATCTGCGTTCACCGTAAAATGCAATATATAAGTTTAAATTTTTGTTTATTTGTATATGTATATTATTAATATTAATTTATTATTATAATATATAGAAACGATTTTTTTTTTTTTTGGAGCAGCTGGGATGATGCCCCCCTGGGAGTTGGTGCCCTACGCAGACTGCGTACTCTGCGTATAGGGAGCGGCGGTACTGTGCAGAAATATGATTATTTTCCACAAACTGGGTCTTTCGCATAGTTTGTTTAAATGAACTCACTAGCTTATTTGCGGAATTATGCAATTATATCATTAGGGTTAGTATGAAAATTAGCCTATTATTTACTCACCCTCCAGGCATCCTAGGTGTACAGGTACATCTTAATAAATTAGAATGTTGTGGAAAAGTTGATTTATTTCAGTAATTTAACTCAAAATGTGAAACTCGTGTATTAAATACATTCTCAATTCACACAGACTGACATAGTTTAAGTCTTTAAGTCTTTGGTTATTTTAATTGTGATGATTTTGGCTCACATTCAACAAAAACCACCAATTCACTATCTCAACAAATTAGAATAAGGTGACATGCCAATCAGCTAATCAACTCAAAACGGTCTCCAAAATGGTCTCTCAGTTTGGTTCTGTAGTGAATTTTACAGGAGACTCATTTCATTTTAACTTGGCCCACTTAGGGACGCCAATTATGTAGTGAGTTCTGCTTTTGCCCACTAGGAAGGCGAAATAGTTTAGTGATGGGTACTCGTGTCACAGATGACGTAATGATTCTTGGATCACATGTCACTTAATGTGTGGTTATGAGTACATCACATAAGAAAGATTGGTGGGATATCTAACTTGTAGAACCTCTCACTGTATTATCAACACAAGGAAGACACAAGTGTAATAAAATAAATGTATTAACAAACAATAGAAAAGAGTAATCAACTATTAAATGAATACAATAAATGCAAAAGGAATAAAGTGCATAAGATGCATAAAATGTGATTCAGTTGGGTGTTGCTATGTCAGAGCTATGTTATCTTATGCAAAGATACTGTTGCTACTCTGAAACAAATAAGGTGATAAACCTTATCATGCATCAAACAAATAAATGAGCTATTATTTGTTATCAACTGTAACCAGCTATATAATATCTAATGTAAATTAGAAAGATCATCTACTGATAATACACAACAATGAACAAAGGTCTCTGGAAGAGGTTTGGAAGTGATATTTACGTTCTCTGTGGTTGAGTGAGAAGTCCGGTAGTGTTGAGTTCTTCCACTGGTTGTGCTGGGAGCAGTCAGTGGGTAAAGGAGCAGGAATCTGTTCGACAGCCTTGAACGTGAAGCGCTGTAGGATGCTGATCTCCTGGAGCACCAAAGGGTCCTAAGATCTGGTACACGCAGATGTGGCCCTGGTGAACGTGTTCATATCTGCTGCAGCCTCAAAGGTGGAGACTTGAAGCGTGGAGTGTCTGTTTTCTGTCTCTCTGGCTCTGTGTCTGTTAGTGTCTCACCCTTGCGGAGCTGGAGACTCAGAACGGAGGTATCTGTTGCCGCCTTCCCAGTAACAGGCCGCAGAGTCAGAAAGAAGTTTGATCTGTTACCGTCCCCTGGACGTGCCGGAAACTCAGAACAAGGTTGATCTGTTGGTGTCTTTCCCTGGCAGGGCTCACACTCAGAAAGAGGGTGTATCTGTTAGCGTCTCAACGGATGGGAGAAAATGTGTTTCTCTGCCGGAGACTCAGAACTTTGTTGCTCTGTTAGTGTCTTACCCTGCCGGGGCTCAGACTCAGAACGGTTATCTGTTGCTGCCTTCCCTGTAACGGGCCGCAGACTCAGAACGGTTATCTGTTGCTGCCTTCCCTGTAACGGGCCGCAGACTCAGAACAAGGAGTGTCTTTTGGAGAGGTACCTTTATACCTTTCCGATGAGGAAGAGATTGCAATTTGGTGCTTCTCCATTTCCGTGCTGTGATTGGCTGGTTCCATCAGAGCGGGGGGACATGGGCTAGCCCACCCTTCTTTCCTCTTGTGGAAGTCATTTGCATAGTCCAAACACAAGTTAGAAAAGTGTCAATAATGTTTTACTGGTGCATTTCTCCCTTTCCAAAACACAATCAGAAAACATTTGGTCAAGTAATGAATACATTAAGTCCAAACATGATGGGAAAAGATTGAACTGTCATGCATGCATTAATTTGTCCCTTAACAGCTGAGGTTGTGTAAGATGTTGCACATTGCTGTCCGTGAGAATACTTATTCCTATAAATAAGTATAAGATGTGTGTGTTATGGTTTGTATCATTTCAAGGTTTGAAAACATAGTTATGAATGGATTTGGATGGATCTTTGTGATCTCTCTTTGTTTCACCCACTACTGCTGCATCTGGAGATCCTAAGGAATTTTTATGGCCGTCACAGGACCAAACCTTAGGAAACAGTCTCAAGGTGGGTGAAGGGCAGAAACTGCATCTTGACCAATAGGAAGTTCTGTCCTTCCCGTTTTTTTGTACCAAAGGTCTCTTCTTGCCCTCTAAGAGGTGTCTGGCAGTTGTCCTGGCATCCTTATCTGATGGCGTTGGACAGTTTGCTTATGTTAGTCCACCAAGATCCAATCAAAATGTAGCAAACCTTTGTCCACTATTGTGGTCAGAGAGGGGCCCTTGCCATAAACTGGGCCCTGGAATGCGCGTTCCATTACAGTTCACTAGGCTACACAATCATGGGGAAGACTGCTGATCTGACAGTTGTCCAGAAGACAATCATTGACACCCTTCACAAGGAGGGTAAGCCACAAACATCCATTGCCAAAGAAGCTGGCTGTTCACAGAGTGCTGTATCCAAGCATGTTAACAGAAAGTTGAGTGGATGGAAAAAATGTGGAAGAAAAAGATGCACAAAAACAACCACAGCCTTGAGAGGCTTGTCAAACAAAATCGATTCAAGAATTTGGGTGAACTTCACAAGGAATGGACTGAGGCTGGGGCATCAAGAGCCACCACACACAGATGTATCAAGGAATTTGGCTACAGTTGTCGTATTCAAGCCACTCCTGAACCACAGACAATGTCAGAGGCGTCTTACCTGGGCTAAGGAGAAGAAGAAATGGGTTGTTGCCCAGTGGTCCAAAGTCCTCTTTTTAGATGAGAGCAAGTTTTGTATTTCATTTGGAAACCAAGGTCCTGGTCTGGAGGAAAGGTGGAGAGGCTCATAGTCCCAGTTGCTTGAAGTCCACTGTTAAGTTTCCACAGTCTGTGATGATTTGGGCTACAATGTCATTTACTAGCGTGGGTCCACTGTGTTTGTTGAAAAACAAAGTCACTGCACCTGTTTACCAAGAAATTTTAGAGCACTTCATGCTTTCTTCTGCTGACCAGCTTTTTAAAGATGCTGATTTTCCAGCAGGATTTGGCACCTGCTTACACTGCCAAAAGCACAAAAAGTGGACCATTTGCCTGAGGCTCTGGATTACAGGTAATAATGTTGTAAAAATGTTCAGTTTCTTGCACAGACCGATCCATTTACTTCATAAGACCTAAAAATATTGTCAAGAGCCAAAGGTATTAATTTTGAGTTTCCTTATATCCTTCTCAAGGAAAAGTCACCTACATCTGGGATGGCCTGAGGGTGAAAAAATTAGTAGTGAATTTGCTCAGTGTCTCTTCTGTGTATGTCTTCGTCATGCATTCATAAGAGTACTCAAAGAGAATAAAGTCGTTATTTTTCTGATAGCTGTATAAATTTAAGGTTGACCCACAGATTTCCTTACTACCATTCTGGGCCTTGAATGTAGTCAGAAAGCTCTCGGATTTCATCAAAAATATCTTAATTTGTGTTTCAAAGATGAATGAAGGTCTTACGGGTTTGGAATGACAAGAGGGTGAGTATTTAATGACAGCATTTTTATTTTTGGGTAACTGTCCCTTTAACTCTGCCCTAAATAGCATGTACTAAGAAAACGTCTGGCCAGGTGGTGTCAAGTCAAGTTACCTTTATTTATATAACACTTTATACAGTACAGATTGTGTCAAAGCAGCTTTACAGTATTAAACAGGTAAATGAAGTGTTGATAATGCAAGAGGACGATAGTAAACCTTCAAATTTTAAGTTAAAGTCGGTTCATCATTGACTCACTGATGTCATCGTCCAGCTTGGTTCAGTTCAAATAATATGTGTGCAATCAAGCTGACAATTTTGCCAGAAATTCAGCGTGCTCAACCAAGCAAGCCAAAGGCGACAGTGGCAAGGATCCAAAGCTCCATTGGTGACAGAATGGAGAAAAGAACCTTGGGAAAACCAGGCTCAGCTGGGGGCGCCAGTTCTCCTCTGGTGTCTTTTTAAGTGGCCAGTTCTTGGCCAGAATCATCTGAAATTTGGACCATTCTTTACACCGCCAGTCAGAAGTCTAGCTACATGAGATGCAATTCTGTTGATGACGTTAGGGGTGCAGAAATTACACATTTCACCTCTTACATCCACAACATAAATGACTTGCATTTTGTGCTATCAATTTTTCGAAGTTCCAAGCTATCCATCAAATTGAATCGTGCTTTCCGGTCTGTTTGCAGCTTTGTTTAGGAAATAAAGAATAGAATTGGCAGTCTGTCACACCAGCCTGCAGTAGCAGCAGCTGAAGTTTTTAAAGCCGGTAATGATGTCGGCTCATCAGTCTTTGAGGAGTTGGAAGCGCTGATCCAATTGACTGATTGTAATAGGCCCTGACTAACGACGGCCAACACCGTCCTGGCGGCACAATTTATATTCCCGCACGTCAGAATAGAGCTCACTCCTGCAAAAGACTGTGTGACCATAAATGGGCCGTGATCAAACAACCTTGCCTGCATTTGGCCCTAATAGGAGGCCTTAACTGTGCCTGAAACTGGGACAATAACTTTAAATATTTTATTTGGTCTTCTGGAAAGGACTGACGCATTAAAGCTAGAACATCCTGTCAGACTGACACTGATGAAAGGACAGAGAAAGGAAGAATAAAGACGGTGAGAATGAGAAAGAAAATTTCTCTTTCACATTTACTCAGTTTTTGCTCTTCAGAAGAATATTTAAGTGTATGGAAGATCAAAGACTCCAAGAACTCGCTTCACCCAAGCATGTCCGAGACAAGCTTCTAACAATGGAAATACTGGAGAAGCTGAGGCATCACAAAGGATGGAGAGATGCTTAAATAAACGAGAAGACAGAACAAAGGCATTCTTTTACTCCAACAAGTAAATTTGACTGACATTTTATTCATGAGCTACCACTACGTAAACAAGAAATTCTGTGTCTTAAACCGATTTTCTATGCCCTGAACAAAGTTCCAGCAACTAGAAATTTGCAAAGGCCGAGTTTTTGACTTTCAGTATGAAGTCTTGTCAGATTTTAATTTTGCTTCCTACTTGCTGGCAATTATTATTATTATATCAGGACATGGCACCTGTAACACCCTGACTTAAAACCTGTTCATCATAGAAAATGTGTATTCAAGTTCAAGTATTCAAGTATACAAGTTATTGTATACATGAATGTATTTTTGAATAAAATATTAGGATAAAATTTCAACATAATGCCATTGACCCATATTGCTAATATTTTATTATATACAGTAGATGCCTGGTCCTTTTTTAAGGGCTCTTAAAAATGAGTCTGCTGCCTTTGATGTCACAGCTCACTAGTAAATTGCTTAGGACTGTGCATGTTCTTGTGGTGCCATTGACATTACATGATGACATTTTCGCTCCATTGACTGCCATTTGTATGTGTGTGAATGCGGGAGACTGGAAAACGCAAGCACATGCAATGAGCTTTGCATTTTGCTGTGTCCTACAGTTCAAGTTTGGTGAACTCTGAACTGCAGATATGTATCATGTGAAGACCTGTGATCTGCAGAAGATTGATTCGCCACAGCATGACTGCTTAGTTCAAACAAAAGAACACAAACCTCAAAACTGCAGGTTTGCAAGAAAGTGGGGTATGTTGTCTATTGTCCAACATTTTGTATTTATTGTTATATGCTAATTTTGTTTGTTTGTTTGTTTGTTTGTTTGTTTGTTTGTTTGCTTTTTAAAAAGACGCCAATGAGTCTGAATAAATGTCTCATGCTCATGCTAGTGTGGCTTTAAGTGATTGATTAAAAAGTTCTGCAGTCCAGTGAGCAAAGCTGGCAGAAATCAAATAAATAGCTTTATTATAGACCTCTTTTATTGATCTGAAATTAATGATATCACAATAATGGACCAGCATGCATAAAATTGCCAACCCATTTAAAAAATAGTGCTGCAGTCAAGAGACAACTGTTAGCCAAAACACTGTGTGGACTTTGTGGTCAGAATTTCTGTACATCCATATGTGTGTAGACACTGTGGTCAATGTCAGACCATCTAAACGTAATATTGACTATATCATGTTGACTTTGATGAAAAAATGGAAAGCCAAAAACATGCCTGTGCATGCCGACACTTCAGTAAAATTATATTTCATTGCTTTTTGTATGTTTCTCTTGTAGGTTCAAAGTGAAATGTCCAGTTGTTGTTTGCAAAATGTGTGTTCTGTTTTATCTAACTGTTTTATCTTGTGAGTTTGGCAACATTTTATTATGTTGATTGTTGTATGTATAGCGACAGTGAATTGTTGTACTTATGGTATAAGTTAAGTCAATGCTCTATCATGTTTTAGATAACATACCATTCATACTAAGCTATATCCTAAACCTAACTAAAAGTGTTTATAAAAGCATATGTGTGAGGGCAAAATGTTCACAAGTCTTTGAGGTGTTTATATTGCCTTTTCATTGCAGTGCAGTGCTGTACCAGGTGTGATACCGAGCAAGTTTACTTATATCAGAAAAGCCAAACATATTGAGCCATTAATGTGATACAAACATGAAAATGTGTTAGTTGCATTAGAACTATCCCTTTAACTTAATCCTAAATGGCACATGTTAAGAAAACCTCTGGTCAGGTGGTATCTCTCTAAGTGGGGAGTTCTAAGCCAGAATCATCTGACATTTGGGCCATTCTTCATGCCACAAAGCAAATGTGAGAGAAAAATGCTCACATTTGCTTCTAAAAGTCTTTGAGGTGTTTTATAGTGACTTGTACTGCTTTTTATTGCAAGTGCAGTGCTGTACCAGGTGAGCTACTGAGCAAGTTTACTACATCAGAAAAGCCAAACATATAGAGCTGATTATGTGGTACAAACATGAAAATATGTTAGTTGCGCTTGAACTTTACATTTAACTCATTCCTAAATTGCACATACTAAGAAAACCTCTGGTCAAGTGGTATATTTCTAAGTGGGGAGTTCTCAGACAGAATCATCTGAAATTTGGGCCATTCTTCATGCCACAAAACAAATGTAAGAGATAAATGCTCACATTTGCTTCTACAAGTCTCTGAGGTGTTTTATAGTGACTTGTACTGCTTTTTGTTGGAAGTGAGGTGCTGTACCAGGTGAGCTACTGAGCAAGTTTACTACATCAGAAAAGCCAAACGTATAGAGCTGATTATGTGGTACAAACATGAAAACATCATGTTTTGCTGCTACTAGTGTTCATTTCAGCTGGAAACTGCATTGAGTTTTGCAAAAAACGAAGGTAGAGGCATGTTTTTCCAATGAGCCTTTGATGTCTAAAGCATTTATATGCTTTATTGCAGCACTCGGTTTCTAGGGTGGTCTGGGTTGTTGTTAAGTGGTTGCTTACTTATCCAAGTCAAAAGAGCCCACCCACATGTCTCTGTGATGTTCTGGTCTCAACATATGACAATGGAGCATTGGACTATTTTACCTTGTAAACATTTTTTAAACTGATAAACACCTGCATATCCTGAATGAAGTTGTAGTGTTCAGCTAATCAGAATCATATTGGAACTGGGGATCTCTGACGGGTCTTGGCATTTGTGTGTGTAATATACATCAAGTGGTATGTGAACCGTCTATGCATGCGCTGTTAAGTCTACATGGACATAATGGCTTATATACTGTCATAACATGTTTCCCGTCATTCTTCTGGTCATCCTGCTGTGATTTAGCAGCATAATCAACACAGCATTTCAGTGCATGATGTTGCTCTTGGTTTCTGAAGAGGGTTCAAGGATCTTAAAGCTCCTTGAGATAAATCATGTTGAAATTCACAAGTAAGTCTCTTCATAAATACACTATATTGCCCAAAGTATTGGGACACCCCTTCTAATGAACAGGTTTGACTACTTTAGTAATTTCTACAGTACAGGAGCAGGAGCCTTTTCTATTCTTAGATGACATTCCTTTTGTGTATAAGGCAAGGTTAAAAAAGAAATGATTGATTCAGACAGTGTGGAATAACTTGACTGGTCTGCAGAAAGAAATGTCCTAATCACAGCTGAACACCTCTGGTGTGACTTTAAATGCAGACCTTGAGCCAAAAACTCATCACCACCAAACACCAATGACTTGTACATATGGGTATAGTCATTTTAGACACTTCAAAAATTGTTGCAATAGAGATGGAAATGCAATTTTAAATACATGAATTATGTTTCTACATTTTTGTGCCACAGTTTTGGAAGTGCCTTTTTCTGTTCTAAAGAAGGGGGTGTCCCAATATGTTTGTCCATATAGTGAATGTACAAATCATTGGTGTTTGGTGATGAGTTTTTGGCTCAAAGTCTGCATTTAAAGTCACACCAGAGATGTTCAGCTGGGATTAGGACTTTGCTTTATGCAGAACAGTCAAGTTCTACCACTGAGTCAATCATTTATTTTTGAACCTTGCCTTATACAAAGAGCCATTGCCATGTTAGAAAACTGTTGCTATTAAATTAGAAGCACACAATTCCCTAGAATATCGTTATATGCTTAAACATTAAGATTTATACTCATGGAAATTACTGAAGTAGTCAAACCTGCTTATTAGACATGGATGTCCCAATACTTTTGGCAGTATATTGTATTAGGGTGTTCCTCCTTCAAATATGGCCACTTTTGGCCCTGTGGAAAAACTTGCTAAATCACACACGTTTTTATTTCTTGCTAGTTTATAAAATTTTCCCTACTAACTTCTAACATTTAATACACATGCTTCGTAGTTTTTTTTTTTTTTTTTTTTTTTTGTCAAACTATTTTGAAATGAAAATGGCCCTAGTTAAAATTACATTTTAAACCTGAAACAAAATGGATCATTGGCCATGGCTAACATTTCATATATCTAAATACACTTTCAAAATGTAATATTTTACATTTTATTCATTTATATTTAATTTAAATGTCTACAGTTCCAAAAGTAAACAATGCATATCTACATGTATATGGATCATGTAGACATGGATTTTCATGTTTTAATAAAGTTTCGAGATGTAATACCTTTTAAAAGTAGACAAAAAAAGAAGACATAACCAAATGCTTCAGTTACTGAAACATCGGTTACACTCTGGCAATTGATGCTTATTTCATAACTCCACTCAGCATAATGGCATAGTATACTACACTACCTTTGCCGCTCTGTTTCATACTGTATCTGGAAAGTAACTAAACACGAATGCATTTCTTGAACGCAGACATGTGTTTTCCACCCTGTCGTGAAAAACATAATTGATGCATATGCGTATGAAAAGTTGGACATGTTGTTTATTTATGAGAAAGGTAACACAACCCAAGGTTTAAACTCAGCGTAACTCATTCCGTCAGAATGTGCCCGGCATTTTTTTCTCCCCCTCCATAATTACTTCCTTGGCAAAAACAAGTTGTTGAAATGTAATGAAATTTGACGTGTCATCTCTAACTCCACTTCCTTCAGCTCACTCACTTACATAATTCTCTATTAAAAAGAAGTGAAAATGGCATACAATGTTATTCAAAAGCTACTCCTTTTTGATGATTGTCCTTGTCAGCTTAGTAATCTTTGTCCTTGGTCTATTTATGGTCATAATGAAAGTGGATTTGTTTTGTTTTGTACTGTTAATGGCAATATTGTGTTTGACGTCATGCTATATGTTAATATAGTCACTTATTTGTCTCTTTGATTCCAGTGAAGCATGTTTGAATTAAATCTGTAAACCTCTGTTGAGCAGCACTTTATTTGCCAAACAATAAAATAAATTGTTCAAATTTCACTTGATTATATTAAAAAAAAAAAATTAATTAAAAAAAAATTAATTAAATTGTTAACTTAAACCCACCGGCAACTATAGTTGCCGCAGTTCATAGATGTAATTTTCCTTTTCTAAGTATTTTTCCAGATGTTATCTATGTTTTATATCTCAATAGCATGCAAGCAAACAACCAAATAAAGGATTTCAAGAAAAAAAAAAAAAGTACTTTTTTTTTGTGTACATAGTCAAAAGTCCAAGCGGCAACATAGTTTGGTCTTCCCTGCTGAATAAAACTGCTAAAACCAGCTGGTTGGCTGGTTTTAGCTGGTCATCGAGCCTGGTCTTAGCTAGTCATAGCTGGTCAGCAGGCTGGTTTTAGAGGATTTTTGGCCACTTTCTTAGCTTGTCTTAGCTGGTCAGGCTGGGAGACCATCTGGAACAACCAGCTAAAACCAGCCTGACCAGCCTAGACAGGCTGGGAGACCAGCTAAAACCAGCTAAGACCAGGCTGGAACAATTTTCGAGGGGGTTCTGCCACTTCCTTAGCTGGTCTGGTTGGAAAACCAGCTGGAACAACCAGCTAAAAATTAGCTACTTCCAGCTCAAACCAGCTAAGACCAGCCAACCAGTTTAGGCTGGTTTTTAGCTGGTCATCGAGCCTGGTCTTAGCTAGTCATAGCTGGTCAGCAGGCTTGTTTTAGAGGGTTTTTGGCCACTTTCTTAGCTGGCCAGGCTGGGAGACCTGCTAAAACCAACTTGATCAGCCTAGACAGGCTGGGAGACCAGCTAAAACCAGCTACTTCCAGCTAAAACTAGCTAAGACCAGGCTGGAAGAACCAGCTACTTTCAGCCAAGACAAGCCAACCAGTTTAGGCTGGTTTTAGCTGGTCTTCCAGTCTGGTCATAGCTGGTCAACAGGCTGGTTTTAGAGGGGTTTAGGCCACTTTCTTAGCTGGTCAGGCTGGGAGACCAGCTGGAACAACCAGCTAAAACCAGCCTGACCAGCCTAGACAGGCTGGGATACCAGCTAAAACCAGCTACTTCCATCTTAAACCAGCTAAAACCAGCCAAACAGCCTAAGCTGGTTTTAGCTGGCCAGCAGGCTTGATTTTAGAGGGGGTTTTGCCACTTCCTTAGCTGGTCTGGTTGGGAAACCAGCGGGAACAACCAGCTAAAACCAGCCTGACCAGCCTAGACAGGCTGTGAGACCAGCTTAAACCAGCTACTTCCAGCTTAAACCAGCTAAGACCAGCCAATCAGTTCAATCAGGCTTGTTTTAGCTGGTCATCCAGTCTGGTCTTAGCTGGTCAGCAGGCTGGTTTTAGAGGGTTTTTGGCCACTTTCTTAGCTGGCCAAGTTGGTCTTAGCTGGTCAGACTGGAAGACCAGCTGGAACAACCAGCTAAAACCAGCCTGACCAGCTAAAATCAGCTACTTATAGCTTAAACCAGCTAAGAGCAGCCAACCAGCTTAGGCTGGTTTTAGCTGTTTTTTTTTTTTTTTTTTTTTTTTTTTTTTTTTCAGCAGGGTGTTGAAAGCATTTTGAGTTGGATGCCAAATGTTTGCCTCCTATTCAAATTTGACATTGAAGAGGGGCATTCAACATATTTGCATTATATTATATTTTGCCACACATTCAAATACAATATATATATATATATATATATATATATATATATATATATATATATATATATATATGGGGTAAATAAATGTAGAACATGTTCACATAAGACACTATTAACATGACAAATGGGTTAACGTATTTTATACATTCATTTGATTAACAGTTTTTGATAATACATTTGTATTAAATCACAAAACACAGAAAACATTCATTATTTTTTTGAATTGTAATAAATTATTAAGTTGTTCAAGTTGTATGCATTGTGCCTAACAACACCCTTGACTTGTGACTGTATTCTCAAATAAGGTTGTTTGTTTGTTTTGTTTTTTGTTTTGTTTTGTTTTTTTTACAAAGAAAATTCCTTTTTTAATTGCACACAGAGGCTGGGTGAATAATGAAGAATTATGGGATGGAGGTGACGTATTTATAAACAATCCTCCACCATAATTACTGTGGTGCTGCTTTGGCACAAACATAGACGAGCACTTGTGCTGATTTTGGTCTATGACATCTTTAGAATGCCCTTGGGTTTAGCAAAGGCTGTGGAAAGGGTTTTGGACCACATTCAGAGGTTTGGAGTGATTTGTAGGTTTGATGCTGGACCACATACTGAGATCAGCCGTTTACTTTGAGGAAGTGTGTGTGTGTGTGTGTGTGTGTGTGTTTGGGTACGGCAAATACAGTTGGTTACATTCGGAAATAAAACACATTCTGTGTAGATTTCTCACTCTGTCAACAGACAAGGCATTTTCTGTATGCAGAACCACAAACAAGAGGAAGTTTTAATTGGCTCCAACACACTTTTGTTCAGTGTGTGTGAATCTATACAGGAGCAAAAATCTCATTAACCTTCAATTATTCAAGTTTAAGTACCTTTATGCAGGAAATGTGTGAAAACTTAGTTATCACTTTTGCCTTATGGCACGGTGCTCCATCGTGCTGGAAAATGCATTGTTCTTCACCAAACTGTTGTTGGATTGTTGGAAGAAGTTGCTGTTGGAGGGTGTTTTGGTACCATTCTTTATTCATGGCTGTGTTTTTGGGCAACATTGTGAGTGAGCCCACTCCCTTGGATGAAAAGCAACCCTACACATGAATGGTCTCAGGATGCTTTACTGTTGGCATGACACAGGACTGATGGTAGCGCTCACCTTTTCTTTTCCGGACAAGCCTTTTTCCAGATGCCCCAAACAATTGGAAAGAGGCTTCATCGGAGAATATGACTTTGCCCCAGTCCTCAGCAGTCCATTCGCCATACTTTTTGCAGAAGATCAATCTGTCCCTCTTTTTTGGAGAGAAGTGGCTTCTTTGCTGCCCTTCTTGACACCAGGTCATCTTCCAAAAGTCTTGGCCTCACTGTGTGTGCAGATGCGCTCAAACCTGCCTGCTGCCATTCCTGAGCAAGCTCTGCACTGGTGGCACTCCGATCCCGCAGCTGAATCCTCTTTAGGAGACGATAATGGCGCTTGCTGGACTTTCTTGGACGCCCTGAAGCCTTCTTAACAATGCAGTGAAAAGTTTTTTTTTTTTTTTTCGGGATTAAGTTAATTTTCATGGCAAAGAAGGACTATGCAATTCATCTGATCACTCTTCATAACATTCTGGAGTATATGCAAATTGCTATTATAAAAACTTAAGCAGCAACTTTTCCAATTTCCAATATTTATGTAATTCTCAAAACTTTTGGCCACGACTGTAGATGAAGAATGGAGGGAAAAAAACAGTCTCAAAACTTTTAAATAGTTACCTCTGAGAAGTTTGGGTGTTGTGGTAGATCACTTCCAGAATAATAATAATAAAAAAAAAAAAATCCATTTAATCATTTGTGGTTAAAAAGAATATAAAATGTTATTTATTTATTATTTATTTAGAAAATGAGAGATTATTTGGCTAGATAAGACCCTTATTCCTTGGCTGGGATCATGTAGTGCCCTTTGAAGCTACATTGAAACGTCTCGGTTACGTATTGTAACCCTCGTTCCCTGAAGGAGGGAACGGAGACGTCTAGTCGATAGACCGACAAATTGGGATCTCGCCTAGAGAGACCAATCCACTTCATGTGTATACAAACGAGCCAATGAATATTGGCATGCATGATTGCAGCCAGCTGTGGCTGATCACAGCGTGAGCATATAATGCACAGCAGGTGCATGCATCATTAAGATTTCGCTGAGGAGCTGGGACAGGCCCGGCCGTACAGCGGTGGTACAGGAGCCGCGGCAACGGGACGAGACGTCTCCGTTCCCTCCTTCAGGGAACGAGGGTTACAATACGTAACCGAGACGTTCCCTATCAGTCGGTTCCTTCGACGTCTCGTCGATAGACCGACGAATTGGTATCCCTAACAAAGCGCCGTGGCTGCTGCCCCTTCCAGTGTCCTGAGCGGGCCTCCTGGGTCCCGTTACTGGCTTGGCCAGGGGCTGCAATCAAGGAGAGCCAGTCACTGTATAACATAGCACCAACTATTTCAGTGAAGCTGGAGCACTGGGAATATGCGGAGCTCACGTCCTTCCGATAGGAGATTCGTAGCAATACACATATAACTCAATTCAGGTTTATATGGAAGATTGGAGGTGATTGAACCCTCATATACTGGTAGAAGATCTACCGGGGAAACACACAGCCTCTAGGGCGCAATGTGGAAATTCGTAAGAGATGCAGTTAAGTCTCTACGTAGAGCCTAGCCCTCTACCGGTTCTGAAGGATTCATCGAGTGAGGGCCTGACGCCTGACGTTCCGCTACGTCGGCTGTCAAGCTCAGCGGAGGAACTCGACAGAGCTACTCTCAGGTTACTCAGGTTGCAGTATAGCAAGCCGACCCGAGGCCTCTCTGTGCCTCTACCCGTTTGAGGTGAGAACACAGGAGGAGACTGTGTCTACACGAAGGCTATAGAACCTCGTGAATGTGTTAGGGGTCGCCCAGCCCGCCGCTCTACAAATGTCGTTTAGCGAGGCGCCACGAGTCAACGCCTAGGAGGATGCAACACTCCTAGTTGAGTGTGCTCTCAGCCTGAGGGGGCAGGGCACACCCTGAACCTGATAGGCCAGGGTAATGGCATCCACTATCCAGTGGGCCATCCTCTGCTTGGAGACGGCATTCCCCTTCTGCCTGCCTCCATGACACACAAAGAGCTGGTCTGAGGTCCTGAAGCTTTGTGTCCGGTCAACGTATCATCTTAGTGCTCGGACGGGACAAAGCAAAGCTAGGGCTGGGTCTGCCTCCTCTGAGGGCAGCACTTGCAGGCTCACCACTTGGTCCCTGAAGGGAGTCGTGGGAACCTTGGGCACATAACCAGGCCGGGGCCTCAGTGTTACCTGGGAATCCGCCGGGCCAAACTCTAGGCACAAATCGTCGACCGAAAATGCGTGCAGGTCTCCTACCCTCTTGATGGAAGCCAATGCAAGCAGGAGCAGAGTTTTCATTGAAAGAAACTTCAGCTCTACTGACTGCAAATGCCCAAAGGGAGCCTGCTGCAGTGCTGTGAGCACTAGCGACAGGTCCCAAGAGGGCACGGAGGGGGGCCTAGTAGGATTTAACCTTCTGGCGCCCCTAAGGAACCTGGTGACTAGGTCGTGCTTCCCTACCGACCTTCCTTCTATTAGGTTGTGGTTAGCAGAGATAGCAGCCACATAGACTCTCAGGGTTGAGGGGGACAGCCTACACTCCAACCCTTGCTGCAAGAAGGAAAGCACAGCTCTGATCGGGCATCTTCAGGGGTCCTCTCCCCGGGAGGAACACCAATCGACGAACAGGTTCCATTTTAGGGCGTAGGCATGTCTAGTAGACTGCGCTCGCGCCGAAGTGATAGTGTCAACTACCCCTTGGGGTAGGTCACTTAGAACCTCCGCGTCCCGTCCAGGGACCAGACATGTAATTTCCAGAGGTCTGGACATAGGGTGTGCCATAGGGTGCCCCGTCTCTGAGTCAGAAGATCCTTCCTCAGAGGAATTTGCCAGGGAGGGGCTGTCGCGAGGAGCATGAGTTCGGGGAACCAGGTCCGAGTGGGCCAGTAAGGAGCTACCAGAAGGACCTGCTCCTCGGTCGCAATGTTGTCCGTACGGACCAGCACGTGTTTGCCACGTAGGTGCCCTTGAGATGGAGCAGGGCGAGACGTACTGCAAGCAACTCGAGGCAGTTGATGTGCCAAGTTAGCTGGGGGCCCGTCCAAACCCCTGAAACTGCCTGTCCGTCGTACGTGGCTCCCCACCCGGTGGTGGAGGCATCTGTGTGTACCACAGCATGCCTGGAGACCTGTTCCATGGGTACTCCTGCCCGATGAAATGAGAGGTCTGACCAAGGGATGAAGGTCTGGCGGCAAGCCGGTGTTATTTGAACCCGGTGAGAACCGTGAAGCCACGCTCTCCTCGGGACTCGGCCATGAAGCCAGTGTTGAAGCGGTCTCATATGGAGCAGCCCCAGCGGTGTAACTGCCGCTGCTGCTGCCATTTGCCCCAGGAGCCTCTGAAACTGTTTCAGTGGGACCGCCGTCCTGCTCTTGAACGTATCCAGGCAGTTCAACACTGACTGAGCACGTTCCTGCGTGAGGCGTGCTGTCTGGCTGACCGAGTCCAGTTCCATACCGAGAAAAAAGATTCTCTGCGTTGGAGAGAGCTTGCTCTTTTCCCAGTTGACCCGAAGACCCAACTGAGGTGTGAGAGCACCAAGTCCCTGTGTTCGCATAGTTGGTCCCGAGACTGTGCTAGAATGAGCCAGTCGTCGAGGTAGTTGAGAATGCAAATGCCCTGTTCTCTGAGGGGAACAAGGGCCGCCTTCGCGACCTTCGTGAAGACACGGGGGGAAAGGGACAGCCCGAAGGGCAGGACCGTGTACTGATATGCTCTGCCTTCGAACGCGAACCGCAGAAAGGGTCTGTGGCGCGGAAGAATTGAGACATGAAAGTACGCATCCTTCAGGTCGACCGCTGCAAACCAATCTTGGGGACGGACACATCTGAAAATGTGTTTCTGATCGAGCATTTTGAACGGTAGCCTGTGAAGGGCCAGGTTCAAGACGCGCAGATCCAAGATCGGCCGTAACCCGCCGCTTTTCTTGGGCACTATGAAGTACGGGCTGTAAAAGCCCGCCCTCATATCGGCTGGAGGGACCGGCTGTATCGCTTCCTTCGCCAGTAAGGTTGCGATTTCCGCACGCAAGATGGGAGCATCTGCGGCCCTGACTGGGTTGAAGTGGACACCTCTGAATTTGGGAGGGCGCCAGGCGAACTGAATCGCATAGCCGAGTCTGATGGTCCGAAGGAGCCAGCAAGATGGGCTGGGAAGCTCTTTCCAGGCTCCCAGAAAGTGTACAAGCGGCACGAGGGGGACCACTGACGTACCCGTGGGGGAGCAGCGATAGGGGGCGCAGGGACCCCGTCTCGGTGTCTCGTTGCCGGACTGGAGCGGGGTCAGAGCGTCTGTGTGTTGTGTGCGTGAGACGCTTACCTGCGCATGAGCCGATGGTGCGTGAGTAGTCCGTCTCGCAGTACTCTCGAACCGCCCATCGTCGCTCGCTGGGAGGGGGGAGGACGGGTGAGGAGCAGAGGTGACCCGCGCACTCCCCGCCGTCCCCTGTGGGGACCAGAGAAATTTGCTCTTTTGTCGGGTGGAGGCAGCAGCTGCACGCCGGGGCAGGATGTGACTGATGGCCTCAGTCTGCTTCTTGGCGGCGGAGAACTGCTGGGCGAAGCTCTCCACTGCGTCGCCGAAGAGGCCGGTCTGGGACACCGGGGCGTCGAGGAACCTGGTTTTATCACAGTCCCTCATATCTGCCAGACACAGCCAGAGATGGCGTTCCTGGACCACCATGGTGGACATGGCACGACCCAGAGACACCTTCGTCGCACGTAGCGCGAGGTCCGTAGCGATACGGAGTTCACGGAGAACTTCTGGTTCGTGACCACCCTCGTACAGGTCCTTCAGTGCCTGAGCCTGATGTACTTGTAGTAACGCCATAGCGTGTAGGGCGGAACCAGCGGAGCCACAGGCCGCATAGGCACTGCCGATCAGCGCCGACGAGTGCCTACAGGCCCGGGAAGGGAGCGACGGATTCTTGCCCCGCCAAGTGGAAGCGGCGCCCGGACACAGTTGCATCGCGACCGCACGCTCCACCTGCGGGACCGCCGTATAGCCCCGCGCTGGCCCGCCATCAAGGGTGGTGAGGGAGGAAGTCCCACTTGAGCGGTTTCGGGCAGTGAAAGGTGCCGTCCACGTTCGGGTGAGCTCTTCATGCACCTCCGGGAAGAAGGGCACCGGGGTGGAACGCTGAGAACCAGCGCGGGCCACCCCGAGATACCAATCATCCAACCGGGAGGGATCGGGACGTGATGGAGGATTCCATTCAAGCCCTACCCTCTCGGCGGCCCGGGCAAGCATAGCCATCATCTCCGGGTCGGTATCCGGCACCGCTGACCGCCCAGCGGACGACAGTGTGCCGTCATCCTCCCCAGAGAAGTCTGGCTCTCCCTCCGATGCCGCGACCGACATCAGTTCGTCGGGGGGAGCCCCAAAGGTAACGGGCGGTACCCCTAAAGAAGGTCCAACCCGCTCCCCTGAAAGCTCCGGTGGCGACGGAGCGTCGGTGGAAGGAGGGACCCCCGCCGATGGAATGGGCGGGGAATTCCTCACCGTCACCGTCAGACCGGACAGCCCCCTGCTTCCCCCCCACCCCGGCGTTTGCCTGGAGGAACGCTAGATCTGGGCAGAGGGACTGGAACCCCGCCCCTTTGCAGGAAGCGGAGTCTGGTCCGCAACTCCGTGATGGTCATCCTCCCGCAATGGGGGCATGACTCATCCACGAACGCTGCCTCAGCGTGTTGAGTGCCCAGACATGTGAGGCAGTGTGCGTGGCCATCACCCGGCGCCAGGAAACGGCCACATCCAGCAACACACGGGGAAAAAGGCATGATATAAAAGCCTCGTCTTTATAAAGACGTTCACCCGTGGAGTCTCTTTGAAATTCACTCTCTTAGGAATTTGCTCTTTTAGTGCTGAAGCGCACAGGGGAGATGGCCGCAGCAACACAGAAGGTGGGTGGTGCAAACCAGCTGTGTGCTTCCACTCGACACGGAAGACCAACGCCGCTGAAGGGCCGTGCCACCAACACAAAAAAAGAAAGAGACGTTGATTTTTCTTCGAAAAACAGCTTCGATGACTCGTCTGTCGACTGGTCCAGCTCCGAAGCGAAAGCTTAATGATGCATGCACCTGCTGCGCATTATATGCTCACGCTGTGATCAGCCGCAGCTGGCTGCAATCATGCATGCCAATATTCATTGGCTCGTTTGTATACACATGAAGTGGATTGGTCTCTCTAGGTGAGATCCCAATTCGTCTGTCTATCGACGAGACGTCGAAGGAACCGACTGATAGGGAACTGCAATTTTGTCCATCAACCCATTGGATCCCATTAAAGTTCACTATATGGAGAAAAAAAATCCTGGAAGGTTTTTTCCTTAAGAAAGTCTTTTTGGCTGAAGAAAGAAAGACATAAACATCTTGGATGTCATGGGGGTGAGTAAATTAACATGACGTGATCTTTTAAGGCATTACTAGATAGACGCTATGGTGTTCTCACTCTTAAAAATAAAGGTGCTTCACGATGCCATAGAAGAACCTTTTTTGTCTAAATGGTTCCATAAAGAACCTTTAACATCTGAATCACCTTTCTGTTTCACAAAAGGTTCTTTGTGGTGAAAGGAGGTTTTTCAGATTATAAAAAGGTAAGAAAGAGATGGTTCTTTGACTGAATGATTCTTTATGGAACCAAAAATGGTTCTTCTATGGCATTGTTTAGCACCTTTATTTTTAGCACATTTTTTTTTAAGAGTGTAGATGTTTAGCTACTTAATGGTCAAAGTCAAAAAGCCCACATCTTGGTCATCAGAAGTAGCTTGCTTCTTTCTTTTAAGCACCACAAATAAGCTCAAACATGTCAAAACTACTCAAAAATCTAAAACCGTCAAAAGTTTAAGAGACACACTTTCTAGACACACTTGTGTGTAGAAATAATAAAATATGCTTTCAGAATCTCTTTTTATGATCTCCTCTAGCCATAGTCGTACATGCTTTGTATTTCTGCATGTTTCCTTTTCTTTTAATCAGAATGTATGAGAGTTTGTGAGTCAGAAAGAGAGAAGCATTGCTGTAGCTTGAACATATGGTGATGCTTATTGCATTTGAAGGCTGAGAAGTCTTAAAGAAATTAGGCAAATCAATGATTGCACCATGTGGCTTACATTCAAATTCATTTAGGTTTTTTTTTTTTTTTTTTTTTTTTCCCAAATGAGTTTCATAATGTTCTTAAATAAAATGCTTTATTTTTTCAAAGGCTTTTTAAAGTAAGTAAAAGCTTATTTTATTTTATTTTTGCTTATTGAAAAATATATGCAGTATAAAGTGCTCTATTTTAACAGCTGCATTATTTTATTTTATTTTATTTTATTTTATTCTGGATTGAACCAAAACCATTTTTCCATTTACAGCTGCTTTTTTATTTTATTTTATTTTATTTTATTTTATTTTATTTTATTTTATTTTATTTTATTTTATTTTATTTTATTTTTATTTTTTTATTTTTTTATTTTTTTTATTCCAAATGATTCTGGATTGAACCAATTTTTTCCCTTTTTGCTTATTGAAAATATATGCAGTGTAAATTGCTCCATTTTTAAAAAGCCCTTTAAAGTGATTCACAGCTGCATTATTTTATTTCATTTCATTTTTATTTTTATTTTTATTTTTATTTTTATTTTTATTTTTATGTTTTATGTTTTATTTTATTTTAATTTTAATTTTATTTTTTTAATTTTATTTTTTTAATTTTATATTTTAAATTTTATTTTATTTTATTCTGGATTTAACAAAAAAAAAAAAATACTTTTTTCCTTTTTGCTTATTGAAAATATATGTAGTATAAATTGCTCCTTTTTTTAAAAGCCCTTTCAAGTGATTCAGAGCTGCATTCTTTTCTTTTCTTTTCTTTTCTTTTCTTTATTCTGGATTTAACCCAAAACATACTTGTTTTTCCCTTTTTGCTTATTGAAAATATATGCAGTATAAAGGCCTTTATTTTTAAAGGCCTTTCAAAGTGATTTACAGATGTATCAGATCATTTATTTTATTTTATTTTATTTTATTTTATTTTATTTTATTTTATTTTATTTTATTTTATTCCCTAAACAATTCTGGATTGATATATATTCTCCTTTCTTTTTTTTTATCACACAGTAGTATTTAACTTATATTATGATGCATTCATTTTATATTATTTAAATAGAATCAGTTCTAATTCATTTGTGCATGTGCGCATGCATGAATAAACAAGCAAACAAATGAAAAAAAAAAAAAATTAAATTGTTTTGTGATAAACCCACAGAATCGCAGCTGTATTCTCCTTCACATCATTTTGGATTTGAATCGTACATTGAATTTGAATCAACCTAAAAAATCACACCTCCATCCCATTCTCGCACAATGGCTCTCTCCATGATGCTATCTTCAATGCTTTTCATGTGGAGGTCAAAGTGGTGAATGACGTTTGTGTTGAAAGGTGCATTGAAGCTTTGACGCGAATCACAGGAAAGGGCCTTAAGCGCTTTAAGAATAGATTTACAATTTTCCCTTCAATTTCAAAGTGTTTAGAACTTTGTTACTTTGAAATGAGAGTTATTTGAACTTAACAAGATTCAGGTACCTTTTTGAAAATCTCATTAAATGTAATTTAGCTGTCAGAGTTAAGGGGAGCGTTGAACAGGCCTCCTATAGTCATGAGAAACAGCACGGCTCACCTGCACGCCAATTAATGAAACAATTCAGGAGACGTTAATTTATCTCGTCTGAAAAGAGACCAAAGGGCTTTGAGGTGCTGATATTTTTAGTCTTAATATAATTAGATGAATTAAAAGCTAATATGTTAAAAGTAATTTGATATGCCGTGACACTGGAGAAATGGAATATTAATGGAACAAAAATTGGACTGTGTGTAAATCAGAGAAAACGGTTAAAGGATTAGTTCACACAAAAATGATTAACCCCACTGTATCATATTTGATACGCTCATTTCTAAGGCCTCTAAATGATCAACATGATCAAAACTTTGCTGAAAAAACTCTTGTACGTCTACTCCATGCCTTCTGTAATCTGATTAATAGTTCATATTTTATAGGCAAGTCAAAGGTTTTTTAGCATAATTGTAAAAATGTTTGCATGTGTTTTTGATGTGAAATCTTTAAAGATAAGAACTGTTATATTGTAAGTGATATTTTCAGATAAACACTTGCTTGACTAAAGCAACTTACCTTTACTTGATTGTCTGTCTATCTATCTATCTATCTATCTATCTATCTATCTATCTATCTATCTATCTATCTATCTATCTATCTATCTATCTATCTATCTATCTATCTATCTATCTATCTATCTATCTATCTATCTATACAGGTGCTGGTCATATAATTAGAATATCCTCAAAAAAAATATTTCACTAATTCCACAAGTGAAACTTGTATAATGTATACATTCATTCCACTCAGACTGATATATTTCAAGTGTTTATTTATTTTAATTCTGATGTTTATAACTGACAACTAATGAAAACCCCAATTCAGTATCTCAGAAAAATTGAATATTACTTAAGACCAATACAAAGAAAGGATTTTTAGAAATGTTGGCCAACTGAAAAGTATGAACATGAAAAGTATGAGCATGTACAGCACTCAATACTTAGTTTGGGTCTCCTTTTGCCTGAATTACTGCAGCAATGTGACGTGGCTTGGAGTCGATCAGTCTGTGGCACTGCTCAGGTGTTATGAGAGCCCAGATTTCTCGGATAGTGGCCTTCAGCTCTTCTGCATTGTTGGGTCTGGCATATCGCATCTTCCTCTTCACAATACCCCACAGATTTTCTATGGGGATAAGGTCAGGCGAGTTTGCTGGCCAATTAAGAACAGGGATACCATGGTCCTTAAACCAGGTACTGGTAGCTTTGGCACTGTGTGCAGGTGCCAAGTCCTGTTCCTGTTGCATCTCCATAAAGTTGGTCAGCAGCAGGAAGCATGAAGTGCTCTGAAACGTCCTGGTATACAGCTGCGTTGACCTTGGACCTCAGAAAACACAGTGGACCAACACCAGCAGATGACATGACACCCCAAACCATCACTGACTGTGGAAACTTTACACTGGACCTCAAGCAACGTGGATTCCGTGCCTCTCCTCTCTTCCTCCAGACTCTGGGACCCTGATTTCCAAAGAAAATGCAAAATTTACTTTCATCAGAAAACATATCTTTGGACCACTCAGCAGCAGTCCAGTCCTTTTTGTCTTTAGCCCAGGCGAGATGCTTCTGACGCTGTCTGTTGTTCAAGAGTGGCTTGACACAAGGAATGCGACAGCTGAAACCCATGTCTTGCATACGTCTGTGCCTAGTGGTTCTTGAAGCACTGACTCCAGCTGCAGTCCACTCTTTGTGAATCTCCCCCACATTTTTGAATGGGTTTTGTTTCACAGTTCTCTCCAGGGTGTGGTTATCTCTATTGCTTGTACACTTTTTTTCTACCACATCTTTTCCTTCCCTTCGCATCTCTATTAATGTGCTTGGACACAGAGCTCTGTGAACAGCCAGCCTCTTTTGCAATGACCTTTTGTGTCTTGCCCTCCTTGTGCAAGGTGTCAATGGTCGTCATTTGGACAACTGTCAAATCAGCAGTCTTCCCCAGGATTGTGTAGCCTACAGAACTAGACTGAGAGACAATTTAAAGGCCTTTGCAGGTGTTTTGAGTTAATTAGCTGATTAGAGTGTGGCACCAGGTGTCTTCAATACTGAACCTTTTCACAATATTCTAATTTTCTGAGATACTGAATTGGGGTTTTCATTAGTTGTCAGTTATAATCATCAAAATTAAAAGAAATAAACACTTGAAATATATCAGTCTGTGTGGAATGAATGTATACATTATACAAGTTTCACTTCTTGAATGGAATTAGTGAAATAAACCAACTTTCTGAAGATATTCTAATTATATATTATTTATTTATTTATTATTTTTTATATAAAATTTTTAAAATTTATATCTAACAATTCAGATAAAAAAATGCAAGATAAAAAGTCAGAATTGCGAGTTTATATCTCACAGTTTTAAGAGGTCAAAATTGTGAGAAAAAAAGTCTGAATTGCGAGTTTCTAAAACAATTCGGAGGAAAAAGGCCAAATTGCAAGTTTGTATTAGTCAGAATTGCAAGAAAAGTTAGAATTTGAACATAAAAAGTCAGAATTGTGAGTTTATATCACATTTCTGGGGAAAAAAAAAATCTGAATTGCGAGAAAAAATGCATCAAATTCTGAGAAAAAGTCAGAATTGTGACGAAAAAAAGTCAAAAGAATAAAAAGTCAGAATTGCAAAAAAAAATAAAAAGTCTAATTGTGAAAAAAAATAGTTGACATTTTGATTAAAAAGTTTATATCACAATTTTGAAAAAAAAGGCAGATTTGCACATTTGTATTAAACAATTTTGAGAAAAAAAGGTCAGAAATGCAAAAAAATTCTGATTTTTTCTGAAATTCTGAAAAAAGGATTCTGATTTTTTTTTTCAGAAATGCAAAAAAATTCAGATTTTTTTCTGAAATTCTGAAAAAAGGATTCTGATTTTTTTTTTTAAAGTGAGAAAAAAAAAGTCTGAATTGTGAGTTTAAATCTCACAATTCTGAAAGAAAAAAAATTGGAATTGCGAGTTTAAATCTCACAATTCTGGAAAAAAAAAAGTCTGAATTACAAAACAAAAAGTTGGAATTCTGAGAACTGCAAAACAAAAAAAAACAAAAATAAAATCAAAATTCTGAGACAAAAATTCAGAATTGGGAGTTTGTATTACACAAAAAAATTCTTTTTGGCCATACAAATATTAGCATCTGCACCAAATTGCAAATTTTTTTTTTCCTGTTTCACACAAAGGCATAGTTTTGAAGATTTTTTTGCAGCTCTTTTCTATACAATGAATTTACTTGAAATGGCAAGTAAATAATGTGTAAATAAATCATGATAAAATTCATTTTATTTTAAGACGTGTGAGGTTCTTCGGGATAAGATGTTTCGGCATGCACAGACATTTGCAGAGTGATCATTTTAAAAACATTAAGTGAAACCCAAACATATTTGCAGACTTGATCTTTACTCTAATAAGCCAAGTTCAGATTAATCCACTTTGACTCCCAGCAGTGCGAAACCGGGACATTTATATAAATGTTTGCAAACCATTAACTGCTTAGCTGACCTGCTAAATGACTTTGACAGAGGCAGAGGTGGCTAATGTAAATGGCACAGTTTATTTACCCAGCAAACACACCACTTTACCGCAGCAGCTAATTATCAACAGCTAATGGTAAATGAGTTTGGGGTGTCCGTGTTAGCTTTCAAAGTCAACCTTACGCTCACCCATGTTGATTAAGACCAAATGGATTGTGCTACATTCGGTTAATGTCTTCTCGGTTGTTAATAGTTGTACTGGAAGAATTTCTGCCAAGAGGTAATGATGCTGTACTTGGAGATTAGATGCATATTTTTTAAGTCAGTATTTCTTGTTCTGGCTGAAGGCCTGTGCATGTGCATGTTTGACCATATTGGGCTGATAAAATAGAAGTTTAATTTATAAAAATGACCCCGTTCAAAAGTTTACATACACTTGATTCTTAATACTGTGTTGTAACCTGAATGATCCAAAGCTGTGAGCCCTTGTTTGTCCTTGACAGTTAAACTGGTCCCACAAATGATTTAGTTTTTTCAGATTTTTTTTGTGTATTTGAACCCTTCCCATCAATGACTGTATGATTTTGAGATCCATCTTTTCAGACTGAGGACAACTGAGGGACTCATATGCAACTATTACAAAAGGTTCAAATACTCAATGAAATAATCAAATACACAAAAATGCTGAAAAACCAAAGAATTTGTGGCACCTGAAGGATTTTTCTAAAGAACAGCAAGCAGTTTAACTGTTCAGGACAAACAAGGGACTCATGAACAGCTATGTTTAAAAAAAAAAAAAAAGCTATGGATCGTAACAACACAGTATTACAAAAAACAAGGGGATGTAAACTTTTGAATGGGCCATTTCTAGAAATCCAGCTGTTATTTTCTCTTGTGGACTATATGTAAATGTCTTTTATGTAAAATATCTTATTCAGGTCAGTACTAAATAGAAATAGCATGCATTTTGTATGATCTCTGTTATTTTGGTAAAATAAATAACGTTTTGCAGATTCTGCAAGGTGTATGTAAACTTTTGACCTCAACTGTAAATGTCTTTACTGTCACTTTTGATCAATTTAATGTGACTTTGCTGAATAAGTGTATTATTTTCAGAACTTCTGACCTTAAAACTTCTGAAGTGTTCTACATTTGAAAAGTCTTTCCTTAAAAGTGACTAAATATCTTAATTTGTTTGTCTTTTTACAGCCACAATACTTTTTTTTTTAAGTCATAATTTTTGTTTCACAGATTTAACCTAGCAAAATCTTGAATCTGCTTAAATACCCCCCGAGGTACATGTACACCTGGTTGGGAATCGGTGTGTAAATAATGCAATGAATAATACCTTCTTTCACACAGAGCTGTAGGGAATCTCCCTATTTTCACATTTGGATTGTTTCAAAGAGTTTCTGAATGTAAGCACACCCCGTTCTTGTGGAAAACCTAATATTGTTTACTCGCCATGTTTGGTTGATTTTGACTGGTGTGAAAATGCTGTGTAGTTTTATCTCTTGTCTGTGAACTGTCAGAGCGCTCATGTATCTGTTACCGAGATTCAGTTGCAGACAAATATTAAATTCTGCTTTTACAGTTTTCAGTACCATGGACAGCAGATATAACTACTATCTGAAAACCAATTGAAATGCATTTCACATTCTATTTCATATTATTTAAGAAATACATTATTTAGTAACGTCACCAATCCACACTTATGGAGCCGTTAAGTGTCCTTGAATTAGCTATTATTGATATTTACAGTCAGGTCCATATATATTTGGACGCTGACACCATTTTTATTATTTTAGCTGTTGACCAAAAAATATTCAAGTTACAGTTATACAATGAATGGGCTTAAAGTGCACACTCTGCACTTTAAGGGTAGTATCGTCAAAATTGGAGGAAAGGTTAAGGAATTACAGCTCTAATACAGTACCTCACAAAAGAGAGTACACCCCTCACATTTCAGCAACAATTTTAGTATATCTTCTCAAGGGACAATACTGTAGAAATTAAACTTGGATGTATTTTAGAGTAATCAATGTGCAGCTTGTATAGCAAAACAGATTTACTGTCCTCTGAAAATAAATCAACATACAGCCAATATTGCCAAAACAGCTGGCAACAAAAGTGAGTACACCCTAAGTGAACATGTCCAAAGTGTCAATATATTGTGTTAGCACCATTGTTATCTGGCATTGCCTTAATCATCCTGGGGATCCTCTTCCACTCACAGAGCTGCTGGACGATAGACACATGGTTCTTCTCCACCTTACGCTTGAGGATGCCCCACAGGTGCTTAATAGGGTTTAGGTCTGGAGACATACTTGACCACCCCATCACCTTCACCTTCAGCTTCCTCAGCAAGGCAGTTGTCATCTTGGTGGTGCATTTCAGATTTTTACCATGTTTGAAAACTGCCATTTGGCCTAGCTTCTGGAGGGAAGGCATCATGTTCTGCTTCAGACTGTACAGTACATAATATAATCCATGTTTCCCTCAATGAACTGCAGCTCCCCAGTACCAGCAGCACTCATGCAGCCCCAGACCATGAAGCTACCACCACCATGCTTGACTGTAGGCAAGACACAATTTTCTTGGTACTCCTCACCAGGGCATCGCCACACATGCTGGATACCATCTGAGCCAAACAAGTTTATCTTATAGTCTCATCAGACCACAGGACATGGTTCTATTAATTCATGCTCTTGGACAGGTTGTCTTTAGCAAACTGTTTGCGGGCTTTCTTTGGTCCTGTCAAGCAGACAAAAACATAAACATGACGAATAGGATATATAGCTTTGCATGGTTAAACAATATACTGCTGTTAGTAATTGGACAGTTGACTCAAAAACTGTTTTATAGACAGTTGTGGGCTATTCCTTCTTTCCCTGCATCAATTAAGCAGGTAAAAGGTCTGGAGTTTAGTGTGCCAAAAAAAAAACTTTGCCAAAAAAGCATTCTTTGAATAGCTGAAATTAAGATCAACCTGTACCAGAATGACGGAAAGAAAAAAAAAAATGGAGAAGGCTTGGAACAGCTCATGATCCAAAGCATACAACATCATCTGAAACATGCTGGAGTAGTGTTATGGCATGAGCTTGCATGGCTTCCAGTGGAAATTTTGAAGTGTAGGGATATACTGTCTGCCCAGATTCAGTCAAATGGAGCAAAGTTGTTTGGGTGGTGCTTCATAGTACAAAACATACAGCAAAAGCAACCCAGGAGTTTCTGAAGGTAAAAAAGTGGAATATTTTGCAATGGCCAAGTCAATCGTCTGATTTCAACTTTGAGCATGCATTTCACTTGGCAGAAAACAAAACTGAAGGCAGAAAGACCCACAAACAAACAACAAGTCTGCTGCAGTAAAGGCCTGACAAAGCATCACACAGGATGAAACCCAGTCTCTGGTGATGTCTAAGAGTTCCAGACTTAAGGCAGTAACTGCATGCAAAGGATATTTATCTCAACAAAATATTAAAACATTTTATTTATAATTATATTTATTTGTCCAATGACTTTTGAGCCCCTGGGAATGGGGGATCTGTGTATAAAAATGGTTGTAATTCCTTAGAATTTTATGTTATTGTCACAAGGAGTCAGACTGAGACGTGCGGATCCATTTGCAGCATTTATTAGAATCGTCAACAGGCCAGAATAATCACCAGAAAACAGGAACAACGTAGGTAATCCGGGAAACAGTTCGATAGACAGGGAATGGTCGCAATGGCAGGAAGCAGGAATCGTCAACGGGGTACACAGTCCAGAGTCATACACAGATAATCCAACACAGAGAAAAACGCTTAGAATTACGACCATATGGAACGATAAGACTTTGCAAGGTGGCTGTGTGTGTGAGAAGCTTAAATGCTGTCCGTGTGATGAGCTGCAGCTGTGTGTGTGTGAGAATGAGCTGCAGGTGAATGCAGTGATTGGTGCAGTGGCTTGTGGGGGCTGAAGTCCATGAAGTGTAGTGCAAGAGTTAGTGATGACAGGACGACTCAAATCGTGACAGAGCCCCTCCCCAAGGAGCGGCTTCCAGACGCTCTAACCACCAAATGAAACCGGAGGGTGGTGGAGCGGAGGCGGAACAGGGGGAGGGATGGAGGGCCAGGTCCATGTGGGGGTAATGGAGCTATGGACTGAGGCGGAGCCGACGGAGGGAGAAGCCATGGTGGGGGAAAGGTTGGCTCCTGCATGGGGCCGACCGACGGAGGTGGAGCCGGTGGAGCCCGAGGCGGAACCGGAGAGTCGATGGTCCTAGGTGACACCGAGGATCTGGAGGGCCAAGGCGGAACCCAAGGCTCTGGCGACCCCGGCGGAGATGGAGGTCCGGAGGTACGCAGCGGAGCCGGAGTGACAGAGGATCGAGGCTGTGCCCACGGGAGGGAGGAGGTCCACAGAGCCGGCAGGACGGAGTGACGAGGCGCAGCCGGAGGAGTAGAGTCCAGAGGCGAAGGTGGGGCGACGACTGACCGGGGCGGAGCCGGAGAGACGATGGAGCCCGGAGGAGCTGGTGGGCCGACGGCCGACAACGGAGACGAGGGAGCACAGAGCCGGGGTGGAGCCGCAGGGTCGGAGGGCCGAGGTGGAGTCCAGGACTCTGAGACTGGAGGTGATGGTGAGGGATCCTTCAGTCTGGACACCGATGGAGACTGGCAGTCCCACGGCAAGTCCTCTGCACCGAAGGTGGGATGTGGGTGAGCAGAGGGACTGTCAGGAGACAGAGGTGGCGGAACTGGAGCAGCAGGGAGGGTGGGTGGGAACAGTCCATGCATGAGCTCCGTGACCAGAACCGGGCAGACAGGAATCTCAGGACGACTGGATGGAACCAGCGGAGTCTCTGGAAGGCTGGGCGGAACCAGCGGAGGCTCTGGAAGGCAGGGCTGAACCAGCGGAGTCTCTGGAAGGCAGGGCTGAACCAGCGGAGTCTCTGGAAGACTGGGCTGAACCAGCGGAGTCTCTGGAAGGCTGGGCGGAACCAGCGGAGTCTCTGGAAGGCTGGGCAGAACCAGCGGAGTCTCTGGAAGGCTGGGCAGAACCAGCGGAGTCTCTGGAAGGCTGGGCTGAACCAGCGGAGGCTCTGGAAGGCCGGGCGGGACCAGCGGAGGCTCTGGAAGGCCGGGCGGGACCAGCGGAGGCTTTGGAAGGCCGGGCTGAACCAGCGGAGGCTCTGGAAGGCTGGGCTGAACCAGCGGAGGCTCTGGAAAGCTGAGCTGAACCAGCGGAGGCTCTGGAAGGACGGGCTGAACCAGCGGAAGCTCTGGAGAACTGGACGACCCCAGCGGAGACTCAGGAGGGCTGGGCGTCTCCAGCGGAGACTCTGGAAGAGCAGCCATCTTGTGCAATGGCTCTGGAAGGGGGCCCATCTTGAGAGCAGACTCTGGAAGGGCAGCCATTTTGCGAACAGAGTCTAGAAGGGAGGTCATCTTGTCAAGAGACTCTAGAAGGGAGGCCATCTTGCTTACAGACTCATGCGGGTCCATATAGTGATGCTGGAGAATAAAGCTGCTGGATCCTTGTAGTGGCGAGGTCTTCTGTCACAAGGAGTCAGACTGAGACGTGCGGATCCATTTGCAGCATTTATTAGAATCGTCAACAGGCCAGAATAATCACCAGAAAACAGGAACAACGTAGGTAATCCGGGAAACAGTTCGATAGACAGGGAATGGTCGCAATGGCAGGAAGCAGGAATCGTCAACGGGGTACACAGTCCAGAGTCATACACAGATAATCCAACACAGAGAAAAACGCTTAGAATTACGACCATATGGAACGATAAGACTTCGCAAGGTGGCTGTGTGTGTGAGAAGCTTAAATGCTGTCCATGTGATGAGCTGCAGCTGTGTGTGTGTGTGAGAATGAGCTGCAGGTGAATGCAGTGATTGGTGCAGTGGCTTGTGGGGGCTGAAGTCCATGAAGTGTAGTGCAAGAGTTAGTGATGACAGGACGACTCAAATCGTGACAGTTATATTTTTGTTCAACCCCTTGAATTAAAGCTTAAAGTCTGCACTTTAATTTCATCTTGATTGTTTCAAAATTGTGTCAGTGTCCAAATTTATATGAACCTGACCATATGAATAGTTGTGATTTTTTTTTTTTTTAAATAGCATGTTATGTAATTAATTTGATTGCCTTTGTATCGACTGGCAATCCTAGCTCTAATTCCTATAAAAACAAAATGAACACTATTATTTCACTATTATTTCTTGTCTCAAACTTGCTTTGCCGATTCTGCTGCGCTATCAAAGCATTAGAGCACTATCTTTCCCTCAGGCACTGGTATCTGTTGAAATGGCATTGACACAATAATGCATAATCCAAGCTGAGCGGCAGTTTACAGCTGAAGGCTTTTTCAGTCTGCAATTATAGGCTCTGTGACCTTTTCTGCTGTTATTTAGACACAAACAAAGGCGGCACATATCTGACTCTGGAAATAAACGGAGTGGTGCCATTCCTATTAATTAAGTGTGGGTTCAATAATGGGATATTCCCCTCATTTTGATAATTTTCTTTTCCATGTGAATGTATTTCGTAAATATAAAATGTAGGTGATATTTCTTATAGCATCCATGCCACATGGAATAAAATTGGCCTTGATCTTGTGAGATAAAAGAATGCTGTGAAGTACTTAAAAAAATGCTGTAACTTTCATACCTCAAACCTTCTTCACCAGACGGTCCAGAATAAGAATTTACTAAAACTAAGCTGCAAATGGACTCTTCTCTTTGACATCACACAGATTAAAACATCAGTACATGAATGCTTATGTTTACACGTTCAAAGACTTTTGAGTGTTCAGAATACTGTAGTAATAGAAACTAACAATAAAATAGTAAAGTCTATGTATTTTTCCTTAACATCTGAAGAATTGATAATAAGAGGAACGTGTGGTAAAGTCTGTCAAACTTTGTGGTGTTTTTAGGGTGTGTGTAACACCTACAGCTCTGCTGTTTTCAACAGATTAATTCACCTGCACAGTAAAAACTTCTTTATGCACACACATTTCATTCAAGATGTTCATGTATTTCTTTCTTCAGTTGAAAAGAAATTAAGGTTTTTGAAGAAGACATTCTAGGATTTTTCTCCATATAGTGGATTTCATTGGGAGCCAATGGGTTGAAGGTCCACAGTGCAGTTTCAAAAGGCTCTACACGATTCCAGCCAAGGAATGAGGATCTTATCTAGTAAAACAATTGGTCACATTCTAAAAAAAAAAAAATTCTAAGTTATATACTTTCTAACCACAAACACACATCTTGCACAAGCTTGACTTGACGCCTTACGTTATCACGTTTAAAAGGTCAAGTGTGACATAGGTAAAAGCACTGACCCAGTGTTTCCAAGCAGACATGCAAAGAAAGTCAAACACCCTTTACAAAAGAAAGGTGAAACAACAATGATGGATCATTCTGAAGTTGGTGGAGAAAATGAGATACAGAGTTTTTTGTACCCTACCTTTTGAAACCGAAGTACACAGATGAAGAACTAACTTCACACAACTTTACAAGATGAGCATTTGTGGTTAAAAGGTATAAAGATTTTTATATTTTTTTTTTTTAAATGACCGATCGCTTCACTAGATAAGACCCTTATTCCTTGACTGGGATCATTTAGAGCCCTTTGAATCTGCATTAAAACTGCAATTTGGAATTTCAAGCCCCTGGCTGCCATTGAGGTCCACTATATGGACAAAAATCCTGTAATGTTTTCCTCAAAAACCTTTCTTTTCAGTTGAGGAAAGAAAGACATGAACATCTTGAATGACATAGGGGTGAGTTAATTATCAGGAGAGTTTATGTATTTTTCCTTAACAACTGAAGAATTGATAATAAGAGGAACATGTGGTAAAGTCTGTCAAACTTTGTAGTGTTTTGTGGTTGTATGTAGCACAGCTCTGCTCTTTTTAAAGGATTCGTTCACTTGATGAATAAAACATTTCCTGATCATTTACTCACCCCCATTTCATCCAAGATGTTCATGTATTTCTTTCTTCAGTTGAAAAGAAACGTCTAGGTTACGAAGGTAACCCTCGTTCCCTGAAGGAGGGAACGGAGACGTTACATTGGGAATCGCCTGAGAGACCAATCATCTCTGAGCCTTTTATACAAAAAGGCCAATTGAAAATTGGCGAGTGGACGTGCGTGCCGGCCACGCCCCCGTACATACGGGTATATAAGATGGCGGCGCACACCACTCAAACAGGTTTTCGCTGAAGAGCCGATCAAGCCGGCGTCAGCACGACGCCAGGGGCGTGGTAGGGGAATGTAACGTCTCCGTTCCCTCCTTCAGGGAACGAGGGTTACCTTCGTAACCTAGACGTTCCCCTTTAGTCGAATCACTTCGACGTTACATTGGGAACTGACCCATGGAACAGGCCACGACCCTGGCACCGCGTTACGCACAACTTCACGTGCCGACAAGTATACGTGCCGGCAGGCGGAGTGTAACGTAACCTTCCCAACGCCCTGAGGCCCAATAGGGGGGCCTTTCCAGGGATGCCAGTTGTACTGAAGCATGGGTTGGGGGGGCGGAGTACATGAAAGTTTCTACATGTGGAAATGAGAATAATTCAATATATCCATAAAGGTTTTTAGGGATACACGAGGGAAACAGCGGTATCCTCCGCTGGAAATAATGAAAAGAATAGCCACAACCTGTGGGGCGAAGGAGACCCAGGCAGGATCACAGTCCAGGACTACTCCGCGCCTAGCCCTGACTGCGGGGCATGGAGGACCCAGGGTTCACCGGAGGGAACATTCTGGGAAATAGCGCACGGATCCACGCTGGGAATGGCGCAGCAAACCGACACCAGCCGGTCTCCCGCTCACCTGTGAGTCCTTGTGTTAGGACACGGGAGAAACGGCCTCTACGCAAGGGTTGTAGAACCCAGCGAAGGTATTCGGTGTCGCCCAGCCCGCAGCTTTAAGACATCTGCTAGTGAGGTGCCATGAGCAAAGTGCCGAGTGATTTCGTTTTCACATGTTTATGGACACAACATCGCAAGGCTGGCTCTGCCTCCTCCAGGGCAGAGCTTGCAGGTTCACCACCTGATCGCGGAAAGGCGTGGTGGGAACCTTGGGCACAATAACCGGGCCGGGGTCTCAGAGTAACGTGAGAGTCGCCAGGCCCGAATTTCTAGACACGCTTCGCTGACAGAGAAAGCTTGTAGGTCTCCTACCCTCTTGATGGAAGCCAGGGCAGTCAGGAGCGCTGTCTTAATGACAGGAATTCTAGCTCGACTGAGGCCAGTGGCTCCAATGGAGCGACCCGCGGCCCTGAAAGGTGACGGGGAGGTCCAAGAGGGTATGAGGTGCAGTCTGGGCATCTCTGAGGAACCTCACGACCAGTGGATGCTTACCTACTTTGCTCCATCTACTGCATGTGATATGCGGTGAAAGCAGCGGCATATACTCTGAGAGTCGAGGGGACAGCCTGCGCTCCAACTCTCCTGCAGGAAGGAAGCACTACTGCAACCGTGTATCTCTGTGGATCCTCTCAGCGAGAGAAATGCCGGGAGCTCGGTACTGAGTGATAGTTTCTATCACGGCCTGTGGAAGGCTGGAGAGGTCTACGGTGTCAATCCGTGCCCTTACAGGGAGGGACTGCCGCGAGGGAACGGTTACTAAGACCTAAGTCCGGGTGGGCCACTCTTGCAGCGCAACCAACAAGACTTACTCCTCATCCTCCCTGGACTTGCACAGTGTCTGTGCAAGGAGGCTTGCTGGGGAAGGGCGTACTTGGGCCCCGGAGGTCAGCTGTGCACCAGTGTTACTCTGAAAAGAGGCAGCTGGCAATGGAAGGAATCGGAAGGGCGGACGCCTGGTGCCGGGCCGTACCGTCCGTATCAACCAGCATAGTGGTATCAAAGGAACGTTGACCGACGTGACCGTGGTGGGGCAGCCTAGGGGAGACCGGGAAGGAGACAAAATCCAGAAGGATAAACGTCCTGGAGAAGTGTCTAACTGCACTAAGCAGTGCTTACCTTCTTCCCAGGTTCCCGCGCTGGCGATAGGCGGCCGCGAGTCTGGTTCTGAGGAGTGTAAGTGCTGCTCAGGAAGGAAACTCGAGGCCGAAGGCCAGAGGTGAGAGAATTTGCTCTTTTTGTGAAAATGTGGGTACCGTCAACCGATGGGCTGACGGCAGCATTGAAATACACAGTGGGCCGAAAAGGCCACTCTGGGAGACGGGAGCGTCGAGAAAGCGTGCTTTGTCAGCGTCTGCCATCTGGGCCAGAGTGAGCCATAGGTGTCGCTCCTGGACCACAGCCATGGACATTACCTGACCAAGGGCCCGCGCCGCGACCTTCGTCGCTCGAAGGGCGAAGTCGGTGGCAGCGCGGAGTTCCTGCATCACGCCTTGGTCAGAACCACCCTCGTGCAGCTGTTTCAACCCCTTGGCCTGGTAGACCTGCAGGGAGAGAACGTCTCTACACAGCCGTGAGAAATTGCTCTTTTAGTCCCGGTCTGCCCAGGGAGGAAACCGCGGCACCACTGTGCACTCAATGGGGCTTGCTCGCTGGAGAGCAGGAGGCTTTTTCTGGCCGTGAAAATGGCCGCCCGCAGGACCCCGCTGGCGGCGCCGAGAAATTCACTCTTTCAGTTGATAGTCTCTTTTTCGATCGGCGCACACCAGCAGAGAAGAGCATCCGCAGGAACGTGAAGTTTCTTCTTTTGAAGAAGTCGAAAGGCTTGAGCATGAGGGCTCTGAAAGCGAAAGTCTGTTTGAGTGGCACGTCCACTCGCCAATTTTCAATTGGCCTTTTTGTACATAAGGCTCAGAGATGATCGGTCTCTCAGGCGATTCAAAATGTAACGTCGAAGTGATTCGACTGAAGGGGAATTAAGGTTTTTGAGGAAAACATTCCAGGATTTTTGTCCACGTAGTGGACCTCAATGGCAGCCAGTGGGTTGAAAGTCCAAATTGCAGTTTTAATGCAGCTTCAAATGCTCTACATGATCCCAGCCAAGAAATAAGGGTCTTATCTAGTGAATCGATCAGTCATTAAAAAAAAACAAAAAAAAAAAAAAAATGTATATATATATATATATATATATATATATATATGTGTGTGTGTGTGTGTGTGTGTGTGTGTGTGTGTGTGTGACAAATGCTCAACAACAAAAACCTTTACTTGCATAACAGAAAATGTGAATTATTCAGTCTCTTGGATATAAATGCTTTGAGAGACATATAGGGAGTTCTATACATTTTTGTTCAAAACGAAGCAAAGAGATGTCAAAATAATTAGACGTTTTCAAAGCTGTATTTGTGCTGGGTTACTAAAATAATAGATTTCTATATTCCTCTGGAATGGCAGCTTATGGTTCAAGGACAAGACGCTCTACAGCACAGAATTTCAACTATTTAAAGCTTGGGAAGTATGTGTGCAAGCTTCAGCTTCTCAAATATATTAATTTCCTCTCTCATGTCTGTTTGAAATATTAAGCATTTTTAATCAAATGTAAATGTAGCTTTGGCAAAATCAGTTTCATTAGCTTGCCTCGCCCAACTATAGCTTTCTAGTAATTATAGTGTTAATAATTATCATGCATATTAATATCTCAATGCATTTTTGTACAGAACATTTTTGAAAATTTGATTGTGAATTGAAAGTGATCTTGTTAGAGTCTGCATGTATTTGTTTGTAAAATATATATCAGCCATTTTGTCTCCCGTGCATGTATGCACCATGACAACACTTTTATCACATACGTATTTAGATTTATTACTATAATAATAGCCTGGTGCTCTCTATTAGTTACAATACCATATTGCGTTTGAAAACCCACTCAAGCCTGAATGTGTTAATGTCAGCTGTGTTGTGACTATTTGCAAATGTGATTATTTGTTAAATATTCAAAAGCCAAGAATGAATTGGCTACCAGCTGTGCTTGTCTAAGCGCATTTCAGATCATTTGTAAATTGTCTTTCTGAATGTCCATCATCCCGACGTCTGGTATTTCTGTGCAGTCATGCAGAAAACCTCTCTAAAAATGTGTGATTATCTGAACTTGTATGCATCACATCTGCATTTGGTGATGTGACCACTGAAAAGAACATATCAGTGACCTCCACTGATTATTATTCTGATATGAAATGATCTTACAATGCTTGGTGAGTCATTTAAAGTCTGTACATAATGTTCAAGCTGAAGACGTTAGTGATGTACTGTTACTACACAAAATCACACATGCTGAATTACTAATGCATTAAATCTTATAATGGCACTGTATGTTGTAGTGGTTAAAGATCTATGCTGGTTAAAGACAGATTGCAGGTTAGATGTCGGAGCTGACAACATTATTCTCTTGAGTAAGGCAATTTACCCCTGCTTGCTCCAGGAAGGCTGTTTCTGTAACTTAACAGCCCGGGGCAATAAATGCAATGTATACCCTCTACAATGTAAGTAAATCACTCACATATGTGACTAAATAAGAAATCACTCAAGTTGAGTTAGAATTTAAGAATAAGTTTAGCACATATATTGTATTTTATTCTCAACTTGAGCACTCTTGAGTTTTTGAGAGTTCTTCACAGCGCATTGAGTTGTTATCGATTCCTGTTGATATCAGTGGATCTACAGCATATTTGATTCACCGTAAACTCTAGTGTGTAGGCACCTGACACACTATTGCTTGGCTGAGAGAACACTGTTTTTTCTTTCACACAAGCAGCACAAGAGATAACCAGTCTTACCACACAGTATTGACGTGCTAAATATAAATTATATTCTTTGCTTTTTCCTGTCAAAGGCTGCATTTGCACTGCAAGTCTTGATACCCAGTTCTGATTTGTTGACTATATCCATGTTTTTTTTTTTTTTTTTTGACTACCAGCTTACATCATCTTTTAAAAGTGACCCATATCCTATATCTGCATTTAGAGTTGTGAGACATAAACTCAGACTAAAATTAAGATTTTTTTTCTGAGTTTATATCCCGCAATTCTAAGGGAAAAAAAAGGCAGAATTCCTAATTTATATCCTTCAATTCTGAAAAAAAAAGTCAGAATTGCACGTTTTTATCATGCAACTCTGAGAAACAAAGGCAGAATTGCGATATATCAACTCAGACTAAAATTAAGACTTTTTTACCAAGTTTATACCCCACAATTCTGAGAAAAAAGTCAGAATTCCTAGTTTATATCTTGCAAATTTGAGAAACAAAGTCAGAATTGCGAAATATCAAAAGGGGTCATCGGATGCCCATTTTCCACAAGTTCATATGATTCTTTAGGGTCTTAATGAAAAGTCTATAATATACTTTGGTAAGAAAAATCACAATAGTAGTGTAAAAAAAAAACACTCTTTTACCTTTAAATCAGCTTTGCAAAAAATCAACTCATTCTATTGAATGTTCCTTTAAACGCAAATGAGCTCTGCTCGCCCCTCCCCTCTCTGCCGTGGGATGATAAGCCATAATGTTTACGCATTTAGCCACGTTTAGCACCAAAACTTGCCAACAAGCCATTTGCAAAGATGCAGAAAAAACCCTTATACTCACTTGTGCTGTGGGTGAAGCTGCATCACGAATGATTCGCACAAACATAGACGCATATGTAGATCGGGATCGGTGCTATTCTTTCAAAAACGAAAGTAACGTTAATCCTCTGCGTCTTCAGTGGCTCAGATGTCGGGAGTAAATGACGACTGCTGTGTTCATTATTACATCCAACAACAGAACACCTCAATCGCTGAATCGGAGACATTCTTGCCTTCCCCTGCACCTGAGTCACACAATGGCAATCGGAGTCGGACTTTTTCAGCTCGGTGAGGGTGGGTCTAAGGTAAGGTGCTCATGTCAATCAACTATCGTGGGAGCGGCCTCTGTCGGTGTGTCGTCACACAGACAAGAAGCTAAGAATGACCTGATTTTAAAAAGGGGATATTACTTTTAAAGATTAAAAAAATACCTCTGGGTGGATTTTTATCATTGTAGGGTGGCTGTGTACACAAACTGCCAACACACATTAATGTTCAAACAACATGTAAAAGTGAGATTCCTAGTTTATATCCCGCAAAAAAAAAGTCAGAAATGCAAGTTTCTATCAGGCAATTCTGAGAAATCATCCTTCACATCAGCAAAAATGTGCTTGGCATAACAGCAGCATTTACCGTTATAGACTACAGACTATTTAACTTGCCCAGTGTAACCTTTTATATGTTTGGCTGACTGTATTTTATTTCGATAATGTAGTGACTAAAATGTCAATGTTGAATTGCTGGAATATTCGGCGTGATCGAATAGGTGAAACAAATTATCTACTCCACTATTTTTGTTATACAGATAAGAGTTGGACATAATTTGAAAGTGTTTACTTTTATTTTTAAACGCTCACAGTAAAAACCGAACATTTGTGCTTTTGTAAAATAAAAAAAATAAAAAATAAAAAAGGATGCGCATTCTGTCATCTCAGTTCTCCGATTCCTTTCCGTGAATTGTGAGATAAAAAACTCACAATTGTAAATAATAAAGTGAGAATTGCAAGATATAAACAGACAATTTAGATTGTATTATTATATTTGCATAATCTAAATTTACAGCTGCAAGTTATAAAGTTTTTATCCTACAATTCTGAGTAACAAAAGTCAGAATTCCAAGTTTTAATCCTGGAATTTGGAGAGAAAAAAAGTCAGAATTCCATTTTTTTTATCCCGCTATTGTGAGAAAAAAGTCAAAATTCCAAGTTTATATCCCACAATTCTAAGAACAAAAAGTCAGAATTCCAAATTTATATCCCGCAATTATGATAAAAATAAGTCAGAATTCCGGGTTCATATCCCTCAATTCTGAGAACAAAAAGTCAGAATTCAGAGTTTATATCACGCAATTCTGAGAAAAAATTCAGAATTCTGAGTTTATAACATGCAATTCTGGGAAAAAAGTTTAATTAGATTTTAATCACTTTTATTTTTGCACACTCACAGTAGAAACCTAACATTTGTGCTTTTGTAAAATAAAGCAAAATTTAAGTCAGATATATTTTGCATATTTATACCTTTCATATATAGACTATGATTGTATTTATATTTTATATTTTTATGACAACAAATTGTATTTTTAATGTAACTTACGAGCTACATTTTCCATCATCCTGCGACCTATTTTTGACCCAGGGTTTGAAAACCTGTGTCCTAGACTGTAGTTAGGTTCATGCAGAAGCTTGTAAACTATGTTCTTATAGCTACAGGTAGTTTTGGCATTAAAGGTGCCATAGAATGCATTGAAACAATATTTTAAATTGTTCTCTGATATTTACATAGAAGGTATATGGCATAGGAAAGGGCAAAAATTCTCCAGAAATGGTTTTACAAGTCCATTTACAACCCTAGGATTTGTCCCTAGAATGAATTGTTCTGTTTTTGCCTTATTTGGAAGGTCCGTGAATATTAATGAGGAGCTCTGCTCGGATTGGCTGTTTCACAGAGCTGCTCATCTCAATAGCTCGCACATGGAGGAAAATTTATATTTAATTACTGAGCTCTTAGCGCTTTTAATATGTGGTTTGTTGAATCTGCCGTTTTGAATCCGCAACATTTTACTCTCACTATTGTGATCGCATGTGCTCTGTGTAAGGTTATACTGCAGCTACACAAGTACTTACCACACTAGTTCAGATGCTTGTCATTGATGCTCGGGATCTGTAAATCATTTCTCCATCATTCACCATCATCAGAGTAGTCATCTCTCCTTTTATGTGGTAAGTGAAATCTTATGTACTGCAATATAACCAGCTACCGCTAGCATTAAGCTAACCATGTCCCTTCAGTGGCTTGCCTTATTTTACTGATGTACTGACGTTACCGATGATTGGGCTATGCAGATGTTGGGGGCGTAACGATCGGGACTATTGCGTAATAGTCGGTGTTATGTTGGAATTGACCTGTTTTTCAGTGGTCTTTTGCAAACACCAGATTTATATAAGAAGGAGGAAATGGTGGTGTTTGAGACTCATGGTATGTCATGTCCATGTACTGAACTGTTATTATTTAACTATGCCAAGGTAAATACAGTTTTACATTCTATGGCACCTTTAACGTTTAGTACCGTCATCGAATGACCCGGGAAAACTGAAGTTGTATTGTAAGTGTTGGTCACAACGCCTTTTAACTGCTGTTTTGATCTGGCAATTATTCATTTACAAATTAAGCACTGGGCCTGACTACTGAATCCGAGAATATCAGAATCCGTTATTTCTTACTTACACATTTGTGGGATATATCCAGTTTGTGCCACATGGGAGGACAAAACCTGAATTGGGTCATGTGAACCATGTAATGTAAATGCAGAGTTCATTCAGAACTCTATTGGTTCCTTTAGTTGTGGGTGGCAATAATGTGTAAGTGGCAATCCCATTGGCAAGCGTTTAGAGTTTGGGTGAACAGAGAGAATTCTTTGACCTTTTGCACTGTTGTTGTTAATTCTGTTGACAGCCTGACATTATACAAGTATTTTATACATTTATACAATTTTAAAAAGAAAACAAAAAGCAAACTAAATGAAATAGCTTAAATTTTTTTCAAGTGAAGGTTTGTCTCTATCTTGGTTTCCTTAAAGAGTTTAGACTTGTTTAGTAGTGTTTATGGGATATTGGAACATCAAAGGAGAACAGCATTTGCAGTTGTGGTCCTGTAACACAGCCTGATATTCCTCAGGGCGTCTTGCGACTGTGCAAAACAAATGTCGGACGTAATGAGTCCCATGAGGTGACTGCCAGTACCATTACAGATTCCCCACCATGATTAAAAACCTACAACAGACATCGACTGAAGGAATTCTGTGGCTTTCGAATGTAAACCAATCTGGATGGTAGAGATGGCACATAAAACCACATCAAAATTACTTTGCTTTATGGTTTAGATGTCCAGGTTTTGTACTGCTAACTCCATGCTGTGTGTCATTGTGTTTGGCCCATGATATACTGCATTAGTAGGGTAATTTCAAATAATATGGTGCACGTTTGTGTCCTTTGTGTGACTTTTTTTAAACATTTTTTTTTTCTTAAAGCAGACAGTGTTTTTGACTAACTAAATTGTAATGACCAAAAACAGAATATTTAGCTGTCACTCATTGTGTGCACATTTATACAAAATCTTTACATATAAAAAAAAACAAAACAAAAAAAACAACAACTTTAAATTGTGAAACCCAAAATATTATTATATCTTCATCTTTTATATATATGTGATTCATTGCAATAGCTTGATAAATACACCTGCATATCTTGCACTTACTTAATTGTGACCTTTTTCTTTAGAATTGTTTATATCCCGGAATTTGAAGAAAAAAAAGTCAGAATTCCAAATGTATATCCCGCAATTATGAGAAAAAGAAGTCAGAATTCCGAGTTTATATCACGCAATTCTGAGAAAAAAGTTAGAATTCCAGATTATATCCCACAATTATGAGAAAAAAAGTCAGAATTTCGAGGTTTTTATCCCCGAATTTGGAGAAAAAAAAGTCAGAATTCCGAGTTTATATCACGCAATTCTGAGAAAAAAAGTCAGAATTCCGAGTTTATAACATGCAATTCTAAGAAAAAAGTCTGAATTCTGAGTTTATATTCCGCAATTCTGAGAAAAAAAGTCAGAATTCCAAATTATATCTCACAATTATGAGAAAAAGAAGTCAGAATTCCGAGTTTATATCCCACAATTCTGAGAACAAAAAGTCAGAATTCCAAATTGTATTCCACAATTATGAGAAAAAGAAGTCAGAATTCTAAGTTTATATCCTGCAATTCTGAGAAAAAAGTCTGAATTCTGAGTTTATATTCCGCAATTATGAGAAAAAAAGTCATAATTCCAAATTATATTCCACAATTATGAGAAAAAAGGGCAGAATACTAAGTTTATATCCCACAATTCTGAGAACAAAATGTCAGAATTCCAAATTATATTCCACAATTATGAGAAAAAGAAGTCAGAATTCTAAGTTTATATCCTGCAATTCTGAGAAAAAAAGTCTGAATTCTGAGTTTATATTCCGCAATTGTGAGAAAAAAAAGTCAGAATTCCAAATTATATCCCACAATTATGAGAAAAAGAGGTCAGAATTCCGATCTTATATCCCACAATTCTGAGAACAAAAAGTCAGAATTCCGAGTTTATATCATGTAATTCTGAGAAAAAGTCAGAATTCCGAGTTTATATCATGCAGTTCTGAGAAAAAGTCAGAATTCCGAGTTTATAACATGCAAATCTGAGAAAAAAAAGTCAGAATTCCAAATTATATCCCACAATTATGAGAAAAAGTCAGAATTCCGAGTTTATATCCTGCAATTCTGAGAAAAAGAATTGTGAACTTTTTACATTTTTATTCAGTGGCGCAAAGGGGTTTCAATGAGAATCAAATTATGAGAGGAAAAAAAAGTTTTATAGCAGAAAACTATATAAACTTATATAAAATTAAGATTCACAGTGTCAGTAATTCAAATAAGTACTGAATAATAATATTAATGTTATCAATATGTACTTACTATAGATTCGCAAGTAGCTTGTAATTATTAATAATTTACTGTTATTACAGTAGTGAATACATGTAACATGTATAAACATGACACTTTAAAAAAAGTGATTCCAATATTGCACTTTGTTTTAAAGTCACTGATTCTATATAAAATGTTGATTTGTTTCAAGTAATGTTGCCCATTGGTTCCTTATGGACGTTCTTGATAAAGGCTTAGATGTTTTTTAATTCACAATATGAGAACGTTTAATACACAGTGTGTCCCAGTGCACCTATGAAACCCAAAGATGCTGTCTAGGTAGGTACCTATAGCGCTCGGCTTCATCTTTCCACTGGTTTAACTTATAGCAGCCATCGTCTTTGATCTTATGAAATGTATAGACCTAAAGAAACCATTTGAAAAATGCAATTCTTTTTCCAATTTCCTCAACTCTAAATAAGTCAAGTGTAAGTGAGGGTCTGGAAAGACCCTAATAAATGCAACGTGGTCAGACTTTCCCCCGCAAAAATAAATGTCAGACTTTCCATAGTAATATATGTCTGGAACATCATAAATCAAAATAATCTTGTGCAGTGGCGAGGCCACTTTGGGGGTAAATGCAAACCAGACTGGTCTGCAAAACAAAGGCACCTTGACTGGACCACTGCGCAATCCAGGGAGAACTTCATTTATATGAGCTAAAAATAGAAAAGCCTTACCTCTAGTGACATCATGAAAAAATATTTCAGTACTTAATGGCAAGAATAAAGAGCATTCACCACAAAGCATGCATGCAAAAATGCAGGTTGCATTTGAAAACAGCCATATGTCAACATTGTATTGAGTCGGTAGTCTGTACTACCAATAATTGGGATGGGGGGGCACTGACATTTGTACTGTGAGTTAAACAAATGTGGTTTAAAAGTGCCTGTTTTCAGCAAAGACACAGGCAAATTAAGATGACTACAGCATCTGCATATGAACATCTGTTCAAAAGCTTTAAAGTTGCTATTAATAATGCTGATTTAACCTTGTGTAAAAAGTTCCTTTTTGACAGTATAATTTGTGGTCATTTGGGTTTAAATTGAGTGCAATTTTTTTGTTCCAGCTAAAGAACAAATTAGAGCATTTAACATCCTAAAAATCATATATGAACACTCATATTTGAGTACTTTTTATTACCGTCATATTCTTTTCATTCAGCATTCAGCTCTCTTTTTTTTTTCCTTAGAGGTTTTCTGTTTCCTTTTAGAATCAATTAAATGCTGTTCCATCATATTTTATATAATCAAAACAGTTTAAACCAAGTCTTTGTGAAATGCTTTTTTTCTTATTGGTGTATTTCACAATACCCCTTTGATCCACATCTAAACCGCATCCGCTGTAATAACAATGCATATCTTTTAAAAAGAATCAGCTGTCCACAGGTTACACACGTATCATTAATATAACGCTCTGCTAGCATATTTATATTGTTCAAAGGATTCTCTAAAGACTTGTTTTCCTTGGACCTTGTTTCTGAAAATTATTTTTCATGTTCCTTTATTACTTCTTTTTAAAAATTGTATTCATGCACTATAAGTGATATTCAAAGTAAGTCAAAATTCTTATAAAACTGTGAAGTGGGACATTTGCAAGTAAGGCTTGCCTTACTTTGCTATCACAAAGTAGTAACAACTAGCTCACACACACACATTTGATAATGTGGTCACCTTTTTTTTTTATCCCATTCTCTGTGTATTTCTGCCTGCAGCATTTCAAATACAGTGGTGTGAAAAAGTTTTGGCCCCCTTTCTCATTTTTTTTTTTTTTTTTTTTTTTTTTTTTGCGTGTTTGTCACACTTTAATGTTTCAGATAATCAAACAAATTTAAATATTAATCAAAGATAAACAAAACATGCAGTTTTTTTAATGATTTTTTTTTTATTATGAAGTGAAAACAAAATCCGAACCCACATGGCCCTGTGTGAAAAAGTGTTTTCCCCTAAACTCAATAACTGGTTGGGCCACCCTTAGCAGCAACAACTGCAATCAAGCGTTTGCGATAACTTGCAATGAGTCTGTTACAGCGCTGTGCAGAAATTTTGGTCCATTCATCTTGGCAGAATTGTTGTAATTCAGCCACATTGGAGGGTTTTCGAGCATGAACAGCCTTTTTAAGGTCATGCCACAGCATCTCAATAGGATTCAGGTCAGGACTTTGACTAGGCCACTCCAAAGTCTTCATTTTGTTTTTGTTCAGCCATTCAGAGGTGGATTTGCTGGTGTGTTTTGGATCATTGTCCTGCTGCAGAACCCAGATCCTTCGGCTTGAGGTCACGAACAGATGGCCGGAGATTGTCCTTCAGGATTTTTTGGTAGACAGCAGAATTCATGGTTCCATTTATCACAGCAAGTCTTCCGGGTCCAGAAGCAGCAAAACAGCCCCAGACCATCACACTACCACCACCATATTTTACTTATTTTACATATTTTACGCCAGATGTAATGGGACACACACCTTCCAAAAAGTTCAACTTTTGTCTCGTCAGTCCACAGAGTACTTTCCCAAAAGTCTTGGGGATCATCAAGATGTTTTCTGACAAAACTGAGATGAGCCTTTATGTTCTTTTTGCTCAGCAGTGGTTTTTGTCTTGGAACTCTGCCATGAAGGCCATTTTTGCCCAGTCTCTTTCTTATGGTGGAGTCATGAACATTGACCTTAACTAAGGCAAGAGAGGCCTGCAGTTCTTTAGATGTTGTTATGGGGTCTTTAGTGACCTCTTGGATGAGTCGTCGCTGCGCTCTTGGGGTAATTTTGGTCGGCCGGCCACTCCTGGGAAGGTTCACCTCTGTTCTATGTTTTCGCCATTTGTGGATAATTGCTCTCATTGTAGTCTCGCGTAGCCAGACCTTCAGACTGACGGCTGAAGGTCTGGAATCCATGGCAGCTTTAATTGGCCAAGTCCCGCCCATAAGGCTGTTTGACCGACATGTCAAACAACCAATCACAGTTCGTTTCGTTCAGCGTCACATTTCGGGGTGTAGAAATGCCCCCACAACAACAGACTGGCATGCAACAAGTCAGTCATTGAAATAACCAGCATTGAAAGTTAACGAAGAAGAGGGAGAACAAGCAGTAAGTCAGTAATTTGTTTGCGAACGTCGCAAATGTGTATAACAACAACGACGTCTGCATAAGCACCTTTTAGCAAAACGCGAGTAAATCAGTCTGCGCTTTGTTTCCCGGCGGACCGAAAATAAACGCAACACTCGCGTGTTCCGGATATCCGATCAAATTCAACTAATCAGATCACAACTTCGACATTCCTGAAGTGTTTCCAGTTAAGTGTACCATATGCATCAGACGTTTAGCCAACGTTCCGTGGGCGTGACGCCTGAGGCTGAGACTACTCTCATTGTGGTTCGCTGGAGTCCCAAAGCTTTAGAAATGGCTTTATAACCTTTTCCAGACTGATAGATCTCAATTACTTTCTTTCTCATTTGTTCCTGAATTTCTTTGGATCTCAACATGATGTGTAGCTTTTGAGGATCTTTTGGTCTACTTCACTTTGTCAGGCAGGTTCTATTTAAATGATTTCTTGATTGCGAACAGGTGTGAAAGTAACCAGCCTGGGTGTGGCTAGAGAAACTGAACTCAGGTGTGATACACCACAGTTCTCTTTCATGTCTTATTGTGCTTAAACTGTCAAATACACACAAGTTTATGTTAAAAACACAAAATGAGGCAGGGACTCGTCTGTGCAGCCAACGACAAAACAGTTAGCATGCTTTGCATTAACTTTTGGTATAGCTGGTTCACCATTGTCTCTTGCGAAAACAAAATGGCGGCACATGGGTGGAAATGCGCAGATTAAGGTGCGGCAATATTAGTTACTGGGTTGTCCTTTTTCACGTTTTCTGAGTTGGTAGGTGCACTGGGGACCCAATTGTAGAACTCAAACAGTAGAACTCAAAAAGTCAGATTTTCATGATAAAAATCTTTAAAGGGAAATTTTACATTGGCTGAAACTGAAATATTTGATTAGATGTGAAGCTGAGATGAATTTCTATGCACTTAGGTTGAAAGAGTGTACAATGCTGAGTTACAGTTATAATAATCAATAAGTGTATGGTTATTATAACCAAGCTAGTTAATATAATATAATAATATAATATATAACATAATTATAATATAATAATCATACACCCATATTCACTTTTTATAGTGTAATCATGGAGGTTTGTGTATAAACTGCTTTAAGACTTCCTTGACCAACAATAAAAACTGTAAACATGCTTAAATTTCCTGGGAGAGCACCTCATTTGTCCTGTCAGCACGCTTATGATTAGAGCATGTTGGGAAATAATGACGTGACACGGCCGGTGTGATCTGTGATCTCAGACGAGTGCTGTGATGAATGACTGTAACCTTCAGTCAAAGACACAAGTTCAGCTCTCTGCTGCTTCCGCTCACAGCTTTATTACTGGAGGAGACAGCCCCTGTAATTGGCTGGAAATATGTAGGGGTCACCCCAATCAAATTACTAAGCCACAAGACATAAATATTTATTTATATCACATTGTAAATATTAGAATTGTATTATAATGATTACCTGTGGTTGTTCTGTGGTTGTGTTTTTTTTTTTTTTTTTTTCATTCTCTTCTATAAAGATTGAATTCTGTGATCCTCCAGAAACAGACATGTGACTGTCTGCATTGTCTGGTCTACTGTGCAGCTTATTCTGTTCAACAAGTGCTTATTTTAGAGTAATAGTTCACCCAAAAATGAAAAATCATGGACCTGCCCAAAAGTAAATGCAAACACTTGGAGCTTTCTTCTGTTCTCTGAACACAAGGCGTTTTAAAGAATAAAAACACTCTTTTCCATGCAGTTACAAATAATAAAGGCTAATTTTGACATCATCTTTTGAATTGATCTTCAAACTATTATAGAAAAACAACTTATTGCAAAAATGAAGTACATATTTACCTGTGTCCCAGTTTGCCGGTTACCGCATGTTTCTTCTTTACAAAAATGAATTTTATTTTGTGACATGAGGAAGTGACATCATCCAAACCCTTTCTACAGCATGATGGAAATACAATAATAATAATAATAATAATAATAATAATAATAATTGTACTGTAATTTGTACACCAATTGTGGTTTTGCAAAACAAGTTTTTGTAAGACAAATTGGTAATGCTTTACAATAAGGTTCATTAGTTAACATGAACTAACATCGAACAATACTTATACAGCATTTAGTAATCTTAGTTAAATCGCTGGTAATATAATTGAATTGGATTTCACTTTTTACCAATAGGTGGCACTGTTATCAAATCAAAGTAATGGGGTCAGTGTAAGGATACAATTGTACATACAAAGTTTGTGAATATGTCAAAGCTTTGCAGAGATACAGCTTCAGACGTAGTCTGGCATCATGCCTCAAATTTGTTGCATTGCTATACAAAAAAGGTTTTGTCTATTGACACGAAATTCATAACATTTTGTCAGCACAGTCTGAAGATGATCTGACTCGATTTTGGTGAAAATTGGACCAGTGGTCTAGGACAAGTTAGAAAAAGTAGGTTTTCAACATAAATCTAAATGGCGGACGGAAATTTTTACCAACTATGGCATAATTGGTATCTATGTTTTCATTACAATAGGCTAATGCAGTCAACAGTTATTAGCATTTTTGAAAATTTCATAATTAATAGTTAATGAATGGTTTATTACTCTTGACCAATAGGTGACGCTGTTACTAAATTGATGTGGTGTAATCATTGTGAGGTGACAATGACATATACAAAATATTTGTTAAAATATATCAAAGCTTTGCAGAGATACAGCCTCAGATGCACTTTGGCATCTTTCCAGCAAATTCGCTGATGCGTTAAATGAAAACCATGTTGTTGTTTTTTACACAAAATCCATAATTTTTTGTCAGCATGGTCTGAAGATGATCCGAGTCAAATTTGGTGAAAATTGGACCAACAGTCTAAGAGGAGTTCTAAAAAGTAGGTTTTCAACATTAATCAGGAAGTTCGGCCAAATTTGGCATAATTGGTATCAATGTTCTTGGCATGACCCAAGGAATATTTTGAGACTTTCATTACAATAAGCCATTTTCATCAGAAGTTATTAGCATTTTTCAAAATTTCTTTATAACTTTAGACCGCCAAACTTTTTGAGTGCTGACAGGGCATGGTGCCGAAGACACATACTGAGTTTTGTTACAATATGTCATGTGTTTGTAAAATATAGCATTTTATGACAAAATTCAAAATGGCCGACGCCCAAAATGGCTAACATGGGAACATTGAATATGGTAGGACTCGGCATGCTCCTCCGAATCTAACAAGACCTGTTTTGAGATTTGTTTGTTTTGGCCAAACCTTTGAGAAGTTATAAGCAAGCATAGGCATTTTTGTTATAAACACACACCAAGTTTGGTCTCAATACGCTAAACCGTTGTGGAGATATAGCTTTACATCCATTTTTTGCACTTTTCATAGAATTCGTTTGCGCTTTATTTGAGAACGGTTTGGCGTTTGTTTGGTTTTTTTGTTCGAAAAAGTTGTTTTTTCGAACAATTAAAAAAAAAGAAAAGAAAAACTAAACCGTACGATTCTGTGCCGTATGGTTCAAAAGTTATACATAAACATGAGTGAAATTTTGGACAAGTGGTGGCGCTAGAGAGTTTGAGTTAAAGACTCCAAATTTGCTATGGTGACATTTTAGACTGTCGTCTATTAGTGTGCCAAATTTCACAACTTTCCCGCAAGTGGTTCTATAAGCTGCTATAGACTCAAAAGCGGAAGAAGAAATCAATTCACTACTCTTCAAATGTTTGGGGTCAATACGATTTTTTATTAATTTATTTTTCTTTTTTAATGAAGTTAATACTTTTTTTTCAGCAAAGATGCATAAAAATGACAGTAAATATATAAATTTTGCAATAGATTTGTTGTTTTGAACTATAAAAAAGTATCACAGTTTCCACAAATATTAGAAAGTTGCACAACTGTTTCACGTTTTCAACACTGATAATAATCAGAAATGTATTTTTTTAAATAAAGGTAATACTTTTTCTCAGCAAGGATGCATAAAAATGACAGTAAATTCATACATTTTGCAATAGATTTGTTTTTTGAACCACGTTTTTTTAACACTGATAATAATCAGAAATGTTTCTTGAGCAAATCAGCATATTAGAAAGATTTCTGAAGGACCATGTGACACTGAAGACTGGAGTAATGATGCTGAAAAATCAGCTTTGATCACAGGAATAAATTACATTTGAACAATTATTCAAATAGAAAAGTTATTTTAAACAACTGTTAACTGTTCTAAATTTGGAAGTACACTCTTAAAAATAAATCTATTCTCACAAAGTGCCAAGCGACTTCACTATAGGCCCTAAACTTCCTCTTCAACCTGTTACTCTGCCACATTGCCAAACCAAACAATTAATCAATTTTGTTCCCATAAACAAAAGGCTTTTTTTTTTCAATTACCTGGAGAGCAGCTGGGAGAGCTAATCATACAAGGTGATGCATAATTCAGAGAACTGACTCTCTGCGACTCGCGCTGCAAAGATGATCTGTTGACACGGGAGCTAGAATTTACATGTCAAAGAATGTTTGTACAGGTTCTGCATTGGCCTTCCGCCACATCCAGAGAGAGTTGTACCTCACATTTGAGAGGTAAGAAGCCCTGCTGCCGTGTTACAGGTCTCATGGTGAATGTAAATGTGACACTGCTAATTTCTAAAGAGAGCTTAGGGTTATATTTAGTGGTTCTTGTTTTGACAGCACAGCCTTTAGATATACAAAGCTAAAGGAATTATTAATTTTCGTCTTTTACGCAACCTATGTAGATTCCAAAATGGTATGACTTCTTCAATACAATGCAAAATTTTGAAGAATGTTCATGCTGCTCTTTTGCATACAACAGCAGTGGATGACTATATAGATGTTAAGCACTATAAGTACCATACCATAAGTAACATACCATAAACTTTTTTTTTTTTTTTTTTTTTTACGGAAATTGAACAGAAATTTTAGTACCATCTGCAAGAAACAGTTGGCATGATTGATATTTGCTCACTGCAAGTTGCTGTAGCTGTTTTCTCTTTGACCTAATCATACTGTATCGCATTAACGACCGCAATCTCTTTTGTACAAATAAAACTAATGAAGCCGCAATGATCGACCAAGATGTCCTGCCTTGCTAAAGCGTCCACCAGATAAGCTTTCTACATCTGACTTCTAACTTAATTAAATCAGATGACTGCTTTTCTGGGTGGAAGCTTCAAATGTTTAAATTACACGAGTAAGTAAGCAAGATTAATTAATATGATAATCAAAAAGGTGAATGTGCTTCACTGTTTGCACGAGTTTAGCAACTTCCCCGAAATTAAAGCAAGATCTTGTGCATCTATTCTTCTGCAGGGATGGACTAATTAACTAAAGTAACGCAAGTATGGCAAATTAATTTCGCCTCCAGGACCGCAAAGGGCTGGTGCTGTATGCTTAATGTAAATGAGTCAAGAAGAACAGTAAATAGCACTTTTTGCATTAACAATCAGGTCACATTATGCTGCAAGCAAACCTCCATCTCATAAAAAAACAAATATGAAATTGCTTAAACTTTAGATCTTCTTGGATAGTTTCAGAAAACAGATTTATTCTGAAATAAAGATGCTCTGACAGTGATGAATACGTGTTGTTCCAACCTGTGTTATTCCGGCAATAGGAGGCCATCCAAAGTTAAACAGCAGTTAAACAAGATTTTTTTTTTTTTCCAGACAGGCAAACACACCCATTACATGGATGTATGAGTTCGGTCCAATAACTTTTGCAGCATTAAAAAAGAACTGAAGAGCTGAAGTAGGGAGCCAGTTATGTGCAGTTTGCTTGTTGTTAGCTTCTCCATCTATGAATGTTAATTAAAAATTAATATTTAATGTTATAGGGTCATTCCATGTCAAATCAACTAAATTTCGTAAACTTCCCTGGCTGAAATGTTAACACTTTTTCTGAAAGACAAACATAAATAGTGATGAAAGCCAAAATATTAAATGTCACAGATGTATATTTATTGAGCAATCCACTATTTTGTAGATAAAAAAAATGTCAATTTTACCTGAGATTTGAAGCCAATTCACACAGGTGCAAAAATGACTTTAGAAAGCTGGCAGCAACATTATTTCTACACAGAGAATGGTAGGTCTATTATTAAAATCTGTTGACAATCTTTGTTGCATTATATGCCAACAGTGACAGTTCAAAAATGGCAAAAATCACTTATTGTGTTTAGAAAAAGAATATTTATGGCATCCAGACAGGTGCAATGCAATTGAGCTGATAAAAAAATATGAGATGCATTTCTAGTTTCAACATGAATTGTTATTCAGACATTTCTATTTAAAAGAAAAAAGTCTCAGATTTATGTAAAATGGCCCACATTTGGTTTTTCAGCCTGGTCTCATTGTTTTATACACAGGTGCATCTCAATAACTTAGATTGTTGTGGAAAAGTTAATTTATTTCAGTAATTCAACTCAAATTGTGAAACACCTGTATTAAATTAATGCAGTGCGCACACACTGAAGTAGTTTAAGTTTTTAGTTCTTTTAATTGTGATGAAATGGCTCACATTTTAAAGAAAATCCACCAATTCATTATTTCAACAAATTAGAATATGGTGACATGCCAATCAGCTAATCAACTCAAAACACCTGCAAAGGTTTCCTGAGCCTTCAAAATGGTCTCTCAGTTTGGTTAACTAGGCTACACAATCATGGGGAAGACTGCTGATCTGACAGTTGTCCAGAAGACAATCATTGACATCCTTCACAAGGAGGGTAAGCCACAAACATTCATTGCCAAAGAAGCTGGCTGTTCACAGAGTGCTGTATCCAAGCATGTTAACAGAAAGTTGAGTGGAAGGAAAAAGTGTGGAAGAAAAAGATGCACAACCAACTGAGAGAACAAGCAAAATCGATTCAAGAATTCGGGTAAACTTCATAAGGAATGGACTGAGGCTGGGGTCAAGGCATCAAGAGCCACCACACACAGGCATGTCAAGGAATTTGGCTACAGTTGTCGTATTCCTCTTGTTAAGCCACTCCTGAACCACATACAACGTCAGAGGCGTCTTACCTGGGCTAAGGACAAGAAGAAATGGACTGATGCCCAGTGGTCCAAAGTCCTCTTTTCAGATGAGAGCAAGTTTTGTATTTAATTTGGAAACCAAGGTCCTAGAGTCTGGAGGAAGGGTGGAGAAGCTCATAGCCCAAGTTGCTTGAAGTCCAGTGTTAAGTTTCCACAGTCTGTGATGATTTGGGGTGCAATGTCATCTGCTGGTGTTGGTCCACTGTGTCTTTTGAAAACCAAAGTCACTGCACCCGTTTACCAATAAATCTTAGAGCACTTCATGCTTCCTTCTGCTGACCAGCTTTTTAAAGATGCTGATTTCATTTTCCAGCAGGATTTGGCACCTGCCCACACTGCCAAAAGCACCAAAAGTTGGTTAAATGACCATGGTGTTGGTGTGCTTGACTGGCCAGCAAACTCACCAGACCTGAACCCTATAGAGAATCTATGAGGTATTGTCAAGAGGAAAATAAAAACAAGATACCAAAAAATGCAGATAAACTGAAGGCCACTGTCAAAGAAACCTGGGCTTCCATACCACCTCAGCAGTGCCACAGACTGATCACCTCCATGCCACGCCGAATTGACGCAGTAATTAACGCAAAAGGAGCCCCTACCAAGTATTGAGTACATATACAGTAAATTAACATACTTTCCAGAAGTAATTCTCTAAAAAATGCTTGTTTATTTTATTTTTTTTTTTTATTTTTTTTTTTTTTTGGTCTTATAAAGTATTCTAATTTGTTGAGATAGTAAATTGGTGGGTTTTTGTTAAATGTGAGCCACATCATCACAATAGAAAGAATCAAAGACTTAAACAACTTCAGTGCATTGAATTTATTTAATACACAAGTTTCACAATTTGAGTTGAATTACTGAAATAAATGAACCACGACATTCTAATTTATTGATATGTACCTGTAGGTATTAATACGTAATGTTTACAAAGCACAAAACATACATATTTGTATTTTTTTTATTGATGCTAAAATGTTCAATTTAAACGTATTTCAACATTTAAAACGTACAAATCACTACGTATTTTTAGCTAAAAAATGTAAAATGTTAACATATCTTTTATATCATTAATATATTCGTATCAATGCATTTTTATCATTTTATCAATAAGCTATTTCGATTTTTAGACCCCTTAACCTACACATTTTATAGCGAATAGGCGTTTTATCAGTTTATCAATAAGCTATTTAGATTTTTAAACCCCTTAACATACCCTTAAACCTAAACCTACCCATTTTATAGCAAATATGCATTTTTATGATTTTATCAAAAAACGATTTAGATTTTTAGACCCCTTAATCTACCCCCAAACCCATTTTATAGCAAATATAAAATTATATAAAACGCATTTGCCACAAATTTCCACACAATTCCCACAATTGCCACAATTTCAATATTCATAAAGATATTGTATTGTACATTTAAATGCTGAAAATACGTAAGTATTTGTACGTTCAGATGCCAAAACAATGTCACTATTGTACGTTTTAGTGCCTGTAAAAACATAAGTAAATGTATGTTTTGTAGAACCACATTTTACTTAAAATTCATTCACAGTTTCATAATGCACAGTTTGTTTGGACACCTTTTAAGGTTTTATGTTGTTGCGCAATGCTTAGGGTTGGATGTTGGGACTCAAAAAGATCCATTAAATCAAGTATATTATAGCATAAATTCAATTCAGTCATTCAAACACAAGATAATATACGAAAAGCTGCAGCTTTGACAGACTCTTCAGAACTGAGGTGAGAATGTCATTTCAGCATTTTGGTGGTCCAGGATAAAAGTCACTGCAGTGACGTTTCCTTGTGAGACTGCCCTGCGAACATCGATTCTGAGTTCAGAGGATCTGAAAAATATGGGTGAAAGCTGTCATCTGTTTTTGAGACTTGCTGCAAAGCATGCCATATTTTTATCTGCTGAGTTCCCAGAGAAAGGAAGTTTTGTCATTTAAGAAAGTTTATAGTGTTGCAAATCTACAGTTTTGCAGCATGTCAGTAGCAGACACCTGAGTAAATGAAAAGAAAACGCATTCACATGTGTTTAACCTTTAAAAGTTGTTTGAAATGACAGTCGTAGAGGCAAACTAGGCTCTAAATTTAGGACTCGCATCCCTCTGAGAATAAATAAGTTGCCCACATGCATAAAAAAACAAGCATTAACATTTGGAGTTAAGTCGCAGCTCGACGGGCCTCCCAGAAGAGCTGCTGATGAGCGCCAATATTAATGCTAATGGTTGATATTTTGTGATGATGGCACTCTATCAAAGTCAATTCATACTGCAGACCTGAAGTGGTGCTTTAGTCTCATTTCCATGCTTCATTTATCAGTAATTAACATAATTCATGTGTGGACATTTCGCCAGTCAATTATTTGCAGGATCACTTGGACATTTTCGTCAAGGGTCAGTTCTGAGTCTATTTGAACATTATTTTTCATTTATTTTTTGAATGTTTTTCAGCATCCTAATCAAGCGACTACATGATTGGAAAGTGTTGCCAGGTTACAGACATTTGAATAGCTAATTAGGTGTCAATAACATCAAAATGTAGTAATCAAAACACAACCACAGAAAAGGTGTCATTCACATATACTACTTACAGTTGAAGTCAAAAGTTTACATACACCTTGCAGAATCTGCAAAATGTTAATTATTTACCAAAATAAGAGGGATCATACAAAACGCATGTTTTTTTTTTTTTTTTAGTACTGACCTGAATACGGTATTTCACATAAAAAAAATGTTTACATATAATCCACAAAAGAAAATAATAGTTGAATTTATAAAAATTACCATGTTTAAAAATGTACATATCTTGGTTCTTAATACTGTGTTGTTATCTGAATGATCCTCAGCTGTGTTTTTGTGTTTAGTGATAGGTGTTCATGAGTCCCTTGTTTTTTTCCGAACAGATAAACTGCCTGCTGTTCTTCAGAAAATCCTTCAGGTTCAACAAATTCTTTGTTTTTTTCAGCGTTTTTGTGTATTTGAACCCTTTCCAACAAAGACTGTAGGAATTTGAGATCCATCTTTTTACACTGAGGACAACTGAGGGACTCATTTGCAACTATTACAGAAGGTTTAAACGCTCACTGATGCTCCAGAAGGAAAAATTATGCATTAAGAGCCAGGGGTGTAAACCGAATGAGGATGTGCAGTTTTTTTTTTTTGTTTTTTTTTTGCCTAAATATCATATCATATATATATATATATATATATGATATATGCAGATAGAATGCAGATAGAACCTTGAAGCTCAGTATCTCAAAAGTGCTCAGAATGCAGATAGAACCTTATAATTCTAAGGTGACGAAATTTTGTAGTCAATTCGATAGCGAACTGGCAGCCAGTGCAGGGAGCATATTTGGTGTGATATGATCTCTTTGCAGCTACCAGTGTGTAGACGGGCAGCCACATTTTGGACCATTTGAAGGCGAGAAATGGAAGAGAGAGGTAACCCGGCGTACAAAGAGTTAAAATAATTGAGTCGAGTAGAAATAAAAGCGTGAATAACGGTTTCAAAACTTTTCCTGCTCAAGAAAGGTTTGACTTTGGCTAATTGACTAATATGCTAAAAAACTGGTACTTACTATTGTATTAACTTGCTTTTCTAATTTGAGACTATTGTCTAAGTGAAATCCAAGATCTTTGACATCTGAAGTAAGAAACAGTGTAAGTGTGCCAAGATCAATATAATTTCTATTTAAATGCACTTTTGGCCCAAATTAAATGATTTGGGTTTTCTCATCATTTAGTTACACTTTGATTTCTTGCAGACAGGCTTCTAGTCTTTTGTATGCTAAGTTATCATTGCGTTTTATTGGTATGTAGAGTTGTGTGTCATCTGCGTAACAAAGGTATGATATCCAAAACTTACTCATGATGGATCCCAGGGGTAACATATACAGAGAAAATAGCAATGGTGCTAAGATCGAACCTTGGGGCACACCACAAGTGACTTGAGCCATCAAAGATGAAAGGGTGGCTAAACTAACAGAGAAACGTCTATTAGACAGGAAAGATTGAAACCATTTCAAGACTGTACCCGAACTGCCGATGGAGTGTTCAAGCTGGGATAAAAGAATCCTATGGTCTACAAAATCAAAAGCTGAACTCAAATCCAACAGCACTAATGTCATGGTATCACCTGCGTCTGTGGTCATTAAAATGTCATTAAAGGCCCATTAACTATGCAAGGATTTAAAGCCGGACTGAAAGATGTCAGAGATTGAATTAATTTGCAAATAGTTTTGCAACTGTAAGAAATGTTCCTTATTATTATTATTATTATTATTATTATTATTATTATTATTATTATTATTATTATTATGAATTATGTTCCTTCTGAAGCATCAGTGAGCGTTTTAATCTTCCATAATAGTTGCAGATGAGTCCCTCAGTTAACCCTTATTGTGAAAAGATGGATCTCAAAATCATACAGTCATTTTTGGAAAGGGTTCAAAAAATGCTGAAAAAAAAACAAAACAAATAATTTGTCAGACCTGAAGGACTTTTCTGAAGAACAGCGGGCAGTTTAACTGTTCAGGACAAACAAGGGACTCATGAACAACTCACTAAACAAACAAAACACAGCTGTGGATCATTCAGGTAACAACACAGTATTAACTTTGGAACAGGGTATTTTTTTATTTAGCTATTATTTTCTCTTGTGGACTATATGTCTTTTATGTGAAATATCTTATTTAGGTCAGTATTAAATAAAAAAATAACATGCACTTTGTATGATCCCTCTTATTTTAGTAAAATAATCAACATTTTGCAGATTCTGCAAAGTGCATGTAAACTTTTGACTTCAACTGTAAAACCAGTCCATCTGACTGTGCCATATTAACTCTATTACTGGTTAACGTGGCCTAGGTGATGTCATCAGAAATGAAAAGTGGTTTTATTGGTTTTATTCGTTTAGAATAAAGTGCACTGATAAATCAAAATTTTGTTTAATGTTGACTTTAAAGTAAAACGTGGTTATAATATTAATGGAGAAGCTAAGATGAGAACAGAGAAAGTTTGTCATATAGTCCTAAACAAATCTTTTTGTTCTCTCGTGTCATATACAAACAATAAAAATATATTATGGATCAAAGACACTGAACTGCAGTGGGGCACATTCTGCCTCTGTTTGCCTGCATGCTGATGAGATGGTGAGTTGCACAAACAAACAGCAGCTACACAAAGTAATCTCAGTTGTTCCATTTTCCGCCTGCCTGTAAATCTGACATTTGAGCATATAAATAAACCGGAAAAGAACAAGGCCATAGCGGGTTATTGTCTAGAGGTGTAATATAAATAACAGTGGATTTTGTCAACAGGATATTGTCAAAGCAAATAGAAATGTCATTATGAAGTCATAGAAAGCAAAGCTTTATTGCTGTATTTTTAATGTTTTATGAGTTTTCGCGGCCATCTAATATTGCTTTAGTAATGCGAAGTTAACGCCTTTCCTCACTGTAAGCAACAAAATGATAACTAGCACAGTAATTACAGGCTTAAGCTGTCCATCATGTTGGCAGTATCGTTGCAATGGGAACAGATCTGTTTGTAAGCAAGGAGCAGACAGCTTGTGTCCCACATGGTATGCAAATCGTTTGGGTCCACGACCAAAACGACTGTTATTACACTTGACCTTTACAGTAAATTGCTCTAGGGTTCTGTTTGTGACAACCGTGGCTTACCATTGGCTGTGTCCTGCTCTTTTTAAATGGCATGAGTGCCTTCTAAAGTTGGGTGATGTCAAGGATGTGGTCTAACATCTGCAGCTTTTCTTAAACTCATACCCACCCTGGTGATAAAAATTCACAGGTTCACAACAACGGTTGAAACTTCCTAAAAATGAATGACGGGGAAAAAAAAAAAACATGTAATGGTACTCTTGCGAACGTGCATGAAAGACTGACACAAAAGACAGAAAATTGTTGGAAAAAGTTATTTTTGTTTTCTTTGTGCACAAAAAGTAGATGAATTTTCAGAAGATGAATGTAGGTCTTTGCAACGACATGAGGTTGAGTAATTGATGACAGAATTTTCATCTCTGGGTGAATCATCCCTTTAACTTGGTAGTAGTGGTGATCAACAATTTCTACTCTGTGACTTGTGTACTTTGGCTGGGCCAATTTTGGTAAAAATTTAGCGTGGCTTGTTTATCATTTTCCTTTTTGGTCTCAGGTGGGACATAGGGCTTTGACTACAAATCTCCATCTCTTTCTTGGGCTACCTGCTGTGCCTCTCTCAAAGATATATTGATGCTCTCAAGCTCTGCTTCTAAAGAATGGCACGCAAAACTAGTTTACCCAGTTCACTTGGTGGTGTTTACAATGGGCTTCTGGCTGGAGTTCCTGATTTTAAATACGCTCTGGCCATCTAACATGTAGGATTTGTTGTAAGCAAGTGTTGTTGAAGATTTGCAGCTTGTGGTCCAGGCTCCAGGTTTCTGGATAGTATAACACTACCGATTTGACATTTGTTTTGAATTGTCTCATTTTGGTGTGGCGCTGAGATTCTTTTTCCTTCACACTGGCTTTAGGATGTTGAAGGCGTAGCCAGCTTAAGCAATTATGGACCACACCTGTTATTCTCTTACCCTTTTTTGGGGGGTGATGCTACTGGGGTCGATGAACTGGTTGACATCTGCGATTGCCTGGCCACCTATGGTGATGATTCTGATTGGTGTTCTGGTGAGCTCAAGTCTTGTAGACTTGGTGACATCCTGAAGTCACGCTTTTCTTTGTCTGGATATGTTTGTGGGAGTGAGGCAGCAGAGTGATACTAAATGTTTGTGTATTGATTTTTGGCATAATCACAAAGGGTGTGTCTTAATCAGCTCTCTAGTTCCCAAGCTTGTGAATCAGGATGAATCTAGTCACTGTTAAGTACCCTGGCTCACTGCACATTGGGACATTGATTACTCAATCTCCAGCGGCATGATTACATACAATGTTGTAATGAACAACATTGTAGAACGTCATACACTGGAATTAATTAACAACAGGACTAATTTCTTTTCATTATTATTATTTTTTGTATTCTTTTAAAACAAATTGTTATGTTATATGTCCTTACAACATTTCAACCGGATATTAAGTATAAAGGATAACTATATGTGTTCACTACCTCTCTAGCAATGTGTGTTTATGCTAAATGTACTAAACAAGAGAAGTTTATCTTTTTAGATCTTCTATCGTGTGTCATTAATATTTATTGAGTTGGCTCCTGTGGTTTGTTTCATGCTTCAGAAATGTGATGTAATTTCTAGTAAGGGTGCATTGTGAACATCGATGCACTCTATTTTTTGAGGTCCATTGTTTTTTTTTATTTTTTTATTTTATTTTGTTTTTTTTTAGGGGAGCGAATGTTTTAGCAGACTGGAAGGATATTGAGGTTGAAACAGGGGTCCTCTTATGCTTTTTCACTTTTTAAATGTTAGCCAGTGTGTAATGTGTATGTTTGGGCATAAAAACATCTACAAAGTTACAAATCTCAAAGTCTACTCCAGAGGGAGATATATATATATATTTTTTAATCCCAAGAACTACAACAAACGGCTCATTTGGACTACAGAGTTTGTTTTCCGGATACTATTATGTCAACGCGGTCCATTAGAATATCATTCAAATTAATCCCACCTACGGAAATTCGAATCGTTGGTGGGTGGGAAGGGACGAGGTGGGGGATTCGCCTAACTTTTGTAATGTAGCATGGACAGCCGCTTCTGGGATGCTTCAGTGAGCAGCAGGGCAGCTTGTATAAATGCGAGCATTGACAAAAGTGTCCGCAAACTGCTCCGGTAGCCACACTGGAGCAGTGTCATTGACGTGCGGTATAGAGGCTCGAAACACATGCGGAGCAGCGGCTGATGTAAACGTAAGCATTGACTAAAGTGTTTGCGAACTGCACTGGTAGCCGTGCTGGAGCCGTGTCATTGACGTGTACGGTATAGAGGGTCAAAACACATGTGGAGCCGTGGCTGATGTAAACACAAGTATTGACTAGAGTGATGATCGGTGGCCGCATCGGAGCCACACCATAGATGTGTGCAGTGTGTGGTAAGAGATTTATTCTTCACCCTTCATGCATCCTAGTTGTATATGACTTCCTTCTTTCAGATGAATGCAATCAGAGCTATATTAAAAATAATCCTGGTGCTCCCAAGCATTAGAATGGCACAGACTGAGTGGCATTGACAAGTGTTTCTCTCCAGAGAGTCCAAAACAATCGATCTATAATAAAAAGTGCCTCACATGGCTCCGGGGAGGTCAGTAAAAGCTTCCTTTTGCAATCCGATGTGTTTTTGTAAAAAAAAAAAAAAAAAAAAAATCCATATTTAAAACATAAGAATTACTTTAATCTAGCTTGTGCAGTTGTACACTAAACTTGTTGCTTTGGGAAGGGGCGTGGCAGGACTGAAACACCATCTAAGCTGTTCGCCAATTGCAACGCAGTGGGACTGCTAACCAATCACAACACATTTAGTTTTTCGGAAGGCAGACATTTATCAAACCGAAACTAATCAATCCATTTGTGCCAGCCTGGGGAGAAAGCTATTGTAATCATTTAAATTATGTGAAAAATAATGCGTTTTTTGAACCAACCATGAGAGCATGTTCTAGTGCACCCCCAAAACAAATTAAAGACTGTAAATAGGACCCCTTTAAAATGTCAGACTACTGAACAAGGGAGCTTATTGACATGCACCCACAGTAACCTCAAGTACTATTACAGACAACCAAGCTAATGAATTAGTTTAAATGTATACATATTTAGGTTAAAAAAATAGGGTTAAATTATTAAATGAATACAGACTGTTCAGTGAATCATCAATAACTCTTCATCTACATTCAAGTAAATTAGTCAAATGTAATATTGACAAGACATGGATGACTGTTTTATAAGGCTTATGATAAATATGTTCAATTATTTGTTGGTTTGCTTCTCTAAAAGTAAAAAAAAAAAAAAAAAAAAAAAATGCATGGCCAAACGTTGTTAATAACTGCAGCATAAGTGCTAGGAGTGAAATACCCTGGGCTGTCAGACATATTTACTACTCAGGTGCTTAGGAAAGCAGTGAAATTATATCTGATTAATCTCATTCTCTTCATAACACATTCCAAATGTTGCCTTCAGAGTCCTTGTACGGAGTCCTTTTAGCTAAGACAAATTGAACAAAATGCTTATTTGTACCATGCACTTGTACCATCTAATAGGAAGAGGTAGCTTTTTAGACTTGTTTATTATTCTTATTATTTATGATGTTTAATGTAGCACTGCTGTTTTGTATTTGTCATTATGTATTTGATTGTAATCCATGCTGCAAAACAAATTGCCCCCAAGGGGAACAATAAAAGGTTAAAAGGTAAATCTTTCAGCTTCTGGATCCACCGTTCATCTGTGATAGTCTCCATCACCCAGTCAATCACAAGGAAGAAGATTATCAATGACAGGAGACACTGTTGCCTAACTCCTGTCTTGACTGCAAATGAAGCAGACAAGTCCACATTGTGGATGACTCTGCATGAGATATCCGTGCAGAAGCTTCAGATAACATTGTTTAACTTCTGCGGCATGCCATAGTTTCTCAGAATGTTTCAGATTGTTGTCCTATCTACCACTAGTTTTCACTATGAAGCAGATGTACAATGGTGAATGCCACTCTAGTGACTGCTCAGTGGTAATATGTAGAGTCGCTTTTTGGACTGGGTATGATCTTCTGGCTCAGAATCTTGTTTGCTCTTCCTCTCCAATATCTGCCTGGTGAAAACCTTGCTGGAGAGGAACAGAAGCTGGATTTCTCTGTAGATTTGACAGTTACTAACGTCTGCTATACTAGGAAGCTTTTCCTTTTAAGTACTGATAATTTAAGTGTGCAAACAAATAAAAATAACAAAATATGTCATTGTAGTATATAGAAATGAGGAAAAACTAATTGAAAAACAATGGCCAAATAATATATAAACAGGGGTCACAGTGGGCAAAATGTGTTGGCATTTAAAGAAAGATGTTATGCAAACAAATCATTTGAAAGTTCTATGGCAGCGAGGTAGATGCATGGGCATTAATGTATGTTATTTTAGCGGTATGTGTAAAACCTTCCCTGTATAATAATTTATTTAAATTTCATAATTTTATATTTCATTCAACATAGAGTTGTTAAGTGAATAATCGCTCTGATCGGATCATTTGAATCAGTGAGTTGTTAACTGGAGACTCACTGTGACTGGATCGTTTGAATCAGAGAGTCCAAAATGTCCATCATTTGTACCCTTTGAAATCCTTCATTTCGAAAAGCCCTTTGAAGTGGCTAGTTATGAGCACTTTGGTTTGGAACGACACTTCAATATGGCGGCCATGGTTGTTTTCTCTCCCAAATTATCTTCGGAGGACGATATATCCCGTTTGGAACACACTGCCCTTCTGATTGGATCATTTGAATCAGTGAATCGTTAACTTGAGACTTGCCCTGATGGATCATTTGAATTAGTTTTTATTTATTTTTTGGTAGTGGATCCAGATTCACATCCAGGTACATTACTGGTTGGTTCTCCACATAAAACGTGCTGAAACTTTGGTGAATATTGGACAACAGTAAACTAAGATGGCAACCATTCAATTTGTCAGATAACGTTTCATGTACTCAGCTTGACCAATTAAAAAAGAAGAAAAAATACATTTTTGATCCAAAGGGTTTAAGAATTTTAAGCTGATGAATCTGTGAAATTTTGTCAGTTGGTGGTGCTATATAGTTGGAGTGCCAGAGTCCAATAAGTGTGCCAAGAGTTTTCTGTTTATTTCCATGTGGAGTTAAACAGGAAATAAGTAGTATGTAAATATTTACAGTACTTCCCTGAATTTTTGCGCTCTCTCTCTCCCAGAGATGCCTCTAGACACCTATAGTTTCATTCTGGAGGCTAAATTAGTGTTGTTATTTATCTGAAATATTTTGATAACACACACATCTGTTTCTTGCAAGTAACCCTGTTCCTCAGTGCGAACATCAAGCTGCTCTAATTTATTATTCATAACTGCACACTAAACCTGTTGGCCTCTTAAAATCTAAAGCCTTTCCGACATCTCAAGAGGAACTATTTTATTATCTTTACATTGCAAACTCGGAGGTCTCTGCACAAAGAAAACTGCAGTGATTTAATGGTGCCCCAGAACAGCCTGGAAGAGGTTTCCAAGATATTTGTTCACCTTGTGTGAGTGAAAACAAATGTAAATTAATTTGGAAGGAGATAACAGGTTGATTTATAATTGTTCCTAACGCTGAGCCACACTGGAAATACGCTTAAGCACTGAATAATGGTGTCAAAGAGATTGAAATAACTATACAGCATGGTTGTATTTTTAGACAACGAATAATCTTCGGTTAATTGCGTTCCAAGAAAAATCCTTGGCATAACAATGATTGGTTGTTGTTCTTCACAGCAGCCCATCTGAATGTTAAAAAAAGTCAAAAATGTGATTTTAAACACAGTGGGCTGTGTTTCCAAAGGCCAAGAGAGGCCAGCTTTATAAGCAGGCACTACAAAAAGGTGCCTCACATGACTGCCTAATCCTTAACATGCACACAAAAATGTGTGAACGCCCGAGGCGAAATGTAGCTTTCTGCCATGCAGAAGAGCCAATGAATGTAGACCAGCTTTTCTCAGATAGTAGTGTTTTTATCTCTAGTGGTTGCTGAATAATAAACTAATAAGACTCACTGCGAAATATGTTGAGCTGCTCCTTGACATTTATTTTGTTAGGCTATGCTATTTGAAAATGCAGGAATAGTCATTAATATTTGAAGATTTAAGATTTGTCTGAAGATAGAGTTGTTCTAAGCTTAAACTGTAATAAAGAAGAGGAAAAAGATATTTTAATAACCTTCTAAGAATCTAGCTAGCGTTTGGGGTAGCGTTGTTAGCAATACCAGGCCGATACAGAAATTATAAAAATGTAACGATACCAGTCAGATTCTTGTTCTGCAATACCAGCAGAACCAGCTCGATTCGGTACATGGAGAGTGATTAATGTGTTTTAGGTTGCGTAATGCAAACTGTCAAACAGTACTTCAGTGTTTAATGTTCTGTGAAGTGGACCAAAGTCAAGTTGAACATGACAAGTACAAACTTTATTACTGGAGAGCTCCCACTTAGGTCTGAAAGGCCACATTTTTTAGACTGAAATTACCAGCCAATAGGTTCAAAACCCAGAAATTGCCACCCAGCCTGCTGAGAAAAACAAAATGTCCTGTGGAGAATGAACTTACTTAGAAACTCTAGAAAGGCCAGAGGAACTTACATGCCTTTATCCATCAGAGAAATGCACTCGCGTTACACTGAAGATGGTCAGTATGTACCTTTACCTCCTCAGCTGTTTCACTCTGTTCTATTCTTACTCTGACAATGTACTTTTCCTGCGTGCTGCTGTTCTTTAGCAGCGAGAAATTGTGTAAAAACGTGACAAAAGCAAGAGAAATGGAAATGAAAAAAACTTCCAAAAGAGATTTTTATATGGTCCTGTATTAATAGTAGATAAGAGTGAGATGAGCACAAAAGAAAATGATTTTCTCTCAATTAGGCCTTTTTCATTGTTCAAATTCATTATTTATATATTTATTTTTCCTTTTATTAGACCATATACTGAACTTTCCATTTTCCACTTTCCTTTTTTTCACAAATACAAACAGGCAAAATGCTTTATTTTTAAAACCATAATGTGAACCATAGTGTAACCTTGCAATAATAAAAACAATATGCATGTTGTATGCATATTTTTACAAGTTTCACAGCTGAAATATCATGCTACAGATCATGTAACCTCACATTTAGCCACAAGTGTCACGTGTGTGGTAAACAACTGCCATCAATTCGTTTGATTACAGGAATTATTCAGCTGATTACAATCATGTGCACAAAATGTAAAATGCATTCTGTGTGCAGTGCATTTTTTGTAAAATAATACAATGATTGATTATATTTTGTTCAGATAAAAGGGAAAAAACACATTCCTGCGATATTTATTATGAATGACAGACCCCATGATTCACTCAAGTAGCAGAGCGCAGATTAATGTGACCGTACCGAGAATAAAACGTGCATTTACACGCTCTGTCATTCTGTGTTAACTCACTGTTGCCCTGTCAAGAACACATGGTTATTTGTGACTACAAAGTATGTGTGTAATGTGACACCAATCTCCATAAATAGTGCACATATGATATTAAACTGTGAGTCAGTGTGTAGAGTTGCTCAAGGTTATATATCTCATTCAAATACAGGTGACTGTGCATCTTAACAGAGTCTGTACTGTGAAGAATAAGTTTTAATTCCAGAAGAAAGACCATTGTTAGGTCTTCATTCACTTTTTCAATGCGAGTCTATAATATTATCTTCTTAAAGTTATTGAAAACAGATAAAAGTTTAAACCCAAGGGCATTGTTTGTTATGGAGCCACAGAAAGGAAAGATGTATGACCGCTTTCAAATTTAATCAATCTTCTTATATTTCTGCATCCTCTTATCTCTTAAAGCGTTTCCCTTGAATTAAACTGAAAATGAGTTCATGGCAGTCTTACAACAGAGTACTTTCTAGGCCATGGAATGGTGTTTAAAAAGATTTGAGGTGCCAACTGTCTGCACTTAAGCCTGAATATAGACCGAATTTTCACTTTAGCTCAATTGAACGCTTTCCCATTCTTTGTAAATAAATAGCAGATGGGATGTCTTTTCTTCCTTTAAAAAATGTGGTTTATAAATCTCTGACCTCAATATCCATTGATGTGAAAGAGAAAAGCAACTCGAGTGAATGACTTTGCTTTTTGACCGTATCCACAGAGCATTTTAATTAACTAATCATGCCGTTTATATGTATTAAGACAGATTTGCTCTGTCACTCATCATGTTTTGAGGTGCCAAAACCCACAAAACTCCTACGTTTCAATTAATTCCAGAGCACATACAGTAGAAGTGGCCACAGATAAACCTGGCAAGAGACCGACCGTACTTTCCCAGCCAAAAATGCTCATAACTGCCTCTAACCCTACACTTAGTTTAATTGAAAAATTAGAGAGCAGTCCTGTTTTTTTCAATTGCGTTCAAATAATGTTCTTCCCCATGATTTCCCTTTGTGAGACCATTGCCGCACACATGGTTTTACTCGTAAAACATGGCTAACGGAGGACAGCACATGACTCTTATTGACGGTTTGGTGTGACATTTAAGATGTGCATGTGTAGGATCTTGACCCCTGTCCTTACCACCCGCAACCGAAGCATCACTGCATCTTCGCTGAACTCAAATCTGGCACTGAACTGAAACGCAGAATGCAATCTCAATTCAATTCTCAGTGACGCACAACCCTGCTTCAAAACAGCCACGTTGTATGGAGTCATAGCTACCCAAATATTGACATTCATAAGACAAATTCAAGTCAAAGAACTCTGAGATTGGATTCATATGCTTTGCAAGCTGCAGGAAGGGAAGTCAGTCTGCTAATAAAAAATGTGGCTCAAGTCTTTGGTAGATCTGATCTTCAAGAGCAGTTTGTATGCATTTATCTATGCAGCCTGTCCGCCCCCTGCTCTTCTGTTGAGGTTAGGCCTGCGTTTTATCTCGGACCAAACTTTAAATATTTTCAGACACAACTCTCTTCCTTACCCGTCTTGCTTTCAGCAGACGCACGCCACAGAATGTGTGAAGTTCAGCTGTTGCAGACTTCAAGTGTATATATTTGTATTCCACTGAGCCTCTTCAAAGCCAAATTCCGTCCACATCCGCTTCTGATCTTTCTTCATTGTTTGCATGTAACGCGTGCCCCTCCGAGATCCTAGTTCATCCCGGGGAAAGGGATGCGGCCCGGTTAGAGTGTCACCAATAGAAGAACAGTTCCAGCTAATCTATTCCATTTATTTCAAACAGCCAAGCGTGAAGTTGTGTGCTTTTATCGCAATGACAGCAAATAGGTCTGAAAATTCTCTCTTTTTGGCTGTCTGAGATGAAGGTAGGCAATTAAAACAAAGGAGAAAACCAATTAGTGAGCAGACACCTTCCGGGGTGTGATGACCTTCAGAATCGTATGGAGCAGGAACAACATAATGAAATTTTCAGAGTGTACTTTAAAAAAGGATAAACAACAGTCAAACACTCTAGCATTGTGGCTGTAAGTGTTGCAGACCTAGCCTGGCTAACGCCAAACCACGTCATGACAACGTCATGATTCGTGGTCTGGGAACCACATGTTCATTTTCTCATATTTGAGGCGTGGTTTACGAATGCCCAGAGCCGTTTATTGGGCGCTACGAATGTCTATCAAATGTGCCTGTTTGTAGCTCATAGCCAATCGTTTCAATTATACCGGATGACGTATATACCTGGTCCTCCATCAGGGCGATTAATGGCGAGATAACCATAACGACTGGGGTCTCGCTAAGCCCCATTGCCTAACACCGTGTCTACACTGGATGCGAGTGGCACGGCGCAACGCGACATGGCAAACCCCGACAGTAATCTGCTGCCGCGTTCCATTTATGACGTGCTCACACAAAGTTTAAATGATTTGCAACGGTCGCTTTGTCGCTTCCAGTGTAGACAGACTTTAGCTGTTGCGGCGCGGCATGACAACTGTCGAGTCTCGTGTAGACACGGTGTTAGCCACTAACGGGGCTAGTTGATATATGAGGCTTTTGCCAAAGCCTGTTGGTAGCAGGGCAAAAACATCCTTCTTGGTTATGAAATGGTTTAATGCCAAAAGTTGCTCTTTTTTCAAAATAAACTTGCGTTCAAAACTACTTAGAACACTATCTAAGGCTGCATCGAAAGATAACTTAGCGTCTGCTGCCATGCTGAATCCATAGTTATAAACAAACTGCTTCGGTGAGTCGCATAGAAGGTGTCATCGTCTTGCTGCTCCCTCCCTGTTCTGTGATTGGTTCCCTATCTGAGGTGAAAATTTGGTCCATATATATAGCTGTCCATAGAAAAAGCTAGTAATTTAAATCTGTGCTAGCAATCATTTAGTAATCATTTAGTAGTCTACCAAGAAAATCCTTGAAACATCCTAGCCACCATTCTCAACACCCTAGTGACCAACTACCCTACTAACACACTACCTAGAAATTCAGAGCGACCACCATAGTAACCACCTAGACCATGTCTAGGCATTTCTTAGTAGCCACCTAAAATTATAGTGGTACAAACTATTAGCAACCACCTAATAGCACCTTAGTAAACATGACTTAGATCTCATGACAATTTGAACAGCACAAAGCACATGGAATCAGATTTAGGGCTGCTTGATAATGGCAAAAATCATAATCACGACTATTTTTGTCAATATTGTAATCACTATTATTTAACACGATTATGAGTGGTTCCGGAACTTTATATGATTGATTATTTTAAAAATAGCAATACAATAATAATAAAAAATAAATAAATAAAATGTAAAATAAAACAGCATTGTCTTCACTGTAAAAATTAAACATGCTTTGTTTCTTATAAAAACTACCAAGGTCCCTCCGTCAAGAGCAGTGATTGATTTTGTCTTTGTCTTTTGTTGTTTTATTAACATTAAGCACAGAGACGGCAGAAGGAATATTACTTGTGGCTGCTTTAAGAGCTACATGGACACGCATTTAATGCAAGTCACATTGCATGATTTCCCTGATTTGCATGTGAAATTGGGCTTTTATAGAGGAGTGAAAGCACACAAAGGGGGCGGAATCAGTATTAATAATCGTTTTATATTGATTATTGAATTTTCATAATTGTTTGAAGGCAAAATTGAAATCGAAACTGAATTTCAATTAATTGCACTAATATAGATATAGAATAGCCCTAATCAGATTTTTTCAATTCCAATGTGTTCCACTTCCATATGTGGTACTAAATCTGATACAGGTCAGATGTTTTGCAATGCAACTGTGGTCATATTCATGCAACTTTTACGTCGCTCTAGACCCACATTTGTCATGATTCTGTGCTTATGGGAGTCACTTCAAAGATTTTACATACTCAAAGTTATCAAGACAGCTGCGAAATGCATGACTTCCGCATGACAGCGCACTGTGCAAGTGCTCTCATACTCTAGCAACCATGGGTGACATTGAGGGGGGCACATGGTTAGTCATGGAATATCCGATGTCAGCCGCCCTGCAATTGGAGCAGTTAGCCAAGCCCATACCTGGGTTTACAGGGTTATTAGACAGTGCGAAATACTGTCAAATGAAACCAAAAGCAATTGAAGATCTGGCTACATGTGTTTGTAGCATTGAACAATGTAGCCAATCACAGACATATCTGTTGATTTCTTGAATGCAATGCCCAATCAGAAACGTTTTAGTTTTTTAGAATTCACTCACCTTTGAAAGCACCAGATTTTTTTTTTTTTTTTTTTTTTTTTTAAGTGATGTTTTATTAACAAGTTTCGGGAGGAGCTCGCACTGATGATTAACACGGCCAATACACCATTAGCAATCAGTCTCCCTATCTAATCAACGCAGGGAAAAATCCCTATAAATAACACAACAATCCTACCTTCATCTCTTGTCTCGTCAACGCTTTGGCACATCCAACCACCACGAACATGTCCGAGATCACCTTTTATCCAGAGGATAACGCTTTTTGAAGCGGCACGAGATCCCGCAGCATCCCTAGCCGCAACTCAAGCCACCACCGCCCCGCAGGATCCTACAACCGAGCCCGCGGCTGCACCACGGGGCCACAGGCCTTCTCGCGCTGCCACTGCTCATACCTGCCGACGCCACGCCACGCCATCACCGGCACCTTCCCCGGCGTCTTCCGACGCCTCAGCCTTCTCATCCGCTCCAGAAACAGTGTAATGGACCGTGGCAGGTCTGCGGCAAGCCCTCGCCAGCGCCAACATCCCGCACCGAGCTACCAAAGCGAACGCCAGCCTGCCGCTCACGGCTTCGATCACAACCCAGCAGCTTCTTCAAGCCGTCGCGGTAGCGTGAGTTTACCGCCGCAGTCGGCAAAAATCCCATTCACAGCCCATGCCTCACCACACTCCCCTTTCCTTCCCAGGGCCGGCAGCGCCACCATCCAAAACCAACGCGAACATTCCTCCACTAATTGCGCAAGCCCCAGTGCCCGCCATTCCTCCCCTCCCCCCTCTTTCGTCCATTACAGGGATTACGTCTAGCGTGAGTTTGGATAATTTTTACCGACTCGGATCTTTGTGTCTCGTTCAGCAAATGAACGAATCTTTTTCGAGTCATTTCATTCATTTCGTTGATTTTACTAAAAAGCTACGTGTTATTTCCAAAACACATGTTCTAATTATACAATCTGATTCCTTTTGAAGCCTTATCTGCCCCAATCTCCAGTCTGCCTTTGCCTAACCTGAATCAGTCAACCTCCTAATAAAAAATAAAAAAAAGTCACTGTGCTTGGCTGGCCAAAGTCGACATCGCCTCTACCTCAAAGTCATGCCCATCCACCCAGATTTTGGCACCTATTCAGCGTCTGCTGGCAGAATAAATATTACTTCACTGCCTCACTTTCGGCTGCAGAAGCAGCCCTTAATTTTTCAACATGTTGTCAGAGGCAATTTGCTGGATCCTCTCCAACAATCATAACATACCGTTTCTGGTTCATATCCTAAACGACTTTCTGATCATCTTGCCCCCCGACTCCTCCCCAGCCGCACATCTTTGACTACCCAAAAGCTTTTCGCAGAGCTCTGGATTCCCCTCGCCCAAGACAAACCCTAGGCCCCAGCACTTCTATTGAATTTTTTGTCATCAACTTGGATTCCCAAAAAATTCCAGGCCTCTCTACCCAAAGAGAAAATCGATAGAACGATTCTGGCGACTTCCTCCCTCTTAACTAATCCTAACCATTCCAAGCACAAGCTTTTATCCGTTTTAGGCCATTTAAATTTCGCAATGCGCATCATCCCGCAAGGCCGCCCCTTCATCTTCCATCTTCTCTCGCTCACATCCTCCGGCCACGCCCTAGAGGACCAAATATCCCTAACTGACCCATGCCGCAACTAACTCAGTCTACGGATATCCTTCCTTAAACAATGGAACGGATTATCCTTATATAAAAACCTGATTTCTTCCCCAACTGATATCCAACTGTTTACAGATGTCACCCCCCCCCCCCAGCTGGCAGATTTTCCGCATCAGCTATCATCCTCAGCGCTATTTGAGCTATATCCTTGGCTATCATTGCAGCTTTTCTATAGGGTAAAGAATGGTCCGCCACTAGCATCCTTGTCCATTGCGACAACGAAGCTACCGTGCACTGCGTCAACAAAGGCTGCTCCCATTCTCCCACTCTAATGCCTTTTGTTAAGACGCCCGATTTGGATTTCGGCTTGCGACCAATTCATTATCACCGCAAAACACATTCCTGGGTCTAGAATTCAATAGCTAACTCTCTTCTTTTTTCCTTCCAGAAATTCAGATCCTTGGCGCCAGAGGCGGACCTGCTCCCGCTCCCGACCCCAGTACCTCCCTATTCAGAGCTGATATTCTCATAAACCACCCCCTGAGACCCCTCCTTGAAGCTTCCCTCAATTCCATCCTCCAAGCCGTTTCCCCCAGAACCCTCCAGTCTTACTTAACAGCATGGAAATGTTTCAAAGCATTTCACGCAGCTTACAAGTTATCTTTTCCCAACATTCTCCCTGCTAGCTATTACCTCCTTCATCTCCTATCTCAACGCCATTTAAAAAAAAAAAAAAAAAAAAAAATCCAGCCCAGACCCCAGACAACCTATCACCTTAAAAATTTTGACCAAATACATCTCCACCCTCCGTGAAGGTTACCATTCCATCTGCACTGCCCGTACATTACAGTAGACGCCATGTTTATCCTGGCTTTCTTCGGTTTCCTCAGATGCTCTGAGCTCGCCATTACATCTGGCTTCAACCCAGCCATCCACCCAACTATCTCCGATCTAGCAGTGCTAGACGGTGAAACCATCTCTTACTTCATAAAACAAAGTAAGACAGACCAAACAAAGAAAGGCCACTTCATTTATATTTTTAACCTCCAACCATTCCAAACCCTCCTAGCCTTCCGCCAGCTCAGGAAATCCTAATCCAAACTCCCTTCCGACCCCCTCTTTACAGACGACTTCAACCGCCACACGTTTCTGGTTCCAAAAGCACCTTAAGTCTGTCTTGCTTCTCTCTGGTACCCCAGCCGACAACTTTTCCAGCCATTCATTCCGTATAGGCGCAGCAACCACAGCCGCTCAAAAAGGCCTCTCCCAACAGCAGATCCAAGCGCTTGGCCGCTGGTCATCACCCTAGTCGGCTAACCCGTTTTAACGCAAAAGCCTCTAGCCCTCTCCCCCGCACCGCAGTGTCAGCTCCCGCAGGAGCCCCTAGCCTTCTTCCAACATTACAGCAGCAGCGTTCGCTCCTGTCGGAGCCTCTATTCATAAACCTCCCTCTGCCGCAGCAGAGGCCACTTCCGCAGAAGCATGTAGCTTTCTTCCCACACCGCAGAAGCAGAGGTCGCTCCCGCTGGAGCCTTTATTCTTAACCTCCCTCTGCCTCAGCAAAGCCCACTTCCGCAAAAGCATTTAGCAGTTTTCCCCGCACTGCAGTGTCAGCTCCTTCAGAAGCCCTTGGCCTTCTTCCCACTCTGTACTAGCAGCATTCGCTCCCGCTGGAGCCTCTATATTTTAACCTCCCTCTGCCACAGCAGAGCCCGCTTCCGAAGAAGCCTCTAGCCCTCCTCCCTGCACCGCAGTGCCAGCTCCCGCAGGAGCCCCTAGCCTCCTTCCAACATTTCAGCAGCAGCGTTTCGCTCCTGTCAGAGCCTCTATTTTTAACCTCCCTCTGCCGCAGCAGAGGCCACTTCCGCAGAAGTCTCTAGCCCTCTTTTCCGCACCGCAGTGTCAGCTCCCTTATAGAGCCCTTGGCCTTTCTCACACACAGCAGCAGCATTCGCTCCCGCTGGAGCCTCTATTTACAACCTCCCTCTGCCACAAAAGAGCCCGCTTCCGCAGAAGCCTCTAGCCCTCATCCCTGCACCGCATTGCTAGCTCCCGCAGGAGCCCTCAGCCTTCTTCCACACTGCAGCAGCAGCGTTAGCTCCCGCTGGAGCCTCTACTAATAAACTCCCTCTGCTGCAGCAGAGCCTGCTTACGCAGAAACCTGCTCCCGCAGAAGCCCATAGCCTTCTCCCCCGCACTTCAGCAGCAGCTTCAGGTACCGCAAAAGCCTCATCCACCTTTTTAAAGTGCCCCACTGCCGCAGCAGTCGCCTTTTCGTTAGGAGTTGTCCTATTTAACCCCAGCAGTACCCACAGGAGCTCCTCCCTCATCTCCATCCATGCACCAACGCCTGCAACTACAGCGAACGTCCAGCATCCCTTAAGTCCAAGCCTTTTTTGGGGTGCTGTTTGGCTGCTGTCCTGCAAGTAATTACTAGCCTTTTGGGGAGCGCTTATAGGGTTCGGGCCAGTGCTGAGCTCGGACCCCTCCCCCTGGGTGGGGGAGAGCCCCGGGCTCGGGAATTACCACCGAGCTCGAGGCCCTCTCCCGGACAGCACGCCAAACACGCACAACCTTTCGCTCAGTTTATTATCCGTAAGAGGGAACTCGTGAAAGGGTCATCGGGTGCCCATTTTCCACAAGTTGATATGATTCTTTAGGGTCATAATGAGAATTATATAACATACTTTGGTTAAAATTTCTCAATCGCAGTGTAAACAACAGATTCGCACAAACACAGACAGATATGTAGATCGGGATTGGTGCTTTCCTTTCAAAAACCAAAGTAATTTTAATCCTCTGCATCAGATGTTGGGAGTAAATGGCGACTGCGATGTAGATTATTACATCCAACAACAGAACACCGCAATCGCTCAATCTGAGACATTGGCGATCGGAGTCAGACTGTTTCAGCTCGGTGAAGGCGGGTCTAAGGTAAGGCGCTCATGTCAATCAACTATCGTAGGAGCGACCTCTGTTGGTGTGTGGTCACACCGACAAGAAGCTGAGAGTGACCTGTTTTTAAAAAGGGGATATTACCTCTGGGTGGATATTTATAATTGTAGGGTGGTTGTGTACACAAATTGCCAACACACATTAATGTTAAAACAACATGCAAAAGTGAGTTTTGCATCCAATGGCCCATAAAAGTAAGTGCAGACGTGATGTAAATAAGATATTCATTATGTAGTTTAGAACGCTTTGTTAATTATAGCAGAACTTTGTGATGAACTAAGATGAGTGATTCTTTCTTGGCTATAATCCATTCAGAATTTGTATGAAACTTTTGTTTTTCAGACACATTGCAGTGTCTCGGGAATCCACATTTTTATGCTAGTTTTGTTCTTGAAATAGCAGTGACTGACAGTGATAACCAAAGCAATGGACTGACAGTGATAACCAAAGCAATGGATGAGACAAAAAATATATGTCAGAGCAGCCTCAGTAATTTAATTCTGGAACCAGTCAAACTTCCATAGACAGTGTGCATCCTGAGCAAGATCTAGTTCATGGACCAAAAGCGTGTGTAAACTTATATTGAGATCGGGACATATGAACCAGAAGTCTAATTTCATTTCAAGTAACGGGTGGTAGAAAGTTCAGGAATTAATTGTATGCGATTTATGACAGAAAAGTCCCAAAACTGTTTATTATCTTCCTCACGTGTCTCACCTTTAGAAACAACAAATCAAAACGGATAGTCTACATTTCCAGTGACACAGGAAAAAGACACAGAAGACTTAAATGAAAATCAGACGAGCAGCATGCACGTTTCTGGTTAAAAATGAAAGGCCATCAACTGACACTTAAAATGGGAATCATCGCCAGATTCAAACCAGCAGTTTAGTAAACGTTGGCAACCTCTTAAGTTATTTTTGACTGCACTGTATTGCCTGCTTTGGTGCATTGCAATATGGTAAGTGTCACGAATTGAGTCGTCCTGTCATCATAAACTCTTGCACTACACATCATGGACTTCATTCCCCACAAGCCACTGCACTAATCACTGCATTCACCTGCTCCTTGTTTCTCACTGCACTGATTACCGCTCACACCTACACCTCATTTCTAGGACTGCATATAAACCACTCTCACACCTAGCTCTTGGCGAAGTCTTGTATTGCCCTGGCTGCATTTCTGAGCGTTTCTTCCCGTGTTTGTTTTCCCGTGTTTGATTCCTGGACTCCCTCCCGTGTTTGATTCTCGCTGCCAGCCCCGACCTTTCTGCCTGTGTTTTGACTACGATTTCTGCCTGCCCCTGTGTGTTTGTTTTGTTTTGTCTTATCTAATAATGCTGCGAATGGATCCGCTCGTCTCAGTCCGTCCCTGTGACAGAAGACTTCGCCACTACAAGGATCCAGCAGCTAGTATGGTGTCATCCGGTTCCAGCACGAATTCAACAGTACAGATCATGCGTCTCAAACAAGGTGAGCGGTCTGTTGAGGAGTATGCAATGGACTTTATTGAATTGGCAAATTAGTCTACTATGGATGAGGCTTGCCTGATGATTTTCTTCCGTGGAGGAATCTTAGAGCCATTGGCTTCACTCATGCCCATGTTTGCACCTAACTGGACTTTACAAATTTACATTGACATTGCTCTGAAAATGAGTGGCTCTCCTTTTACTGTGGGAATCAAAGAAGAGGACAACAATGTTCCCACAGTAAACTCCAGCTCAGAGCCACTACGCAAGATGGCTACCACGCCAGAGTCTGCACACACGATGGCCACCGATGTTCCTGAGTTCCCGGCCAAGATGGCCGCCGTTCCTGAGTCCCCGGCCAAGATGGCCGCCGTTCCTGAGTTCCCGGCCAAGATGGCCACCAAGCCTGATTCCCCGGCCAAGATGGCTCCGCCCGGCCTCCCAGAGTCTCCGCTGGTGCTGCCCGTCCTCCCAGAGTCTCCGCTGGTTCCGCCCGGGCTCCCTGAGTCTCCGCTGGTGCCGCCCGGCCTCCCAGAGTCTCCGCTGGTGCCGCCCGGCCTCCCAGAGTCTCCGCTGGTGCCGCCCGGCCTCCCAGAGTTTCCGCTGGTGCCGCCCGGCCTCCCAGAGTCTCCGCTGGTTCCGCCCGGCCTCCCAGAGTCTCCGCTGGTTCCGCCCGGCCTCCCAGAGCCTCCGCTGGTTCCGCCCGGCCTCCCAGAGCCTCCGCTGGTTCCGCCCGGCCTTCCAGAGCCTCCGCTGGTTCTGTCCGGTCGTCCAGAGCCTATGCTGGTTCCGCCCAGCCTTCCTGAGATTCCTGTCTGCCCTGTTCTGGCCACGGAGGCCATGTATGGACTGTCTAATTGTCCCACCCTCCCTAGTGCTCCAGTCCCACCACCTCTGTCTCCTGACAGTCCCTCGGCTCACCTTCAACCCACCTTCGGTGCAGAGGAGTTGCCGTGGGTCTGCCAGTCTCCATCGGTGTCCTGGCTGGAAGATCCCTCACCATCGCCTCCAGCCTCAGAGTCCTGGACTCCGCCTCGGCCCTCCAACCCTGCGGCTCCACCCCGGCTCTCTGCTCCCTCGTCTCCACTGTCGGCCGTTTTTTTGTAAAAAAGTGTATAGGGTCGCTAGAGACCCGAGGTGTGTAATAGTGTAAGTATATTTTTTGTGCACAAAAATATGTAAATATCTGATGACTAAATGCATGCAGTTCATCTTTAGTCCTCGAGGACTCATAATTATCGCAGGTATAAAACAAAAGAATATCATCAGCAAAATTTGACTTGCTTTTATTGGCTTTACTGCAGAGCTATGTCACTGTCATTTGATGGTGGATGTGGTGAAGAAGCTGCCAGCGATCAAAATAATGATTTTGAAGTCAGTGAAAATGATAGTTTTGCGAATATATGTACTATATGAATGTACTATGGAAGTGAGCTCTGACGATGAAGGCGATGGTAAAAATCATCTGGTTAAAGTGTCACAACACCCCCCTGTTTCAGAGGTGCTTTTTCACACCTCTGGTTTAAAAAAAAAAACTTTCTGAAAAGGGGCGGTGTTCACTGGGGATGAGGGGTGGGGTACAGTGTGGAGACAAGGCGGAGACTGCATTAAAGTGGGAGCGACAATAAGTGAATAAATTCAGCTAATTTGCACACTGACAATGTAAACACGCACGCTCTGGTCGCATCTCGGGGAAACGAAAACAACTCTTTTGTTTTGTCACAGTGAAGAAAGGCACAAACATGAACCATGACTCTGAAACAGCAAGCCAGCTATAACGTAAACTTGTAACACAAGTGCTACTGTCCAGTGCATAAATACTGCAAAAGCTCATGCAAAGCACGGTGCGGAGATTGGATTAGACGAGTCCTTTGTCATGTATAATGTTACACTGCTTAAAAGAGGGCGTCAACCCAATGACGTAAATAGGTACTGTACAAGCCACGCAGCCAATGAGCACAAAAAAAACTGCGTCTACGTCACGGCCTCAAACGTAACTTTTAGAACCGGATACATGAAATGGTCACAAAAAGTGTAAAAATGACCAGTTTCCACTTTGTAATGTATTTCGTGACAGCTATTACTGTTTTAAGCAGTGTACAACGTGTATATATCTGTTAACATCTCAAAAAAATGTGTTTTTGGGTTTCATGACCCTTTAAATTGAACCCTTCTAAGTTTCAAAAGGTAATGAAATATGCTCTATTTTATTCTTCTGTAATGGTTCCTAAAATATCAAGAGATTGCAGCAGTTAGAGATCCATCCATGCTTGATAAATATGCCCGGGTCGCTAAAGACTCGAATATGTAGTAGTCATTGGCAAAACAGTAAATTAAATTCTTAAAGTTAGAAGACTTATCTCAGACATATCTTAAATCCCCAGAGGTAAGAATGTTTTAATTAATTTATTGGTCTATTTCAAATTAATTGTTGTAATTAAGCATTGTAACATAGTGCTAGCTACATGAAATACAATTACAACTATTAGTGGGGATGTGCTTGAGTTTTCTGAACTGACACTATTTTTCTGAAGTAAAACACTGATTGGTCATGATTATGTGTAATGCGACTTTTGCTGAATTTGAATGTTCAGTAACACAACAAACAGTCAGATAGGGAGCTCATTTTTAATTCTAGCCAATAAATAAAATATCATTTTTACAACATTCAAAATATATGAGTGCATCCTTAAACAAGACATGTTTACTGTATCAGCGAGCACAAACATATAGCACTTGCTCATTGAGAGAGTGCAAAAGACCACACATGAATGAAGTCGATTGATCCATGTAGAAGACAGGATTTTTAAAAGAAACTATTCAAAAACAGAATGCATTGAAAAATGTGAATACCACTCAAGCTGGTTGTGATGAAAATAGTGTGCTCACTTATTATTACTTATATATAAGTTATTTGCAAACACTGCAAAAAAAGACAACCCTTGAAGTGTTTTTCATTTTGTTAATCGTTGAGTTTTCAGCAAAAGCTGGCATTTTCTTCTTAAGAAGAAAATAAATATGATGTTCTTAAGAACATATTTAAGAACTTTTCAAGAATTACACTCAGGAATATTCTTATTCTATCTATAGTAATTTATCTTAAGAAATTAACTTATTTCTCAGGAAGATTTTCATGGTTTACATGTATTTAACTGGGGTTGGATCTAAACAGGATTGGATACTCCTGGCCATGTATCACCCTGCTAACTTAGCAGCTACCCAGAAAAAAAAAAAAAAAAAAAAACTAGCGATCATCAAACAAAACACAAGCAACCACCTTGAATACCATAACAACCCCATAGATATCATAACAACCACTTTCGCAAAACACCAAGCAATACCTTAACAACCACTTTGTAAATTCTAGCAATTACCCAGAAGATCCTTCAACACCCTATCAATCGACCAGAACAATCCATCTGACCACACATTACCAGCACCCTATCAACTATACAGTACACCTTAGGAACTGTGTTGCAATTTCCCAGATAGCAAAACTCTAGCAACCACAAGCATCATCTCAGAAAACCTTCTCATTGTCATATTTTAACCTGAAAGCACCACTTGCATTTTCTTCAGAAACAGTAAAATCTGTTGATCTGTTACAAATGCTGTTATTTGGATTTGTGACCAAATGACTGTGTAATTAACGAAAACCTTAAACAATACCTTGTGAAAGTTGTGGGATAGTTACTTTTTTCTTTTTTTTTTACCTCCGCTAATGAATGTCAGCATATATAGTTAATTATTTTTCCCCATTCTAATTGGAAACTTAATTGACAAAGGATTAGCCATGAGAGGGAATTAATTGCCTTAGCAGACACATACAGAAGTTTGTCTGAAAGCAATTTTGTTCGGTGTCAGCCCCTGACAAAGATTCATTTCATATTCGGTGTTAACAAGAATTTAATCTTTTACAGCAGCTTCTCGAGATGGGCTCGGCGCTATTAAAAATACTCCACAAAACTTGATTATTTCCCATCACAAACGCAGCTGAATATTATCAGTGAAATGAGAGCAACCACTAAAGCAGATCAACAGGAAGATATCACCACATTCAGACGTATCACAAGAAAGAAATTCTCAGAAATTTTCTTCAAAGGTCTTAGACTGATTTATCACGTCAAAAGCGGTGTGATGTTTCATAATGTGTCCGTACATTCACATAAATGATTTGCAGATTATAAAATCATACAGTACATGTAGCACATATGGAAAACAGACCTTGGCGTCCTACCATATGTGTATGTAGGCCACCCTTTGTGTACAATACTGACTTGAAATGCACTTAAAGTGTCAACTAACCCTGAAACAAGTGATTACTCTGTCTAAAGTTTCATCGCTAACCCTTGGTCTGGTTGTGCTTACCACTTATGTGCTTACAATAACCTGAGGTGTTCGGATGCAGCTCATTTGGGTAAATCCTTGATGTCGAGTTTGCTTTACATGTCATGTAGATATGATAAAGAGACTCTTGTCATATCCTTGTGTTCCTCTATAGTTTCATTACTCAACAATCTCATCATCAAATGCCTTCATGTGTCTCATACACAACTCTATTTGTTTGTGGAATTCCACATTTGGTGGTTCTTCTGTGATTTTATTTTACAGGTTGCCTGACCTTACTGAAAAGGATTAGTTCACTTCCAGAATGAACATCTCCTGATAATTTACTCACCCCCATGTCCTCCAAGATGTTCATGCTTTTTTTCTTCAGTCAAAGAGAAATTAAGTTTTTTGAGGAAAACATTCCAGGATTTTTCTCTGTATAGTGGACTTCAACAGGAACCAACAGTTTGAAGGTCCAAGCTGCAGTTTCAATGCTGGTCTTAGCTGGTTTAAGCTGGAAGTAGCTGCTTCTAGCTGGCCTAGCTTGAGAAAGTGTCCTAAACCCCTCTAAAACCAGCCTGGTTGACCAGCTAAAACCAGCTAACCAGCCTAGGCTGGTTTTAGCTCTTTTTTTCAGCAGGGATGTTGGACGGTTTTGAAGTTGAAGGAAAAAATGAGATGAGTTTTTCCTACTCTACCTTTCTTAATGGGGACACAGACAAAGAACTAATTGTGCATGAACTTTCCAACATGATTATGCAATGCATGAAGTTGAGCTAGTGCAAAATGAGCATTTGTGGTTAAAAAAGTATATAATTAGGGCCCGAGCCCAAAGGGGCTCTAAGGATTATTATTTATTTATTTATTTATTTATTTATTTTCATATTTGCTTATAATTATTTCACAAATGCTTATAGATCATTAAAATAATATTTTTAAATGGTTGTAGATCTTAAAACATGTTGGTAACTATTTAAAATAGGGTCTCCTTTGTTAATGTTAATGCATTAACTAACATGAACTAACAACTTATTTTTATTTTTATTTTTATTTGAACAATTTATTTTTTACAGCATTTCTTAATATTTATTAATATTTACATTTATTAAAAAGTTTTATATGTTGTTGTCTCCGTGTGTGTGTTGATCTTATAGTGTAACCCTTTCACTACTGTAACCTTTAAATCCAAACTGCCCGAAGGTTACTGGGCACTGTTTTCCTAATGCTGCCAGGATGACGATTGTGCTGACGGCTTGGGCCCGTCATTGCTGCTTGCAGCTATATTTCATTCATTTATTTTAGAAAATGACAGATCATTTCACTAGATAAGACCCTTATTCCTCGGCTGGGATTGCATAGAGCCTTTGAAGCTGCTTTGAAACTGTGATTTAGACCTTTAACCTATTGGAGTCCACTATATTGAAAAAAAATGTTGCAATGTTTTCTTCAAAAAACATAATTTCTTTTCGAATGAAAAAAGAAAGACATGAACATCTTGAATGACATGGGGGTGAGTAAATTATCAGGAAATGTTATATTCTGAAAGTGAACAAATAATTGAACCATTTCGCCATGCAACCAATCAGTTCATTAGGATTTCATAGATTTTTTTTTTTAAATCTCAGCGTCTCTCATGTAATGTGGATGTGTAAGTCATGAATGAATGTAATGATCACTCCGACATATGAATTGTTACCCTCCCCACTGCTCACATTGTCCTACATCATATCAGACATTTTCTTTCATTTTAAGACACTTCTAAAACCCGGGAAAAACCCCGAAAAACCTGAAAACCCGAGTTTTTAGTTAAATACCAGAAATAAGGTCTGTGGTGAGCACAAGCTCAGGATTTACATTTAATCCTAGGACAAAATGAGGACCACAAAAAGGTGGAAAATTTCCAGAGACTTTCCAGAATTTTTTAAAACCTTCAGAAATATTGGAAAAGCGGTTGCTAATATCTGATTAAATGGGACTTTAGAGGTTGTTGATGATATTAGATATCACCACAGATGATCTACTTATTTGTCACTTTCACAGCCTCATTGTGTTTATACTCATGTTCCTGCAAACTGTTCTAACTTTCCAACTTGTACATTTTAAATAAAGCCTGAAGGAGCTTTCAGAAGCTTAGTGGTTGTGATGTTGAAGTCATGTGACCATGGTGTAGTTTGTTTATGGCTTCAGTTAAGCTTTTTATTTTGAATTTACTCTTGAGAAATTGTATTTAGGGTTCAGTATTCATAAAAGTTGTATAGAATATCTTTATACATACAAAATGTATAAAAATCTAAATATTTTAGTGTTTCACACAGCTTATTTTCTGCAAAAAAATCCAAGGCAAAGAAAAAATGAGATATTGTTGAGGAAATGTAATAGAACTTTATATAAAGTTGACATCTAGTGAGTGTGTTAAAGTCTTGGTGGTTTGGTCTGATATTAAATCACTAAAATTGCATTATTTGGTCAACTCTGAAGAACTCCATTATATTTTCAAAAATCTAGGCACTTTTGAGATTCTAACAGAGTGTCTGACCTTCTGACCTCTTCTCTGAATCTGGACGGTCTTCTTTCTCAGAAGATGCTGGCTTCTCTTTCATGCTCTTTCATTTCGTCCTGATTTACAGGTTTTGAAAACTCTACAAGAAGCTCAAGGACAACTATGTTTCAGTTTTCAAAAATTTCAAGGTCAAAATCAGTGATTAATTCCATGTTTTGCACCTAGCTCACAGCTAATACGTTCAAGCAGTAGATCTGAAGAGCTGAATTTTCTCAAAAGCTGCACCTTTTGCACTGAAGGTCAGCCGCCCCACAGCGATGTTCTGCTTTGTTGCACCATAGTCGCTGGAGTTAAAAGGATAGTTCACCCCCAAATAAAAACTATCTCATGATTTACTCACCCTCAAGCCATCCTAGGTGTATATGACTTTCTTCTTTCAGATGAATACAATCGTGTTGCAGATATGTAAAAAAATGTCCTCTTTCAAGCTTTATAATGACACTGAATGGTGGTCGAGATTTTGAAGCCCAAGAAAGTGCTTCCATCAATCCATCATAAAAACTGCTCTACACGGCTCATGAAGGAGTTGTGTTCCAGCGGATGATGTAGGAAAAAGGCTTAAAGTAAGCTCCAGTGACAATATGCTAGTCTCGCAAGAACCAAGTTTTGTTTACATCAAAGGAAAACCAGTCCTTATTTTGCATTCCTCTGACACTTTAACTTTGATTGTATTTGTCTGAAAAAGGAAAGTCATATACACCTAGGATGGCTTTATTTAATTTAAATCATGGGGTATTTATTTATTTTTTTTCTAATTTTTGGGTGAACTGTCCTTTTAATACAGCACATACAGTGAAGTTTTCAGATATTGTTCAGCTTGTCTTGGTGTCATGGAGCAGTTTTTAAACATGAGATTCTAATCCATGATGTTTCTAAAATGGGATTCTAATCCATGAAATTGCTGTTTTATCTTTTCCACTGTAAATTCTAAATGTTACTTTTAGGCATCAAACACTTAAGACGTTTCTCACAAATTACTTGTATTTAAATGTAATCTTTTAAAACTCAAAACTCATTTAAAAGTTTTGAAATTTGCCAACAAATTTCATATTGTTAATGCAAAAATATTTTATTAGTTTATTTACAGTACATTATTTTATTGCATCCTGAAAATGAGTTTGTTCCTCTATGGAAGCCCGTTTCTGCCACTGAATAAAAAATAAAAAAGGTAATTGTGACTTTTTATCTCACAATTTTGACTTTTTTTCTTGCATTTTATTACAAGAGTTTACATCTTGCAATTCTGACTTTTTTTCCTCAGAACTGTGAGATATAAATGCACAATTGCTAGATATAAAGTCAGAATTGCGGGATATAAACTTGCAGTTCTGACTTTTTCCTCACAATTGCGACTTTGTATCTCGCAATTCTGACTTTTTTTCTTGCAATTTCGAGGGTAACATCTTGCAATTCTGACGTTTTTTCTCAAAATTGCATGATATGAACTCGCAATTCTGACTTTTTTTTCTCAGAACTGAGATATAAACACAGTTGCTACACATTATAAACACAACTACTTTGGTCTACGACAGGCTATCACTGCTGACTATCCGAGACTCTGTTGAAAAAACTAATCAAGCAGGATCTAGCAAAAGCAGGCACTTGCCCTCCTCCGTTTGAATTCTCTATACCGGAGGATTTATGCCGGCCGGCGTATGCTGCTCTTGGGAGGAAACGTCGACGCAGACGCGGAATGCAAGGCGGCGTTTTCGACTAGATGGAAGCGGTACCTGGCGTCTTCGGGCCATGCTTCTTTCGGGTTCGTCTTTCTCTTGGCGTGGGCTGGCTTCGGATCGCTGCTCCTCGCAGCGCTGCTGGGTGCCGAGGTGTCGTTGGATCCGGCCTGTTCTGCCTGCTTTGGGCTCGGCTCCTTCCTGGGTATTCTTGCCTCGTTTCCATGGAAGAGGTATGGATTCAGCGAATCTTCGCCCGCTGTGTCAGGTATCGCAGCTAGCGTATGAATCGACTCGGGTTAAGATGGCATTGGTAAACTCAAGATCGGTAATGAATAAGTCCTTTGTATTGAATGATTTCTTCACCTCACAATGTCTGGACTTTTTGTTCTTAACTGAGACTTGGATTAATGTTGGAGAGTTTAGCCCTTTTACAGAGCTGGTACCTCCAGACTGTGATTTTTTAAGTACACCCTGCACTACTGGTCGTGGTGGAGGTTTGGCTTCAGTTTTTAAGAAGGAATTTGGCTGTCGCAGCATTAAGACTGATACTTTTTCAAGCTTTGAAGTACAGTTGATGCAAATTGATTCACGAAATCCGGTGCTCTGTGTGCTGATATACCGACCAGCTAAAGTAAATAAGAACTTTATTCCTGAGTTCACTGGATTTTTAGGAGAAATTATGATGAAGTACGACAGACTTGTGATACTTGGGGATTTTAATATTCATATCTGTTGTCCCTCAAATGGACTGGCAAGAGAGTTTTTAAATCTTATTGATTATTTTAATCTTGTACAGTCTGTGACAGGGCTCCGCAAGGCGCTCACCAGCTCCGGCATCGTCTTCCCACGCTGCTCCTCCAAAGCGGATCTCCTCGCCCTCTACACATCTCTCCAACCGCAGGAAAAGACAAAGTCTACCCCTCCTTCTAGGGCCTCAGGCAGAGCGCGTTCGGGACGCAGCGCCCCCTACTCTACGCCAGGATGCAGCAGAAGGCCGTCACCGAGCTTGGGCCACGCCCCAGATGCCGCAGTCACTAGCCATCGCCATCCTGCTCGATCTTCCAAGCGGGAGCTCGCTGCTCATGCCGACAGAGAGCCGGCCATCGCCTCTACAAGCCGCCGCGGTAGCACGAGCTCGCCTACTCCAGCGGCCGATTCCCGTCCGCAGCTTTTGCCTCTCCTTTCACTCCCCTTCCCATGGCCCGCAGCACCGCCTTCCACTCATAGCACGAGCATTCCCCCGCTCATGCCACAAGCAACGGTGCTCCCCATTCCCCCTCTCTTCCCTTCTCTGTACCTCCGCCCCAGGAGCCGTCCCTAGCGCGAGCCGGCCCCTATCCTCGCAGGCTCCGATGCACGCCACCCCCCCCCCCCATGTTTGCCACCAAATGTGCCATCCGTGTAGCCCAGTGGAACCAGTGTCCTTATTGGGGGGCTCTGGACACCGAGCTCCATAGCAGAGTGTTCCTGGGCTGCCATAACATCTCTTGCGCGGTTTGCCGTTCTTTTTCCCACCCCACCTCCAGCTGCCCTTTCACCAATCCATCCACTCCTCCCTGCCCCGAACCATCCCAACCCAAATCCACGAGCTACGTCCCGTGCCTCATGAATACCCCAGCCACCCCTACTCCGTCACTTCGCTGCCGCCCTTCTTCCTCTGGCAACCAGGTCTGCACCGACTTTAATGGCGGCAGGTGCACAAGACAGCGATGCCGGTTTATGCACGTGTGCAACTTTTGTGGCGGCGCTCATGCCCGTCTGGTTTGTCTCGTCTATAAAGCTGCAAATAAAAATCAAAAAAGTTATTCATCGACTCCTGTAAATGTTACCCGTTTATCTGCAGAATTGCTTCATCACCCTGACCCTCATTTTGCAGATTATGTTCTTTCAGGTCTCGCACACGGTATCTACCCCGGCGTCGTAAGTCTCCCCTCCCAAAGTCTCATCTGCCCAAATCTCCACTCCGCTCTCACCGAACCCGAAATTGTGGACAGCCTAATCAAAAAAGAAATAGATTCAAATTTCATGATTGGCCCCTTTTCTGTCCCACCCTTCAGCATTTATCGAGTCAGCCCCATCGGCGTTGCCACCAGAAAATTCTCAGGCAAAAAACGCCTCATAATCGATCTTTCATCTCCACATAATTCCCCATTCCCTAGCATTAACAGCCTCATTCCGCTCGAAGAGTTTTCTCTCCATTATCACGACGTCGACCAAGCCACCACCCTGATTAAAAAGGCAGGTCGCGGCGCTTGGCTGGCCAAAGTCGACATTACCTCCGCCTTCAAAGTAATGCCCATCCACCCAGATTTCTGGCACTTATTCGGCATCCGCTGGAAGAATGAATTCTACTTCGCTGTCCGCCTCACATTCGGTTGCGGAAGCAGTCCTAAAATCTTCAACACGCTGTTGGAGGCAATTTGCTGGATCCTCTCCAACAATTACAACTTACCCTATCTGATCCATCTTTTAGACAATTTCTTAATCATCTCGCCCCCAGACTCCGTCCCAGCTGCACACCTCTTGACAACTCAAAAGCTTTTCTCAGAGCTCGGGGTTCCCCTCGCCCAAGACAAAACCGAGGGTCATAGCACTTCCATCGAATTTTTGGGCATCAATTTAGATTCCCAAAAATTCCTGGCTTCCCTGCCCAAAGAAAAGATTGACAGGACGATTCTGGTAGCCTCCACTCTGTTAACCAATTCTATCTGTTCAAAAGGCGAGCTGTTATCCGTTCTGGGTCATCTAAATTTCGCGATGCGCATCATCCCACAAGGCCGCCCCTTTATCTCCCACCTCCTCTCCCTCTCTTCCTCAGCCCACACCCTTGAGGACCGTATTTCCATAACTGATTCGTGCCGCAACGAGCTCAGCCTATGGATTTCCTTCCTCAAACAGTGGAATGGCTTATCTTTCTTTTACAGCAATCTGGTTTCTTCCCCAATCGATATCGAATTATATACCGACGCCGCCCCCTCCGTCGGTTTCGGAGGTTTCCTCCGGGGCCGCTGGTTCGCTTCTACCTGGCCCCCTGAGTTGTCAGATTTGCCTCATCAGCTATCATCCTCAGCGGTATTCGAGCTTTATCCGTTAGTGGCCGCAGCTTCCCTATGGGGCAAAGAGTGGTCCGCCACCAGCATCGTCGTCCACTGCGACAACGAAGCTACCATGCACTGCATTAATAAAGGCCGTTCCCACTCCCCCGCACTAATGCCTTTGCTTAGACGCTTGATTTGGATTTCGGCTTGTGACCAATTTATCATAACTGCAAAACACATCCCCGGGTCAAAGAATCAAATCGCTGACTCTCTCTCTCGTTTTGCTTTTCAGAAATTCAGATCACTGGCTCCAGAGGCGGACCCGCTCCCAACCCCAGTTCCTCCTTATTCAGAACTGATATTCCCGTAAACCACCCTCTGAGACCTCTCCTCGAAGCATCCATCAATTCCATTCTCCAAGCCGTCTCCCCTAGGACTCTCCAATCCTATCTTACAGCATGGAAATGTTTTAAAAATTTCCACTCCGCCTATAGTTTACCTTTCCCCGATTTTTCCCTGCTCACTATCACCTCATTTATCTCCCATCTCAACTCCAATAAAAACCTCCAAGCCAGCTCCATTAAAGGATACCTGAGCGGAATCCAGTTTTTCCACAAACTGTTATATGGCTCGCCTTCACCCCATATAACCAATTTGCAGACATCCCTTCTCATCAAAGGTATCCAAAAAACCCAGCCAAGCCGCCCAGACCCGAGACAACCTATCAACTTAAACATTTTGACCAAATGAAACTCCACCCTCCGTAAAGGTTACCATTCCATCCATACTGCCCGCACATTAGACGCAATGTTTTTCCTGGCTTTTTTCGGTTTCCTCAGATGCTCTGAGCTCGCCATCACATCTGGCTTCAACCCAGCCATCCACCCTACTATCTCCGATCTAGCAGTACTAGACGGTGAAACCATCTCTTACTTCATAAAACAAAGTAAGACAGACCAAACAAAGAAAGGCCACTTCACATATATTTTTAACCTTCAATCACCCCTCCAACCATTCCAAACCCTCCTAGCCTTCCTCCAGCTCAGGAAATCCCAATCCAGACTCCCCTCCGACCCTTTCTTTACAGATGACTCCAACCGCCCCGCCACACACTTCTGGTTCCAAAAGCACCTTAAATCCGTCTTGCTTCTCTCTGGTACCCCAGCTGACAATTTCTCCAGCCATTCATTCCGTATAGGCGCAGCAGCAACAGCTGCTCAAAAAGGCCTTTCCCAACAGCAGATCCAAGCGCTTGGCCGCTGGTCATCAGAAGCTTTCAAGAGCTACATCCGATCAGATAGCTCCTTCATCAAGGAAACCCATCAAACCCTAGTCGGCCAACCCGTTTTAACGCCAGCCCCTTCCCGTCCACTTGGTCTCTAGCCCGCTTTAAACTTCCCCTCTGCGTCCCACTCCCGTGGGACCTCTCGCCTCCTTTTCCCCACTGCCACAGCGGCACCCGCCCCCGCTTATTTCCCTATGCGCAGCAACGCTTGATCCTGTTGAAGCCCCAGCTTATTCCCCATACGCACAGCAATGCACGCCCCTGCCGGAGCTCCCCGCTTATTCCCCTTATGCGGCAGCAGTACCCACGCCCACGAGAGCCCACCTATTGGGTTTGGGCCAAATGCCAAGCCCGGACCCCTCCCCCGGGCAAGGGAAGTGCCCCGGGCTCGGGGATGATTACCAAGCTCGGAGCCCTCTCCCGGACAACACGCCAAACACGCTTAACTTTTACGCTGTTTATTATATGTAAGCTCGAACTCGTGAACTGTTGTTTGGCTACTGGTTCTATGCCAGCTCATTTTAAACATGCCATAGTGCAGCCTTTACTAAAGAGTTCTAATTTGGATTCTACAGAGTTATCTAATTTTAGACCGATTTCGAAACTGCCTTTTCTGTCTAAAGTCTTAGAAAAGGTTGTTTTTATTCAATAACAAACATTTTTAAGAAATAACTCAGTGCTGGAAGTTTTTCAGTCAGGTTTTAGGGCATTACACAGCACTGAATCTGCACTTTTAAAGGTTCATAATGATATTTTAATAACTCTTGATTCGGGAGTTTCGGCTATTTTAGTGTTACTAGACCTTAGTGCGGCTTTTGATACCGTGGATCATAATATTTTAATCTCTAGATTGGAACACTATGTTGGAGTTCGAGGGATGGCCCTTCAGTGGATAAAGTCTTTTTTAACGAATAAAAGTTTTGCAGTTAAATTTGGTGATTGTATGTCAACCTCAGCTCCACTTACTTCGGGAGTTCCTCAAGGGTCCGTTCTTGCTCCCCTTCTGTTTTCATTATGTATGCTTCCTTTGGGATCTATTTTTAGAAAACATGGTGTTTCTTTTCACTGTTACGCTGACGACACAAAGATCTATATGCCATTTCAAAAGAATGACAAGAATGCTTTAATTCCACTTCTGAATTGCCTAAGGGATGTAAAAAGCTGGATGGCCTTAAATTTTCTGAAATTTAACGATAGTAAAACAGAGATTATTTTATTTGGACAAATTTAAAATTTAGCTTCTAAATTTTCTGACTCTGTAAATGTAAATTTGGGTCCTCTGGCCGGGTACAACAAAGTAGCTGTAAAAAATGTAGGTGTTTGGTTTGACAGAGAACTCAAATTTGATAAGCAAATTAACAATGTTGTTAAATTATGCTTTTTTAATCTGAAACTTTTAGCTAAAGCAAAAAAAAATTCTCTGTTAATGATCTTGAGAAACTCATCCATGCTTTTATTTTTTCACGACTTGATTACTGTGACAATTTATATACAGGAGTTAATCAAACAGCTCTGGCATGGTTGCAGGCAGTTCAAAATGCGGCAGCTAGACTGCTGACAGGTACACGCAAGCATGAGCGTATCACGCCGATTTTGTTCTCTCTTAAATGGTTGCCGAATGGAATACAAACTTTTAGTGTTTGTTTTTAAATCTCAAATGGTTTAGCTCCAACATATTCTGATACCTTAGTAAAACGTCACACTTCTGCCAGAATTGCGGAATATAAACTTACAGTTCTGACTTTTTTCCTCACAATTGCGACTTTGTATCTCACAATTCTGACTTTTTTTCTTGCAATTTCGAGGGTAACATCTCGCAATTCTGACTTTTTTCTCAAAATTGCATCATATAAACTCGCAATTCTGACTTTTTTCTCAGAACTGTGAAATATAAACGCACAATTGCTAGATATAAATGGGCAGAAATGCAGTATATAAACTTTTCATCTCGTAATTCTGACTTTTTTCCCCTCAGAAAGATATAAACTCGCAATTGCGAGTCTGATAGGTTCACATAATTGAGTTTATGTCTCACAGTTTTGACAACTCACAATTGCAAGTTTATATCACAATTCTGACTTAATTTCCAAGAATTGCGAGTTTATATCTCAGAATTCTGACTTTATAACTTGCAATTGCGAGTTTATATCACTCAATTGTGACTTTATATGAGAAAAAAAGTCAGAATTGCAAGTTTGTATCATGCAATTCTAAGAAAAATGTCAGAATTGTGAAATGGGCTTCCATATTCCCCACATTTTAGTCCATTAAACACTTCTTTTATCTAAAGCAACTATTTATATCCAAACTGATTTTATGGCATTTTCATCACCTGTCTGATTATGCCAAAACTGATTGCTCTTTTATTCACAGTCTCATTGTAGTCTGTAAGGAAATCCTATGTCAAATACTCAAGTCACTATATGATGATTATGTCAAGCACAGGCAATGCCATCTGATGACTTTTGCTCTTGGCTTGTCTAGCTGTTATAACTCAGAAATTGCAGCCAAACAAGATCTAATATTGAAGATTTAAGGGTCAAGAGCCCAACTAATGCAAACACTGACCACTATAATGGTTGCTTAAAAAATGTGGTTTTCTCCTTTGGTGATTCTGCTTATTAACATCAGGTGTCTCCAATAATGATCAATCATCACTTCGTTAATCACCTAATTATCTCGTTAACTTCAACACCACTTCAGTGTTAACTTTTAACACTGCTTCAGTGTCTATATGTGTCCACACTCAGAGTGTTAAATTAACACTGGGGATTTCGCTGTGTAGTAATAACAGACTGTGTCCATGATATTTTGTATGTAGAAATACGCTCAAGGCTGTGCTATGTTGTGAAAGTAGTCATAACTGAAGAGGCTGCATATTGCCTCTAAAAACATAATTCAACCATGACAATATATGCAGTATAGCTGATGCTCTTGTATACCTTATTGCTTATAAATATCGTCTGTATTATTTATTTTTTTTGTAATCTTAACAATTCGAAGGCTGACTTAACAGAATGCACATCTCCAAAATGTATATATTGAAATGTAATTAATGTGTAACAAAATGGTTATTACATTGCTATTATTGCTACTTTCGCCAAAAACATTCTACTTATTAGACTTTTTCAAATAAGCTTCAACACAATGTTTCTGGAAAGCCAACTGAAGAAGTCGCATATCTAAAACCTGACATTTTGCTCTCTTTTGTATGAACTGTCCTTATCTGGATAGAAAGGTTAACATTTGGAGTCAAACCTGTCACGTTGTAAACGCTCTTACCTGCAAGCCAGAAAGTCAATAAATTTGCTGAAGACATTTGCATACATTAATCTTTCTCTCTCATCATCCAAGGACATGGTGCATAAACATAATTTTGAGTGATTTCCACTGGGTAAAACATCATTGTCTCTGTCTGACATTGTATGAGTGTGGTTTTGTTGTTATTTATTGTTGTTGTTTCTCAGCTCTCCTTGGAATGAACAAGAGCAGCGTCTGTCACATACAGAGCGCTTGGATGCCAAGAGAGGCTTTTCAGTGTGTTTGGATGTGAGATTTCTCAAATGACTTGCCTTTTATAGTGCAGAAAGGTAAAGATGCTTTCAAATGTGATTTTTTTTTTACACTACTATGTACTTACATTTAAACTAATCATTTGGTACAATGTACTTATTGTGTACAGTCGTGGCCAAAAGTTTTGAGAATGACACAAATATTAGTTTTCACAAAGTTTGCTGCTCAACTGCTTTTAGATCTTTGTTTCAGTTGTTTCTATGATGTACTGAAATATAATTACAAGCACTTCATACATTTCAAAGGTTTTTATCGACAATTACATGACATTTATGCAAAGAGTCAATATTTGCAGTGTTGGCCCTTCTTGTTCAGGACCTCTGCAATTCGACTGGGCATGCTCTCAATCAACTTCTGGGCCAAATCCTGACTGATAGCAACCCATTCTTTCATAATCACTTCTTGGAGTTTGTCAGAATTAGTGGGTTTTTGTTTGCCCACCCGCCTCTTGAGGATTGACCACAAGTTTTAAGGTTTGGGGAGTTTCCAGGCCATGGACCCAAAATATCAACGTTTTGGTCCCCAAGCCACTTAGTTATCACTTTTGCCTTATGACACGGTGCTCCATCGTGCTGGAAAATGCATTGCTCTTCACCAAACTGTTGTTGAATTGTTGGAAGAAGTTGCTGTTGGAGGGTGTTTTGGTACCATTCTTTATTCATGGCTGTGTTTTTGGCAAAATTGTGAGTGAGCCCACTCCCTTGGATGCGAAGCAACCCCACACATGAATGGTCTCAGGATGCTTTACTGTTGGCATGACACAGGACTGATGGTAGCGCTCACCTTTTCTTCTCCGGACAAGCCTTTTTCCAGATGCTCCAAACAATCGGAAAGAGGCTTCATCGGAGAATATGACTTTGCCCCAGTCCTCAGCAGTCCATTCGCCATACTTTTTGCAGAAGATCAATCTGTCCCTGATGTTTTTTTTTTTTTTTTTTTGGAGAGAAGTGGCTTCTTTGCTGCCTTTCTTGACACCAGGTCATCTTCCAAAAGTCTTCGCCTCACTGTGCGTGCAGATGCGCTCACACCTGCCTGCTGCCATTCCTGAGCAAGCTCTGCACT